>NC_073234.2:70225909-70528939 GCF_029281585.2 Gorilla gorilla gorilla | reverse complement strand
ACCAGCATGGGCAAAAAAGCGAGACCTTGTTGCTACTAAAAATTTTTTGAAGAATTAGCTAGGCATGGTGGTATGTGCCTGTAGTCCCAGATGCTCAGGAGGCTAAAACAAGAGGATCGCTTGAGCCCAGGAATTCGAGGCTGCAGTGAGCTTTGACCACACCACTGCACCCCAGCCTCGACCAGCAGAGTGGGACCCTGTCTTTAAACAAAACAAAACAAAAGCCTACAATAGTAAATCTAAGGCCTAAGTCAGAAAAGAAACTCTTGACCTTACTAAGGTCCTAAACATAGCCATCAATCCTAGTCTAATCAGAACCCCCATTTTTATTACACCCAACCAAAGAGCGTCTATTTATCTCAACAATTTACTAGCTCATGCTGTTAAAACATTTTCAAGATGAGAAATCACGCTCTTGTATCTGCCTATCTCGGTTCTCCCAGAAAAGTTTCCAGTATTTTGCATACTTAAGCTACACATTTGCAGGGAGCATTTTAGTTCTTACATCTTCAACTAATCTGATGGTATAGGCAATTCCTACATTTTGCAAATAAGTGTTGGAGGTTAAATAAACAGCTGGTAAGTAACAGAATTTAAACCCAGGCCCATATTCAAAGCTCAGGATCTTTTACTAAACAAAAATACTTATTTGACTACTTTAGCCCTCAGTAATCTCATACCATTCTCAAATTCTGTGTATCTCACAACTTAAACATATTGTATAACACAATTTATCATTTAACTATTGATTTAACATAAATTTACAATCTTCTACAACTGGAATATAAATTCCTTGAAGGCAATGAATGTCTTATTTTCTGTATCTGTACTACAATGGTATCTAACAATACCAGGCACAGAGTAGGTTCTCACAGTTCTCAGTACTGATAATCTATAGCAGTAATGATCCTTGAGCAAGTTAAGCTTTTCACATGCTTAATTCATTTTTTTTTTTTGTTCTAACAAACTTAGAAAGTAAGAACAATAATCCTCATTTTTCAAATAAATAAACTGAGGCAGAATCAAGTAATTTGCCTAAACTCCAGGCTAGGAGAGCTAGGAGGCAGCAGAGCCAGGACTTGACAGAATAATCTATGCTCTTAATAATTTCACTGTAATGTTTCCAGTCAGAACCCCCATGAATATCATTTAAGATTTTGTAAATGACTCATACTTGCATAAAGTTACAAGTTCCTTGAATCTGAGTCATCAGATCCTGCAGTTTTTCTTTCCTCAATACTGGATCCTTCGGAAGGGTAGAGGAAGAACCTACAGGCTGATGCACAGGCTTAGGCACCTACAAGATAAACCCATAATGTGTAAGAGTGAAATGCAAATTCAAGAGCCTAATCCAGGAAACAGCTTATCACTACATCTTAAAGGAAAAGAAAAAACAGCAATGTTCACTTATCACAGGTAAAGTATTTTCTCATAAATACCTTTTCTAAATAAGCAAACTTTAAACAGATTTTTCCCCTTCACAATTTTCATGCAACTCTTTCTAAAACACAAAATATTCCTTTTAAAGGGAAGATCCAGCAGAACTTCCTTGTTAAGAGTGTTTTCATTATGGACATGAGTTACCATATGTCCCCTAGGATAAGATGCCACTGACAATGAGACATACCAATGATTTTTTTTTCCAGGGCAAAAATTACTACTACCACATTAAATGTACATCCCATTTTTAAGATGTATCTGATTTCAGAAATCAAAATGTAAATACATATATAAGTACATATATACCCATACCCTAAAATTGAGAGGGATACATATATTTTGTTATAAAGTAAGTACACTCTTGGGGGCTACTGATATTCATCCTAAATTGCTTAAAATTGCTGCACATTCTGAATTAGACCAATTTACAGTTACTTTTTATAGCTGTCAACATGCCAGTCTCCACTAGTTCCTCTTCTCCACCTTCTAATCAAAGAAGACACACAGCTAAGTTTGTCAAAGGTACCAGATAAAATAAGAGTTAAGAGACCGTAAGTGAGTACATATGGGACTCTTTTAGGAGGAAGGTATGAACATCAGTGATTAATTTCATGTTATCTAGTCTTTTGGCTTTGAACTCTATTCTGCACTTCACTGTACTTAGTCAATATTCTAGACTGCTCAGATTCCAAGAAAGACAGAAAAATACCATATTACACATAGAAGTATCCTCTCCTCTCAGTAACTGAAAAACCCTACAACTTCAATATAATGCTATCTGTGCCTCAAAAGCAAATTAAATATGTTTTGACCTTTCCAAATATGTAACACTGATTTTAAATGCAATTCATCAAATAGCATGATAATATTCTGGTATGATAAAGGTTCTGCATTGCTACACCTACTGGAATTTTAAACCAGGTTTTTAAAAGCAGCTTTGAGACATTAAATTGGGTTTTTAAATGTTTTTCAAAATAGTTATATTACAGTTACTGTTGTGTGATATTTGGTTAATAAAATAAAGCTGACAATCTTCTGTAGGGTCAGGAAGAAGCTAAAATTAATATTAGCAACTTGAGAGAGAAAGGAGAGCAAAATAGCCAAATAACTCTAAAATTTTGTTCCCATACAAAATTAAGCCAAAGGTAATTTACTTATAAAATGCAATGCTTTGCTTTCCCCAAGCAAAATGTTTTTCATATTATTATATTAGAGGGCCAATGGTTTATCAGAGAGCCTTTAGCTAAAATGGCACAGATGTGCAAGGAAGACTACTCCATAGAGATAGAGAACACTGGAAGCACAAGTTCACATATCTCAGCAAATGAGGTGGTAACAAGTTTGTATTATAAATAGTAGTAAATAAGTAATTTACAATTTAATAAAAGGCAACCCTAACATAGCACTGTACCCAAGAATTATTCAATGTAAGTGTTATCTACCTGAAATAGGTTATTTATCCTTAAAAGAATGTGGCCTTATGTTTTAACTGAATCTTGTACTCCAAAACCTAACTACAAAATATTTAACGCCAACAGTTTTCCTATCTTTGGAAAAATTCTCATTTTGAAACGGAAATAGAGAACTAATTCAAATCCTTTCCCCAATACTGAAATATCTGCAACCACCATAAACCTTCTTCATAAAGACCTGGGCTAAACTGAGTGACCATAAATGAGTAGAAGAGAAGCAAGAGAATATAGAAAAATATAACTTGTCAGAAAAAGTTATTCGTATAGCAGGTAAATGACAACAAATGAAATACAGTATCTCCCATCCTGTGACAAGCATTTACATTACTCACTTGTTCACATTATGTCATTATGGTCTTATCTAAACTATCTACTATTTTCATATCATGTTATATTGTTAAAATTTGGCATTAAAACAACATTTTATAATTGCAGAAATTTCATCTCAGATTAGGCTTAAAGACAGACTAGATTAACTCCCAGTTTTCAAGGGAAAACAATAAATTTACTCACTAAAGAGGGTGAACTATTTTATACATTAACTTCACATGGGTTTTGAAGAGAACTAAGGCCGGGCACAATGGCTCACACCTGTAATCTCAGCACTTTGGGAGGCCGAGGCGGTTGGATCACGAGATCAGGAGATCCAGGCCATCCTGGCTAACACAGTGAAACCCTGTCTCTACTAAAAATACAAAAAAATTAGCCAGGCGTGGTGGCATGAGCCTGTAGTCCCAGCTACTCAGGAGGCTGAGGCAGGAGAATCGCTTGAATCCAGGAGGCGGAAGTTACGGTGAGCAGAGATCCTGCCACTGCACTCCAGCCTGGGTAACAGAGTGTTTCTCCATCTCAAAAAAAAAGAGAACTAAAAAGTCATTACCACGACACCTTATTTATGCCTACACTGACAGAAGCAGAATGATACAGATCAACTCACATCTTTGGGTTCTGTGTTCAACTTCCTGGGCAGGGGCTGGTCATTTGGTACGAGGCTTGCTGTAGCTACTCCCCAGGACTTTGGAGAAATCTGTGACTGTGATGTTAAAGAGTGTTTTTGACTCTCAACATTGTTTTCCCAGGATTTTGGAGTCTCTGGCTGTTTTGAATCCTGTTCTTCACACATGGGAGTGGTCCATGACTTGGTGGTGTTCTGTTCGCTCTGCACGGAAGGTGTCCAAGACTTTGGAGTTTGCTTCTTTGGATCTTGTTCTTTCTGCAGCTGAACTGGCCACAGCTTTGGTGTCTCCTGTTTCTTTTGTTCCTCTTGAACATACCCTGCTTTGGATTTAGGTGTATCTTGCTTCCACTGGCTAGGAGATGGCTTGGATTTGGAGATCTCCTGCTTCTTCTGCTCTTCCGGCAGAGTAGACCTGAGTTTTGAGGTGTCTTGTTTCCTCTGTTCTAAGGAAACTGCAGGCTTGGATACCTCCTGGTGCTTACCAGAAGCCTCCCAGGACTTAAAGGACTCCTGTTTCTTCTCTTGACCATCTGGTTCAGTAAGCATATCCCAACGTTTTGGGAGATTTGGTTTTCTAGCATAATCTGCTTCCCAAGGTTGCTCTTCGCCTTGTTTGTTTGAATAATCTACTTCTGTCATATAGCGTCTGTTAAGAAACTAGACAGAGAAACAATGCACTTAAGTCACAAAATTCATAGAAGACCTTGGAGGGAATATTCAACTCTATTAGTATTGCTATGTCCTTTGATCTAAGTTGTTGCACTAATATGAAATTTCTGTCCTTATTCTACTTGAAAAGACTTTCCTACTTCTCTTTCCTACTTTCCTACTTTTCTGTCCATTCCTTTTTCCTCAATTAACAGAAATACAGACTTCGATACATCAAAAGTAGCAACTTCTGTTGGACTTGCCTAAGACTGGCAAGAATTGCTTGATTTGGATTCTTCTACCAAGGCTGTTCCGCCTTTGCCAGCCTTAGGACCATTCTCCCCAGTTGACTCCCTCAAACATTAAAAGGCAGAAGATAGTTCAACTTCAAAGTTAAATTATGTAACCTTAAACGTGACATTTCCTAAGTTACCAGTGTTTTCTTTATTTCCCTTATACATCAATGACACTGTTTTTGAATCTCCCACTCTTTTCGGCTTCCCATGAATTTCAATGTCACTTCAGAAAGAGAACAAATACCCTTTTCTGCTACCAATGTGAGTAAATTCTGGAGAGAGCAAAGTCCTGCGCATCTTAAAGTTCCTCTAACACAGGAGCCAAAAACAGCTATCATTTGGGCAGTTCGTGTGCCAGGCCAAATTCTAAGTAATTTAGAATTTAGATCAACCTCTTTAATCCTCAAAATAACCCCATGAAGTAGTCATTAACGTTATCCCTATTTTACATATGAGGATAACAGACACAGCTGGACCAGATTTCTTGCCCAAAGTCCCTAAGCTAGTAAACTGCAGAACCAGGGTTCAAGCTCAGGCAGTCTGGCTCCAGAGCCTTAGCTTCCAACCACAACCCTATGCAAAAGGCTGAAAAATCAACATCAGCAAATTGTCTTTCAGTATCTTACCTCTTGTGGTTGTATCTCTGGCTGGGCAAATTCCATTAGAGATTCTGGGATGATAAAAAGAATTTGAATAAATACTAGGTGAACTGTAAGTTTTTAGACAGATTACAACTATAATTCATTCTAGCAATATATTTCAGAAGACTCGTAACAGAAAAAGGGTAATATAATCAAGTATATTGATGGCAAGAGGAATTCTATTCCTTATTAGTCCAAAGCATGTGGTCTGAGGCTAGTTCAAACTAGTAGCTCTCCTTATGTAAGACACTTTACGAAAGTCAAGTTTCAGTTTAAAACTGATATCTGATTGAAAATAAGACTATTTCTTCTTACCCTAAAACACAGCTTTTTTTCAAGTTAGCATTATAGCTCATGTCCCATGGGGTAAAAATTGGTCATCTCAGCTTGAAATAGAGCCCTTAAAAACCTCTTACCAGCCAGTTTAAGGTTAGGAGGGGTAAGAGAGTGGAGATACTTAAGCACTGCACTTAGTATTAAGAACTAAGGGGAAATAAACATGGAAAATGGTTTCGCTCTTGCTTATGGCTACCAGAACCCTGCCTGGACTACCTCCTGAGAAGAGATATTTCTTTAATAAATCCAACTTTGGTAAACAAAAGCAGAAGTGCCACTTGCTCAAAGTATTTCTTCCCCAGGCAAATGATAATTTTAAAAGTATATTTTCTTTACTGACTTTAGCACTTTTTTCCCCTGAATCGGTATTTCGACCTTAGGTTAATTACATCCTCATTCCACTACCGTACTGGTTTCTACTACAACTTCCACTGTAAACAATTTTAAACAGAATTATCCTACTAGTAGTTTAACAGAGAAGTTTATTCAAATTCCATAAATGGCTCCTTTTAACCAATGTATTCTTTTGGGACAAAGTACAAATTAATATTTCTAATAAGTTTCACTGAGTAAATCATGGTGATAAAGCCTAGAGATGTTTTATAAACCTAGGTTTATCCTGTGGTAAGTAAAGATTTCCATGCATGTAGAACCTAACAAATTAAAATAAGGCAATCACTGCACAATACGTGACTCATTTGGGGTATTAAAAAATGCAACCACTATAAGGATTTTCAGAGGTCACAACAAACCTGACTCTTTGACAGATTCAGTCTTCGATAATTGTGTTTTTTTCTCTGATTGTATTAGCATTTCTTCCTCCAGTGGTACTTCCTTTTCCTTGGCACTTTTGGGAACTGGGATACTTTCAAAATAGCCTGAGTTCAGCAATTTAGACAGTAGATCCTTCAAGTGTTTGTCTAAGAAAGAGTGATTAAGACTTAATTGTCACATGACCTAACTGAAAATTACTGGGAATAGAAATCCTAATTTTATCCTAGTTGTAGTACATTGTTACAACAGTTTACATTGATGTACATAGTACATCCTTACAATAGTTTACAACAGTTTACATTTTCATGGTACTGACTGGAGAACTTGTCAGTACCATGAAAAGTAAATATGCAGTCCATCTTTATTTTATGCTGAATCAATATGAATTTTAATGAGATCAGAATCTCAAAAGTTCAGCAAGTCACTTAAGTTTCTCTGGACCTCCATTTCCACCATTTGAAAAATGACTAAAAATCAGAGACCCTAATCAAGTATGTCACAAAAGCACACATCTATTCCCTGAGATGAGAAATAAGTCATTTTTCCTATCTGCTCCCAAGACATCACAGCTAGCAACCACTCTACCTTCCCCAAGTAATTAAGGCTTTAGAGAAGTAAAAGTCAGTTCCTCAAAATCTATCTATTAGATTGGGTTAGAAAATCCTATATTGGACAATCTCTATTAGATTACTAATATTATTAATCTATTTTAGAAAACCCTATCTTTTACAAACTCTGAAGTATTTTTAAACTACAAAATTCCATCATGAAGATTTTACTCGAGTTATGCTGTTTGTCATTCCTACCACCTGACCATTTGATGATCAAGAAAAACCTTAAAATGATGCTGAGGTCACTACACTACAAATAGGTCTAAAGTCATTTTATTTTAAAAATCCATTAAAAACATAATCCCAAACTAAGCAGTTTCCGTACTTCATTTGAGTCTATTATTCATTTCACAGGAGTACTATGACATAGATTTTGAATCTATTATTCCTTTCATAGGAGTACTACGACAGATTTTGTCTTCTAAAAAAAAATCAGCTTTCAGATATAATTTACAGGCAAAATCCTCTTATCTTAACTGTACAGTTTTAACAGATATTTAGTTGTGTTACCACCAGAACCATGATATAGAGGATTTTCATCAACCCAAAAAATTCCTTACTACCCCTTTTGCAATTAATCGTCCTCTCCTGACCCCCTGAAAACCAATAACCCGCTATCATCCCATTATGTCTTTTCTAGAATTTCATATAAATGAAATCATACAATATGTACTCATTTTATGTCTGGCTTCTTTCACTCAGCGTAATTATTTTGAGATTCATCCATGTTGTTACATGTATCAATAGTTCCGTCCCTTTTTTATTGGTGAGTAGATTCCACTGCATGGGTATACCACATTTTATCAATTTATCAGCTGAATAAAGCTAATATGAACATTCATGTACAAGTACTTATATGAACACATCTTCATTTATCTTAGAAGACTAATTGCTTAGCGTTATAAGTGTATGCTTCATTTTATTAAAATACTGCCAAACTATTTTCTAAACTCATTTTGCATTCTAACCAAGAAATAAATTTTTAATTTTGATTTAAGCTTGAACAAACTTAGAAATCTTAAGATAGTTATAGGTATTTGGATTTTTTTTTAAAAGGAAGCAATCACTGGTAACAAAAATATTTACTACCTTCTAGTGAGTTTTCATTACTCTAAGCTAGTACACAAAGCTATGTACTTCATGTCCAGTCATTTGTATTTGGTCATTTGGCCAAAGTCTATTTAGCAAGCCAAAAGAACTCTCTTTCCACAGACCACTTCCAGATCAATAGACAACAATGTTTCAATAGACTATAAAACCATTCATATATTCTTAGGCTGATCTGGTAGATAAGCCTTGATATTAACAATGTATGAATTTAAGATTCTTAAATAGAACAGGTACTACCACACAGAATAGAAAACTGAACCCCAAAATGATCAAGCTAGTGTTGAAGCCAGTACTTAGCTCTATTTCCAAATCATATCGACTTGCCACTTCAAAACTCTCCCTGAATTCCATTTTAGTGACTAGGGTTATACAATAGCTGCTTTTAACAGAACTAAACAAAGGGATCATTCTCCCAATGAATATAGTGTTGTCAGACATGTAAGTTCTGATGGACTAACACAGTTTAGACCCTCAATATCATACTAAACTTCTAGACATAAAGTTTAGTATTTACTGCATAAGTCCAGAGTAGAGAAAACTCACATGTCGTTCCTACCACTGCTTTCTCACTACCTTCCAAAAGGTCCCAAAAGTACAAGGATGACTGCTCCATCTGGTCTTCAACACTGACAAGGAAAAGCAGCAGCAGAACAAAGTGGCTTTAGAAGTACATATATATGGAGCAGCAAAATTTATGCAATATAACCCATTAACAGACAAGACATTCAAATGTTAATTTTGTCTTTTTGCTCTTTGGAAATAAAAAAATTGAAATGTATACAAGATGACTAAATGCCTGCTTAAGGATTTCAAATGTAAGAATTTTTCCTTAAAACAACTAAAATATGGATTTTACCAAATAAACCCATTAAAGAATAGACCAAAAAGAGTTTAAAGCTGCCAATGCAGTATCATTAGTTCAAGAGTATGCCCTACATAAAAGAACAGTGAAATTGAAATATTAAGAGCCGCATTTGACTTTAAAGAAAGCAGCTTATTTAACAAATTATGTTTTGCTTATATTTCATATATTAAAGTGAAGCTACATTCCCTGAACCCACAAAAGTGAAGGAGGCAATGTATAGATGATGATGATGGAGTAGACTATCAGCAGGAGAATTAAAAAATACATGGCTATATATAGGCAATTAAGAGTTCTATTAGGCTTCTTTCTGATCAGAGACTGATTTCTGGTAACCGTTGAAATCTGACTCTACTTTAGTAGGGCTAACAAATACAAAGCTGGAATAGCCTGCATCTAACAAAGCAAGAGCACAGCATCTGTCCCCTAGCTGATTTACTCCATCAAAACAAAAAGAGCAATGGATCACTGTGAGGGAAAAAAAATCAGACAGCCCCAGTTTGCAGGTTTTGTATTTTAAACTATCAAATGTATTTATCACTAGTTATTCACAGCATAATAAGAACACCAAATAATTGTTACTTTGAAAGTTTAATGACACGGGCCAAGTTAAATATTATTTACTTCTACTTAAGTATAGCAGGAGTAAGAAGGCAACTCTGAGAAAATTACTTTAAAAGTTTTAGAAATAGATATAATATTATACTTGTACAGCATTAAAATTTGATGCTCAGACCTCATTTTTTTAAAAATCAGTATTACAATAAAGAAGCATGTTAATGAGACCATTCACATTCACTTTCCTTCCAGACAATCTGTCAACCCTGTCAGACTCTGGGCCAGCCAAGGTTTCCATATTGAATCAAATTAATACTTTCTTAAGTTCTCTGTCCCCCTAACACACACACACACACACACACACACACACACACACACACACACACACTCTCTCACATACACACACCCCTAAAAAGCTAAAGTGTCAAGTGTTTCATTTCAGGAAAATCTTTTCATTAGCTTACCTCAGACTTTCATTTCTTTCAGGGCAGGTCAGTTTTGAAAACTTAATGAGGTAGTCAAGTTCTTTTGAAGGCAAATACACTGCACCATTCAAACCCCCTTTGAAGTCTTTTTGTACGTGCTCCTGTGTCAAGTTCTGCAATACATACTGAACTTGAAGTATAGTTCGAAGCTTTTTCTTCTCAGCCTCAAGTTTTAGCATGTGCTCCCTTCTCTGGGCCTTCTTCTGCGCTTTTAGTAGCTGTTAAAACAAATGGCTAATTAAGGGTAACAATTCTCTACCATCCCATATTAGCAATACGTATTCTACAAAGTCTAAACCCAAATAGCTGAGATTAGATGATAAATCTCATGACTGTCAAACTACCAGTGTAGTCTGTCTCCTTTTTGAGCTAAAGATGTCACTGAGTAATAAACTGGTTTGTCTCAGGTAACCAGAGCCAAGGGGGTCAAATATCTGACTCCCAAATCCAGGATATGTCTAGAACCGCTAATATCACCATGATGAGTAGCGAAGTACCAATCATTGATGTCCATATTCATTTCAACATTTTACTCTTTCACATTTATGTGTATCAGTCCTTTTTGGACCTTTTAGGATTTTTTTTAAATTTCATATTCCAGGGGAAAAAATATTTAAACTAAAATGGTCAGTTTTAATGAACCAAAGAAGACTGGCTAAAGCATAAGGGATTGAAAAGCTAACAGACATAAAATGTCTTCCAAGTGTAATGCCAAAAACCAGCCACAGCAAACATGTTATTTTGTTTCAGAAGTAAAATTAAAAATTTTTTAAATAATAATTTGCCCTGTCAGTCTGGACAGAGCTATATCCTCCAATATTTAGCTGACAAAACAGATACAGAAAATAAATGGAGCTTAAGTTTTCTCTCAGGCCGGGCACAATGATACACACCTGTAATCCCAGCCCTTTGGGAGGTTGAGGAGGGTGAATCACTTGACCCCAGGAATTCAAGACCAGCCTGGGCAACATGGCAAAACCCCATCTCTACAAAAAATACAAAAATTAGCTGGGCATGGTGGTGTGTGTCTGTAGTCCCAGCTACTCAGGAGGCTGTGGTAGACAGATTGCTTGAGCCCAGGAGGTCAAGGCTACAATGAGTGGTGACAGTGCCACTACACTCCAGCCTGGGCAACAGAGTGAGATCCTGTCCCAAAAAAAAAAAAAAAAAAAGTTTCCCCTCCAACAATTTGTGTATATAGATTGAGCAGCCCTAGATCTACTCTAAAGCTTAGAACTACAATACCTTAAAGTCTGACATAATATTCATGGGTCCCAGAAAGGACTTGCCATTTAATTAAAAAGTAATATCTCTTTCCATTAAGAAACCTAAAAGGTCTTTTCCCTCCATAGTTTTTGATTGTAACGTTTCCATCATATTGGATATTTCGCAAGGTATGAAGATGAAAATACAAAAAAAAAAACCACTAAGATTTTTCCTATAGGTGGGTCAAAGTACTTTGATATAGCATCGATATTTTAAATTATATAAAAGAGATGTTCGTAAATCCTAACAGATTAAAATTAGGGGGAAAACCTCATAAAAAAGATTCACTGTGGCATAATTAATCCCTTCCTAGGGGATGTGGAAGCAACTTAATAAATATGATTTGTGCTACTGCTAGGGACAGAAAGATAGTAAGTGAAGATATAAAATTTTGAGAATGAGAAATAGACTGGTTGAAGGTTGCATGGGCAAGCACATTTTCTCAGATGGGAAAGGCTCAGCAAGGCTTTTTGCAAGACCTCAGTATAGACTGCATCAATAACACTTACCAAAACTACAGGATTCTCTGATCCTGCTTGAGAGAAGAAAAGAGGACGGAGGTGGCACTCCTAGCTCTCCAAAACACTGGAGTTTCTCATGGTATAGGGAAAAGCAACTGATTCGCAGGGCATCTTCAGACAATTATACCACATGATTATCTCAGATTTATCTTTGGCCAGTCTCCCAAGGTAGGACTGGGTGGTCATATGGGCTCATGCCACCTTGAACTTCCCCTATCAAAGTATTTTTGGGTTTTTTGTTTGTTTTTGAGACAGAGTATCATTATGCCATCCAGGCTGGGGTGCAGTGGCACAATCAAGGTTCACTGCAGCTTTGACCTCTTGCGCTCAAGTGATCCTCCCACCTCAGCCTCCTGAATAGCTGGAACCACAGGTACATGCCACCATGCCTGGCTAATTTTTTTTTTTTTTTTAATAGAGATGAGGTCTTTCTATGTTGTCCAGGCTGGTCTTGAACTCCTGAACTCAAGTAATCCTCCTCCCAAAGGGCTAGGGTTACAGACGTAAGCCACCATACCTGGCTATTTTTTATTTATCTGCATCTATGATGACAGGGACTACATCTACTGTTCACCAATATTCACTAACGCCCAGCACAGAGTCTGACAAATATCAGGGCCTCAAATTTTTGTTGAATAAAATCAAGTATCAGGAAAGTCTCCCAGATCATGATCAGGTGTCATGAAAAGTCATGGACAAGAGCCAATTTCTCCTTCTTTAGATGAAAATTAGAAAGGTGGGTTACATTGTTCTCTTTTTCCAGTTGAGGACCAGTTTGGAAAGGAAACCACTCTCAATCAGTAGTACTGAATGATAAAACTGGTTTTCTTTTTTTTTTTGAGACGTAGTCTCACTCTGTCGCCCAGGCTGGAGTGCAGTGGCACGATCTCGGCCCACTGCAAGCTCCGCCTCCCGGGTTCACGCCATTCTCCTGTCTCAGCCTCCCGAGTAGCTGGGACTACAGGCACCCGCCACCATGCCCGGCTAATTTTTTGTATTTTTAGTAGAGACGGGGTTTCATCATCCTAGCCAGGATGGTCTGGATCTCCTGACCTCATGATCCACCTGCCTCAGCCTCCCAAAGTGCTGGGATCACAGGCGTGAGCCACCGCGCCTGGCTGATAAAATTGGTTTTCTTAATCGAGACTCAGAATGATGAATCCCTACCAGGAGACAGAGCTCATGAGGACAAAGCAGAATGTAACAAGGTCAAAAAGAAGGACTTCCAAATTTACTTTGAAGCGAAAAAAGAAAATGTTCCACAAACTGCAAAACTGGCTATCATAGAACATGTCTGACAAAAGAAAAACTTAAAAGAGGAGCCCAAAAATTACCAGGTAAAATTTAAAAAACCTCAAAAGTACTGCCAAGCACCTTTCAGGGTCTTGATTCAGTAAGGCAACCTCCAAAGTACTTTATCATGTCACCTAAAATGAAAGTAAATCTCAAACACAGGCAACTAAAAATAATTTCATGGATATTAACAAAATTTGGTGAGTTGTGAGCTACCTCTAGACTACAGCAGCAAAAAAAAAAAAAAAAAAAAAAAACAGATAAGACACTATATTCACGATATAGAGAAAAAGTACCTAGGGCCATATCTTGGCTCTACCACTTACTGGCCATATGACTTTGAATAAGTTCCTTTTCCTTAAATGTAAAACCCAAAACTATAAAAACCCTGTAAGATAACCTAGGAAATACCATTCTGAATATAGGAACTGGCAAAGATTTTGTAACAAATATGCCAAAAGTAATCAAAACAAAAGCAAAAACTGACAAGTTAGATCTAATTAAACTTAAGGGCTTTTATGCAGCAAAAGAAACCATCAACAGAGTAAACAGACAACCTACAGAATGAGAGAAAACTTTTGCAAATTATGCATCTGACAAAGATCTAATATCCAGCATCTATAAGCAAGTTAAATAAATTTACAAGAAAAATAAACATTAAAAAATGGGCAAAGGACATGATGAACAGACACTTTTCAAAAGAAGACATATATGTGGCTAAAAAGCTCAACATCACTGATCGTTAGAAAAATGCAAATGAAAACCACAATGAGACGCCATCTCACACCAGTCAGAATGGTTATTAAAAAATCAAAAACTGACAAATGCTGGCAAGGTTGCAGAGAAAAGGGAATGCTTACACACTGTTGATGAGAGTGTAAATTAGGTCAACCATTGTGGAAAGCAGTGTGGCAATTCCTCAAAGAGCTAAAACCAGAACCACCATTTGACCCAACAATCCCATCACTGGTTATATATCCAAAGGAATATAAATCATTCTACCATAAAGACACAGGCATGCATATGTTCATTACAGCACTATTCACAAGAGCAAAGACATGGAATCAATCTAAATGCCCATCAATGATAGACCAGATAAAGAAAACGTGGTACATATGTATCATGGAATACCATGCAGCCATAAAAAAGAACAAGATCATGTCCTTTGTGGGAACATGGATGGAGTTGGAGGCCATTATCCTTCGCAAGCTAACACAGAAACAGAAAGCAAATACCACATGTTCTCACATATAAGTGGGGGCTGAATAATGAGAACACATGGACACATAGAGGGGAACAACACACACTGGAGCCACTTGAGGGTGGAGGTAAGAGGAGGGATAGGATTAGAAAAAATAACTATTAGGTACAAGGCTTAGTACCTGGGTGACAAAATAATCTATACAACAAATCCCCATGACATGAGTTTACCTTTATAACAAACCTGCACATATAATATACCCCTAAACCTAAAATAAAAGTTTTCTTAAAAAGAAGAATAAGTCACGCATGTAATCCCAGCTACTTGGGAGGCTGAGGCAGAAGAATCGCGTGAACCCGGGAGGCGGAGCTTGCAGTGAGCCGAAATCGTGCCACTGCACTCCAGCCTGGGCGACAGGGCGAGACTCCGTCTCAAAAAAAAAAAAGAATAAGTTACTTTTGCTCTGAGTCTCAGATTCCTGATCTGTAAAATTGGACTATTTATAGCAACTTCCCAGACTATTGTAAAAATCAAGTGGAACTGCATAAGTGCCTGGCACAAGGTAGGCATTTTTTACACGTTTTTAATCTAAAAAGAAGAAAAGAATACCATATATTAGAAAAATATAGGCCTGAATGAAAAACTAAATTGTTACTGGGTAACTCTGAGTAAAGACAGAAGACAGAAAATTTTAAATATCATAAAAGTATACTTCTAATCATATTTGTAATCCTTCTTAGCCAAGAATTAGGATGGTAAATGTCTCCAGCCTAGAAGAATTTTTCTTTATTCCAGAGGAATGGAGAAGAGAATTTTAGTTCACTATAAAGAAAAATAGGCCAGGGCGACTGCTCACACCTGTAATCCCAGCATTTTGGGAGGCCAAGGCAGGAAGATCCCTTCAGCCCAGGATTATAAGCCTGCAGAGAATTATGATCACACCACTGCACTCTAGGCTGGGTGAGAGAGCGAGCCCTTGTCTCTAAAACATAATAAAAAAATATATAAACTTTTTAATGAAAATATCCAAAAAAATAGAAGAGATTATCTTATGAGGCATGCTCTCCTCTCCAGGAATGAATTTATTTAAAAATTTCCACAATTGTTGGAACTTGACCTTTAAAGGACCTTCTAAGTGCTGAGATTTGAAAAAGTAAAGAATACTTCACCGAGAAGTGTTTAAGGCTTCATATTACTGATTAAATTTGTCAGATAAAAGTTTGAACTGCCAACATAGAGAACCTAACAAGTAGTGAGGCCAGATTTAACTCTATTTAACATGAGTCATTAATTTTCCCATCAATAATTTTCATGCTTTCAAGAAGACTACCAACTCTGTTGTCTCATATGTTAAATAATGTGAAAGAAGCCTATCTTACATAAATTTACAAGCCTATATTCTAAAATATCTTTAATAAATATACCTTGTCAAAAGTTTGATTCCCTGTGTCAATGATTTCTATAATTCTGTAATTAAATAGCATACATTAGATAACTAATGCTTTATTCACAATGTCTCATATTCAGATGCCATTTGTGTTCTCCCTTGAGACTACAGAAATCTGAAAAAACTAGTTCTCCAACAGTTATCCTCAACCTTCCATCATGATAAAATATTAGAAGAATAATAACCAAACACCATTACTAGACACTGACACACTGACATTTTCTCCAAGATCAGTGGTTAAAACTGGTTTCAGGAAAAGCAAAGAAAACATACTCACATCTAGGCTCAACCCAGAAAAGGTTTTTTGAAGCTCCTTGGCAAATTCCAAATTATGTAGCACTTCTTCATATTTCTCTACAGCTTCCTACCAAAAGGATAAGAAAACATCAATTTTGTGACTGTTTAAGTATAAATATGTGAAAATAATGTTTCTTAAATACAGTAGAAGAGATTTAAGATCTTATGGCTATTTACTATACATACACAAAAAAAGTACTTGCCTAAAGAAAAAGGAGAAAGAGTATTAATATCAGTTTTATTAAGTTGCATTTAAAAATTCAATTCTAATGCCAGAAATTCAATTTTTATATTGGAAATATGAGTCCTAATTTTACCCCTATAAAGTCTAAGATCAGAAAGGCCTGTTGGTTTTAACAGCACAGAGCCAATAGGATTTCTCTGTTAATATTCATTCACTACTCAAACATATTACACAAATAGCACGGTGAGTACCAGAGAGATGAACAAGCAACTTCAAGACATTTATAATACAGTGGAAAGATTTAGAATAATTACCTGTAACAGACAAAAATAAATAAGTATTATAACAAACAATATGCAATGTCCTACAGGAAATTTAAAGGAGCAAAACTTTTCTTTAAAGATTTCCCAGATAAACAACATTGACAGAAAAGAGGGGGGCATTTCATGGGACTTTAACTCAAATCCATACGGAAAAGAAAAGACCAATCTGAAACAGAACAAGGTGGAGAACCTGCGCAACTGGATAAATACATATTATAAAGCCTTAGTAATTAAAATAGTAGAGTATTACACTCCAAGGTATCTACCCAAAAGAAATGAAAACATGTCCACATAAAGACTTGTATATAAATGTATACAGCAGCATAATGGCCCAAAATGAAAACAATCCAAATATCCAGCAACTGGTAAGTGGATAAAAATGTGGTACACCCACACAATGGAATACTAGTCAGCAATAAAAATCAATGAAATACTGATACATGCTATAACATGGATAAACCTCAAAAATATTATGCTAAGTAAAAGAAGCCAGATGCAGAAGACTATTTTATGTGAAATGTCCAGAAAAGACAAATTTTTAAAGATAGAAAGTAAATCAGAGCACAAAAGAGAACTTTGGGGGGATGATAGGAATACTCTAAAATGAGACTGTGCTAACAGTTCGATAACTCTACAAATTTACTATAAACAAATGTACGCTTAGAATGGGTTTACTTTGTGTTAAGTATATTATACCTCAATAGTGTTGAAAAAAACAGACTGATATTAAGTCTTTATAAAGGTACAGAACAATAAGAACTCCTATGTAATAATAACAGTATTAGTATAAATTGGTACAATAATTTTGGAAAACAGTTCAGAATTTTTACCTATGAAGTTAATCATGAGCATGTCCTACAGCCTAATGATAGATACGTACTCTGAAAAAAAATCTTACTCCTGATTCTCAGCAACACCTAAAAGATTCCTCAAAGTAAAATTCTTCATAGTGACAAAAAAAAAAAAAAACCCAAAACTTCAAGCATCCATCTATTTAGAGACTAAAACTAAGTAGAGAGAACCAAATAAAATACAGGCACTTGTATTGATATAAAAATACTAAATATAATGAGTGAAAAAAGCAAACTGCAGAATATATAGCATGATACCACTTTCTATAAGGTACAAAAAAAACAACTCTAACAGGGCAGCAAAAAAAAAAAAAATGGTCTTAAAAGCAAGGGAAAACTTCAGGGTCATGGTTACAGGAAGGAGAAGGTACCACACGAGAAAGGAGCCTCAACACTGTTGGAAACATACTATTTGAGTTGAGAGTTGGGATCTGGTGCTTGCTTTATTATGTGTTATAACTTATATGGAATATATTGTTTCAGCCATATATCTTATAATAAAAAGGTATAGAGATCTTCCTGCTACAGAAACAAGAATGAGCAGATAACATTACCAGGATATACAGTCCTCAGAGGGATGTAAAACTATAAAGAAATACTCCATATCCACTCCCAAATGGTATTAACTTTGATTCAAGAAAAGCAGCATCAGCTGGGAACTACCTCAACTTTCCATCATCTAACGTAGACCTATCCTTTCATTTTTCCTTTCTTTACTAAGTGAAGAAGGTATCCCCCCTCCCCCCGCCCCGCCCCCGCTTCTACCTGTGCCCTGGATCCTACGGAATTGTGCCTTCATACAAAACTTTACTTTAGGATTCCGTCTTTGATGTCTTCTAACAAAGAGCTGCTCCCTCTCTATTGATGCTTAAATCAGCATTTTACAAGTTCATGTCATCCCCAATTTAAACAAGAAAAATTAGTTCTTCTGTGACAACTACTTCCCTCTAGCCTTACACAAATTCAAACATGTTTTCAGTCTCCAGTTCTTCAGACCTCATCAACCTGGATTCCGTTTCTACCATTCCACCAGAACTATCTTAGCTGAAGTTAGCAATTGTCGATGCCATCCTTTAAAGCTGTGGATCTTTTATAGCTCTCATTTTGGTTGACTTAGCAGCAGCCTTCAACAAAAAGGCACATTCCTGCTCTACAGACATTTCTTGTTTTTACTAACACTAAACTTCCATTTTTCTCCCATTTCTCCAGCTGCTTATTTACTGGCAATTTTTCCATCAGCTTCTCTCACCTGCTTTTAGCACCTGTAAAATAGGAGTAATAGAACCTACCTCACAAAGATGCTGTACAATTTTAATGACTGCGTATGTATAAAGCACTCAGAATGATGCCTGACCCTAATAAGCACACCGCATTTTTAGCCATTATTGTCCAAACACTAAATGTCAGAATTCCTCAGGATTCTGTCCTAGGCTTCTCTATTGTGCCTTCTATACTCTCATCCAAGACAGTCTTATCTCCTCTAATGGTTTCAAGTAGTGGTCATACAGGTGATATTTCTATCGGCTAAACTTCTCCATGCTCCAGTCTCGTTTACCTAAACAGCTGGTACCAGACACTGATGTCTCCCAGGCACATTAAAATCAATAGTACAAAATTGAGCTCTTTATCCTACTCCATCCTCCCAAAACCTCCTTCTGCCCCAGTGGTCCCACGTTTAATAAATGGTTTTGCATCCATCCACTGTTCAAGCAAGAAACCTGAAACCACTCTCAGCTCTACCCTCTACTCCTACATCCAGTCACCAAGTCATGCTGATTTTACCTCTCAAATCCAGCTACTTGATTCAAGTTCCTCTGCCACTGCCTTAGTAGGGCTCCCATAATCATTCACCTACACTACAAGCAACTCTTTTCTAATTTCCTTACATCCATACACTATCTCCAAACCATACTTCACATTGCAAAGTGATTTTTTTAATTAAAAATCTGTAGTTGTTTCCTGCTTAAACATATCTGTACCATTTCTGATGTCTTTGGGAAAAAGTAATTTTCAAATGGTGTACAAAGACCTACCCCCTCCAGCTTCATCACCCAACCACGTGACCTTTACAGTTTTTGAAAAAAGCTCTTTGTAAAAAACCAAAAATCTGTTCCTTCTCAGAGCCTTTACGCATGCAAGCATCTGCCCAGCCTTCTGTTCTTCTTCCTCCCTCCCCCCTTTCACTGGCTAAGTCTCACTCATATTTTAGGTCTTAACTAAAGTTCTTCCTTTCTTAAGGAAGCTGGCCGTAACTCTCTAGACTAGGATGGATCCTGCATTACAATCCCTTATCATCCTATACTTCACCTTCTTAACATCCATCATATCTGTATTTGCTTATTCCCCACTCTCTTCCCCATTACATTATAGACTCCATGTGGTAATGATCACATTTGTCCCCTAGATATTATAACCCTAATATTAAGTACAGCACCTCCTAGAGTAGATACTTAATATATCTTGTTGAATGAATAAAAGATAGTTCAGATGATCTTAGAGAACATCAGATATGCTCAAGATTCTGAACAATTTAAAGCTTTTGAAAGAAATCATATACTGAGAGCTGTTTCAAGAAAAGGACACCACAGACAATAGGACTGGTGAATTGAAGGTGAGATCCCAAGACAAGGATATCAACTAGGAAGCATATGTAAAGTTTAGGTGGCTTGCCTTGACTATGCCAATAGCAGTGGAATTACAAAAGAGGGAAGATTCTATATTATTTATTGAGTTTACTACAGATGTATGAAATGTAACACGGGATCACAGTTCAGCAGCAAAAACAGGTACCACATTCTAATTCTTTAACAACAAAAACTTTGGTAGAACCAAAGACATCAAGTTCCCTTTGCCTGTTGCTTGAGAATTCACTTGAATCTCAGCTCTTTATTTCAAATCCAGATTGGAACCAAACATACTAAAGTTATAAATGTAACAATTTAAGTTATTTAAATTATAAAGTTACATTAAATTACAAGTTAAAGTGACTCCACAGACAACTTCATTAGACATTCTTTTTACTATTTGAAAAGAGAAACCTATGCTACCAATTTAACATAAACCTTATGTAGCTTAGCCTTGACAGATCCCTTAAGAGTTACTACTTCAAAGAGGCTGCAAGAGCCATATAGAACATTACAAGTTTTATTTACATTATTATAAGTACCTGTTGGGTTAAAGAAGAAAATCAAACTAAAATTATAAAACTTATCACAAATAATATTGAAAATACAATATCAAATCAAATACAACTGAACCAGTGCTTGAAGGAAAATTCAGTCTTCAAGAAATTTTAGAAAATTTTCACAATTTGAAAAAGCAAATAACCAAAAACAAAAAAGCAGAAAAATTTTTAAAAAGTGGAATAAAGTAAGTCCAAAAGCTGATTTTGGGTGGCGGGGTGGAATATGCCCCTAGATAATTTAAGAGTAAACTAAGGAAAGAAAACCACACAAAATTATAAAGTAACAACAGAAACAAGCTGTATTAAAATTTTATTAAAAACTACTTGGCCCTAATCTATGCAAATAAATTTTAAAAACTGAATGAAATAGGTGATTTTCAATTAAGTTTTTAAAAACTGATGCCAAAAGAAATCTAAACAAAAATCAATCTCCAAAGAAAAACATAGAGCATATTTTCAAAGAGGTCCCACCTCATAGAGAACCAGGCACAGATAGTTTCTCACACAATAATTCAACCAAACTTTAAAGACCATGTATAGTGGAAACACTGCCACAATATTAAAAACAACAACAAAAGAATTGGTGAATGAGTAGATGGAGCACAGAGAATTTTTAGGGCAGTGAAACTATTCTGTATGATATTACAATGGTGGATACATTTGCATTCAACAAAACCCATAGAGCTGGGTGCAGTGACTCACGCCTATAATCCCAGCTACTCAGGAGGCTAAGAGGATCACTTGAGCCCAAGAGTTCAAGGCTACAGTGAGCTATGATATTGTGCTATTGCACTCCAGCCTGATGAGAGAGAGACCCTGTCTCTTAAGAACAAACACACACCGACAAAAACCACAGAACGTACAGCACCAAGAGTGAACCCTAATGTAAACTCTAAACTACAAACTTTGGGTGATGACGATGTGTCAACGTAGATTCATAGAAAGTAAAAAATGTATTTCTCTGATGAGAGATGTTGATAGTGGAAGAGGTTGAGCTTGTGTGGGGTGAAAGTGCTACTCCAGTGAATGCATGAATAATAAGAAAACAAATGCTATTGCTGACGTGCACAAGATTTGAGTGGTATTCCCTTAAGTCAAAACCTAGTCTAGAACAAGACCCTAACTCTCTTTTATTCTGTGAAGGCTGAGAGACTGAGGAAGCTGCAGAAGAAAAGTTGGGAGCTAGCAGAAGCTGGTTCATGAGGTTTAAGGAAAGAAGTCATCTCCATCACATAAAAGTACAAGATGAAGCAACAAGTGCTAATGTAGAAGCTGCATCAAGTTAGCCAGAAAATCTAGCTAAGATAATTGATGGAGCTGGCTACACTAAACAACAGATTTTCAATGTAGATGCAAAAGTCTCCTATTGGAAGAAAGTGCCATCTAGGACTTCCGTAACTAGAGATGAGAAGTCAATGCCTGGCTTCGAAGCTTCAAAAAGACATGCTGACTCTCTTGTTAGGGTCTAATGCAGCTGATGACTTTAAGGTCAATACTCATTTACAATTCTGAAAATCCTAGGACCCTTAAGACTCATGCTAAATCTACTCTGTGCTTTATAAACAAAATAACAAAGCCTGGATGATAGCACACCTTCTTACAGCACTGTTTACTGAATATTTTAAGCCCACTGTTAAGACCCATTGCTCAGAAAAAAAAGATTTCTTTCAAAATATTACTGCTAATTGACAAGGCACCTTGTCACCCAAGAGCTGTGATGGAAATACACAAATCAATGATGTTTTCATGCCTGATAACATAACATACATTCTGCAGCCCATGGATCAAGGAGTAATTTTGACTTTCACGTCTTCTTAAGAAATACATTTGGCCGGGCGTGATGGCTCACACCTGTAATCCCAGCACTTTGGGAGGCCGAGGCGGGCAGATCACCTGTGGTCGGGAGTTCGAGACCAGCCTGACCAACACGGAGAAACCCCATCTCCACTAAAAACACAAAATTAGCCGGGCATGCTGGCACATGCCTGTGATCCTAGCTACTCAGGAGGCTGAGGCAGGAGAATCGCTTGAACCTGGGAGGTGGAGGTTGCGGTGAGCCAAGATCGTGCCATTGTACTCCAACCTGGACAACAAGAGTGAAACACCGTCTCAAAAAAAAAAGAAAAGAAACACATTTAGATAAGGCTAGAGCTGCAATAGATAGTGATTTGTCTAATAGATCCGGGCAAAGTAAATTGAAAAGTTTCTGGAAAATATTCCCTACATTCTAGATGTCATTAAGAACATTTGTGATTCATGGGAGGATGTCAAAATATCAACATGAACAGGAGTTTGGGAAAAGCTGATTCTAACACTCATGGATGACTCTGAGGGGGTTCACAACTTCAGCAGAGGAAGTAACTGCAGATGTGGTGAAAATAGCAAGAGAACTAGAAGTAGAGCCTGAAGATATGACTAACTGCTGCAATCTCAGGATAAACTTTCAATAGATGAGGAGTTGCTTCTTATGAATGAGCAAAGAAAGTGATTTCTTGAGATAGACTACTGGTAAAGATATTATGAACATTGTTGAAATGACAACAAAACCTTTAGAATTTTACATAAAGTTATAGTTGATAAAGCAGCAGCAGGGTTAGAAAGACTGACTCCAATTTTGAAAAACGTCCTACTGTGGGTAAAATCCTATCTAACAGCATCACATACTACAGAGACATCTTTCATGAAAGAAAGAGTCCATCAACGTGGCTAATTTCACTGTTGTCTTAAGAAACTGCCACAGCCGCTGCAACCTTCAGCAACCACCACCCTGATCTGTCAGCAGTAATCAACACTGAGGCAAGACCCTCCTCAACCAGCAAAAAGATTACAACTCACTGAAGGCTCGGATGACTATTAGCATTTTTTAGCAATAAAATAATTTTTAATCAAGGTGTGTGCCTTCTTTTTGACACAGTGCTACTGCACACTTAACAGACTACAGTATAGGACAAACATAACTTTTACATGCACTGGGAAACCAAAAATTTGTGTGACTTGCTTTATTGCAATCTTCACTTTATCATGGTGGTCTGAAACAGAACCCATAATATCTCTGAGGTATGCCTATACTGGTAACAATTCTCTGAAGATTCTATTGTTTTTTCCTTCTGACTTATCTGCATTTTCTATATTTTCTACCTTATATATTGCATGTATGAGGTGTGATTTCTCAAAAGTACCACCAACTACGTGCTTAGTTACATCTAAAGACCTAACATTCATTTCATACTTAGTAAATCTATATGTAATAAATATTTTATATACCTACTACATGCTACACTCTATTCTACGCACTAGGAATACAGCAATGAACAGACAAAATCCTTACTTTCATGGAACTTACATTGTAAGGGTAGGAAAGAGACAAAATAAAACTTCATAGCTTGTCAGAGAAGTGCTAACTTCTATTAAGAAAAATTAAGCAAGGAAAGGAGCTAAGCAGTGTGAATGGGGAAGTGGAGGTATAGTGAGGTGAGAACAGATCTCACTGTGGGTACCTTCAAATAAAAGACTGAAGGAGGTTAGGAATTGAGCCATTGAAACATCTGGAGAAAGAACATCCCAAGCAGTAGGAATATCATGTGCAAAAAACCCTGCAGAGGTGTGCCTGGGATGTCTGAGGAGCAGCAAGGAGGCTAGGGTAGGTAGAATGGAGCTAGCGAGGGAAAGAAGAGCAGGAAATGGAGTCATAATGTCAAAGGAAGTGCGAAGGATATTCTGTAGGGCTTTGTAGACACACTAAGGACATTTTACCACCAGACGGGAACAAATGGGGACTTCTGAGCAGAGGAATAACCATCTTGACTTGCATCAGAACAGGATCACTGAGTTTACTACGTTGAACAGACTTGGAGAGGGCAGAAATAGAAAAACCTGTGAGGCAGAAGTAATTACTACTATAATAAGTAACGCAGATGAAAGGTTATGTAGCCTAGATGAAGATGGCAGAAATGGTCAGTTTCCTCATTTATCTTAAAGGGAGAAGTGAGCAGACTTGCTGATGAGCTAGATGTGAGCTATGAGGAGAAAGGAGATAAATGGTAGATGTGAGCTATGAGGAGAAAGGAGATAAATTCTCCAAGATTTTTGGCAACTCCTGCTAGTTGATCAAGCCATCAACTGACATAGCTAAGATTCGAGGAGGAGTAGGTTTTGGGGAACAGGGAAAAATTATGAAGTGTCAGATAGGCAACTGGACACAGAAATATTGAGTTCAGAGGACTGATCTGTTGGCAATATAAATTGGGCAGCTGTCAGCATATTACTCCAGATATCAAAGTTCATACATTTATTATAAAAGCAACATGTGGCTATAAAGACAGTAATGAAATACTGAGAATGAAGTTTGCCTGGCTGGAGCAATGAAATATAGCATGTCCTTAACATTTCTTAGAGAACTATCATGGGAACAATCAATCTCCAACCCCCTCTCCCCGATGTTTCTTAAAAATAAGGAACACAACTCCAACAGGACTCTTCATTCAAGAATATTTACACACAAAAAAGTTTTATCACTTTAAGAGTTATTGAACACACCGTGACTTTAAAACAAAGCTATGCTGAAATGCTGCATGTCCAGCTAAGTCCTCTCCCCAGCTAAGTGAGCGCACCATTTGCAGAGCTCACACAATTCAAATATGTGTCTCAGCAAAATTACAACTTACTACATCACAAAAATTCTGGGTCAGTGAAGAGGAGTCACTATGGAATGGGAAAAGTCCTTGAATGTCAGTATCTATGATGTATAGCCAAAGATTTCCATTGAAAAACATAAAGACAAAAGACCCACAAACAAGATGAAATAATTTTCAAATAAATGTGTCCCTTCTTAGCCAGGAGACATGATCAAGTCAAAATGGCAAACATCCACGAAGCACTGTTTTCTTTCCGCACTGCAAAAACTCTCCTTCACAAATTACATAAAATTTGCAATTACCAGGTATATCATTGAGAAGTTAACCGATGGAAAAAATGCAAGTAGCTTAATGTTTATAGTAAGCTTTTTTTTTTTAAAGGCCAGATATCTATCAGATAATATGCCTCCTGAGAGGGCACACGAAAACCCAGAATAGAAAAGTAGGAAGAGACCATGAAAGGAATTAAGGTGAGGCAGCTAGAGAAAACTAAGGTAAGCTACAGTAAATATTCTTTCACATTCTGGAGCAGAAAGATGTCAGGTTTAGAATATACCAGTGAAGAGCTGAAAGGTAGAGTATGCCTTCTCTTCTCCTTCAGTCCACTCTGGCACATAAGTTTAATTTAAATCTGTATGTTAACTCTTAGTGACAGTCTACACTTTCACTCCTGTTTAACAATCTACACCCCCATGCATACCATCTTCTAGTCAACAGAAAAAAAAGTCATATCTGAGATCTAACAGGCACAAACAACAAAGTCTTCTGAAACAGTTTTGAACAAACTATGGATTTTAACTGTGTGTGTGTGTGCTATAAAGACTGATCGCACTAAATCCATGTAGAGTTTTATTAAGAAAAGAAAACCAGCAAGTCTTACTAAAAGATCATAAGCCACTTACCAACTGGTCTGGATTAAGATGCTCTCCACTTTTCAGGCGATCCTTATAATCCTCCAGTTTGAGCTACAAAAGAGAAACTTGTATCTACCATAGTCTGACATAAAATTCAGAAGCAAATAAAGTAAATGCCAGATCTTGTCTCTAGGAAACAAAGTCCTTGAAGTAAGCTATCAATCTGCAAGACTATCATTTTACTATACGGCATGCAGCAACTGTAGATGAGTTCCAGTCAGGGGAGAAAAAATACACAGAATCACATGAGTCTGGAATTACAAAAGCTAAGCAGTAATAAAACTATTTTCTCTTAATGATTCTATTAATAACTAGACTACTTAACCCATGGGGACTTACCTAGTAAATCATGTGTCCCCAACACAGTAGCTTCTCAACAGGGAACAATTTTGTCCCCCAAAGATACCTGGCAATATCTAGGGATATTTTTGGTTATCACAACTTGGGAGGGGGAAGGGAGGTGAAGAGTGCTACTGGTATCTTGTGGTGAGAGGCCAGGGATGCTGCTAAACATCTTAAAATGCACAGGACAGCCCTTTACAATGAAGAATTATCCTGTACAAAATGTCAGTGGTGTAGAGGTTAAGAAGTCCTACTCTAATCTCATGCTTAAACTATTAGTTCAGTTACCTGTTGAATTATGTGGCATTTTCCTAAAAAGAAACTCCTATTGGAAGTACAGAAACACAAAGAATTCTTTTCTATCATTAGAGTAGGCTCATCTTGAAGTTATTTTTCATATTATATTTGATACTTAAGGAAATTATGAAAAATAAATTGCATTTGTTGGCCCCATAATAATGACATAAACCCACTATGGTATTCTTTTTTTTTTTTTTTTGAGACGGAATTTCACTCCGTTGCCCAGGCTGGAGTGCAGTGTCGCAATCTCGGCACACTGCAACCTCCACCTCCTGGGTTCAAGCGATTCTCCTGCCTCAGCCTCCTGAGTAGGTGGGATTACAGGCACCCCCCACCACGCCTGGCTAATTCTTTTTCTATTTTTAGTAGAGACAGGGTTTCATCATGTTGGCCAGGCTGGTCTCAAACTCCTGACCTCAGGTGATCCACCTGCCTTGGCCTCCCAAAGCGCAGGGATTACAGGTGTGAGTCACTGCACCCGGACCCACTATGGTATTCTAAAAGCATTTTTTAGGTTCCTCCTGTATTGGCTTTAGTGGAAAAATTCTTTCCCAGAAGGTTGAAACAAAAGTACTCGTACTATCAGGTATTCAAAATTAAAGAGGTACTATAGGTAAGCTAGAGAGCATAAGCATACATATATGTAGTTCCTCCACCTGAGGGAGGCTCCGTCAATAGATCCTGCTTTGACCATTTATCACAGTGATGGGGAATTTGTGCTGACCTGGCACACTCACCTTACCACACTTGTGATCAACTGTATACATTAAAAAGATAAATGGTGAGAGCTACAGAGAAGCTACTAGCAACTTTCCCTTCTTTACTTTCTTAGGTAAAAAAAAAAAAAAAGAGTCAACCAGACTCTAAAGAAGTCTCTTCACACTCCTCCATTAAAAGCAACTTTAAGGTTTAACTAGGTCTTGGCACAAAAGTATTTAACAACACATAGGTCCAGATAGTCACTCAATCTCACCTGTCCAAAAGCAGAAGAGAAACGTAATACAGCAAAGCAACGTGCAGTCTGTTTCACAGGCTACATGACTCAGGAAATGAAGAAGGATTTAGATCTTTACAACAGCATTTTCTGTAGCTAGGCTTAACTCCTGGGTCTCTTTACAAGGCTGACTACCACGCTTTCACCTAGCAATCTTAAATCTTCACCTAACACCACAAAAGTAAGTGGTAAAACATTTTGTAGTTCTACTACGGTTAAACCTTCCAACGACTGCAGCAGTTATACTGCAATATCAACTGCTGCAGAAAGTCACAAGGAAAACAAGCTAAAAAATCAGCTATTAACACATCTATGAAAAGAAACATTAATACTACATAAGGAATTAATCTGACCTAAAATAGCTAGCTCTTAAAGTATTTCAACAGCAGCATGCATAATTTAACTATGAAGAATATTTTTATTCCGTTGTTTTGACAAATGAAACAGAAAATGTTTAATATTTCCAACATGCAACCTGCTTGTTTAAAGCAGCTAAACCTAAGGTTAGTTAAATTTTTAGTAGAGAACACCTATGAGCTCTGAAAGAAAAATGTCAGCTCCTTAATCTTTAAGATCATGCAACTACAGGACTGGAAGAAAAAAAGTTACCTTCTTTTTCTCGATGTTTCTGATTTTGTGTTTAAGGCATATGAGTCCATTTTCAATATAGGTCTCATACGCTTGGGAAGGAGATGCAGCAGAACTCAGAGTAGACTGCAGGGGGCTCAAGGCCCGCTGGCTTTCCCCATGCTGACTGTGGTTCACTTGGGGCTTGGCTGACTTCATATTCCCCTCTCTTTCCTCCTCTGAATGGCCTGAAGGTGACTGGTAACCAAAAGGGGATGAAGAGAGTTGCACCATTGAAACAGATGAGGCTGAAGGAGGTGGGGGAAAGTTAAGTATAAAATTAGGACTAGAGGGACACAGCCAGGCAATAACTTCCCTGGAAAGTCTAGACCACTCCCTTAAACTCTTTTCCACAGAAGTGAGCTCGAAACCCAATGATGCTTGAGATACTTGTACTTCCATCCTACTTTTAAAGTAATTAGTGCCGCTAGCCAATAAGGATAGCCTTTACATAGGCAAAATCTCCAATATAAAGGATGTTTCCAGAAATTCGATTTTCCACATAGGGCGGAAGAACTGCAGTGGCTTCAGAGCTCCTTTCTTCTCATGAGGGCAGATCACATTCTAAATAATTCCCATGGCCACGTGATGACACCAAAAGAATAAGCTTTCCACACCGGGACCTAAGGCTGAGCCACTCAAACCTCTTTACATGATCCCTCACCACCAGCCCTAACCTCAATCCTGAACGTTTGGAAGAAAATCCCAAACTCACAACATTCTTTTATAGCTCTAAGTGAACCAGCAGCTTCTTGAACAAGAATGCTAACTTCCCCGATTGCTCTGGGGCCTACAAGGCAATCCATCACTACTGGACATTTGCAGACAGGTACTCTCTCAACCTGCAGGAACCCCGCGTTTATTCTCAGTTGTTTGGTTTAGACTAGCCCAAAACCGCTTACACCCAACCAGTTTAAGAGCTCATTCTAGCGAGCCCTTCCCGTGCCCTAATCAGTGGCCCTTGCGCACTTACGTATCCGACTCTCGTACTCCAAGCACCCGAGGTATCCCTTTCTCCCCCCTTAGGAGCATCCCCAAACCAAGGACAGAACAGGCCCCATGCACGCCAGCGCGCACCCCCTCAAGTCTCCGGGGGAGCCTGAGCGAAGAGCACCTCTCCCGAGCGGCCAAGGAGAGCCCTGCAGGCACCGACCCCCACCCTTCCCACAGCCGCCCCGGGTACGCAGAAGCCGCTTCTGCAAGGCCCCGGGGGAGGCTGACCTGCGGAAAACGCACCGGCCGCGGCCCTCGGGAGCCCCGCCCCGCCCCGGGGATGCCAAGCCGCCCCTCCACCTCGCCGCGGCGCCGGCCGCCCAGACCTGCCCACCCTCGCCGGGTCAGCCGCCTCCCTCCGCCGCGCCGACCGAGGCCGCCGCAGCCCGACTTCACCTCCCCAGGCAGCCGAGGCCGCCGCTGCCGCAGCCCGGGCCCGCCTTCCAAAGCCGGGGGGAGGCAGGAGCGCTGCGGAGGTGGACCGGCGCCACCCCGCACTCGCGTCTCCTCCTCCTGTCTCCTCCCTCTCCCCTCCCGGTCCTCGCCCGCGGCCTCTGCGGCGCCAGGGACCCCGCCGACTCAGCCGCTCGCGCCCAGGCCCGCCCACCGCGCCGCGCGTGGCTTTTGTAGGCCGCGCCCCGCCCCGGCCCGCTCCGCCCCCGGCCGCCCCCGGCCGCCCCGCCACCGCCTCCTTCCGGTGCTCCTTCCCGGCTGCAGCTGGCCGCCTGCGCTTGTCGGGAGTTAGTTCCGGGCCCAGCTTGGGCTGGTGGTAGGTCGGGAGAGGGCGCGGTCTCCCAGCCTTTGCGCAGATTGCGGGGCACCAGGTGGGGCCGAGGCGACGCCGAACGCCGGCAGGCCGGAAACCGCGCAGCCCCGCTGGACCTCGCTGATTGCCGGCGGCACCGGTGGGTTCGCGACCTTGAACAGGTGACTCCAATAGCTCCAGGAGGGCAGCGAGCCCTTCGCGGAACTGCCAGATAAGCCAAGCTTGAGGCTGTCGTAGCCTAGTGGGTAGTCGTGAAATGCAGATGCGCCTTTGCCCCTCAGATAGCATCTTTCATATTAGGATGGGGAAAAAACACCGTTTCCTTACAGGGGAATCAGCCTGTAAGAGCAGAATGCCCCAAATCAGCATCGCCATAAAAACGGAGTAGGTGACTTCGCAACCTGCAATAATAGGATTGAGTTTATTCAAGCTGTATTATTTGTTCATGTGAAACACATTAATTGACTGGCACGCAGAGAAAGCTGTAAAAAATCTTTGTAAGGTTACATAAAATTAAGAGAAAAATCTGGAAATACGTAAAAGTTTATTGAGGAAAGGAAGGTGTTTCTGATACCAAATAAGAAACACACACACACACACTCAGCAATACTTTGCCCCAACATATGTTTACTTATTACACCAAGTGGAGTTTTTTAGGTCCTGACTGTCCCTGACGCTCTGATAAAAAATAGTGAGACTAGCAAAAGAACAGAAAATTCAGAAGAAGAATCAAGGAAACAAAGGTCTAGTTTTAAAAGCCTTGGTCAACTTCACACAAAATTAATTTTAACATTACTTAATACATGTTTTTGGCATCTATTATCTGTGTTCTTTTCGGTCCCTGGTGACATAATGTACCCTAATGTTGCATTTTAACTTTGAATCTCTGAATCCCATATGTGTTCTTCAGGGTCAGAGAAATACTAGATTTTCCCTTTTTCTCATTGTTTATAACCAGAGAAACGCAGAAGATGCTGAACATGAGGAGAGGAAGGCTATGCCTTCACCTTTGGTAGCACAAAAAACAGTGGCCATAATAAGAAAAAATGTGAAGGACACACTGTTGGATCAATGAGTTGACACAAAGTTACAGCACAGCCTGAGTTGTAGTCCGAGCTAATGATGAACCTAAAAATGGTATTTCAGTCAGATTAATCATGAAATGTTTGCCCCCTGCCGAGCGCAGTGGCTCAAGCCTGTGATCCCAGCACTTTGGGAGGCCGAGGCGGGGTGGATCACCTGAGGTCGGGAGTTCGAGGCCAGGCTGGCCAGCGTGGTGAATATCCGTCTATACTAAAAATACAAAAATTAGCCGAGCGTGGCGGCATGTGCCTGTAATCATGGCTACTCAGAGGCTAAGGCAGGAGAATCGCTTGAAACCCGGAGACGGACGCTGCAGTGAGCCGAGATTGTGCCGCTGCACTCCAGCCTGGGTGACAGAGCAAGACTCTATCTCAAAAAAAGAAAGAAAGAAATGTTTGCCTTCTAATCGGTCAGGCAAAAAGGAGGCCATAAATTTTAAATTTTCTACTAAATGGATATTCTTCTAAATGAATAAATCCATACAGATTTACTTCTCAGGAAGGATTATAAAAATGCATCACGAAAGAATGCAAAAGCAAAAATAATTAAATTTCAAGTCCAGTAAGGTACAGTCTGTATACGTATGGCGTGACATTTGTAGGAGAACATACCACAGTAGATACTCTTGAAGCAATGTCTTCTGAACAAGTTAAAAAGATGATTCAGATAAAAGCTTTTCTGCGATAGGAGATCTTTAAAGTCAGTAAGTCTGGCTTACTTTGAAAGCACGTGTCCCCAAAACTTTTATTTGTCAGGAGTTTAGTTTATTTTACCCTCTCCCACTCCCTATTTTCTGTAACACCGTGACTTTTCTTGCCAACTGTGAGGCAGTATCTGTGGCATGCCACCTCCAAGCTTAGCAAGGAATAACTATATTGGAAATATGATAAAAAGTGTTGTCTCAAATCATTGATAGAAGAATATATTCATTTATTCATTCAACAGATGTATACTTAGCACTTGCTATGTAGTAGGTGATAAGGCATAATGGTGACTGAGACAATATAGCTTCTGCCTTCGTGGAGCTGAGTGGGAATTCAGTAAAAGCTGTAGATGTAAATGGCAAAAACAACCAAATCAAAAAACCCGAAGACAAAAATACTAAAGACTTTAATAATGGATGGTTTGATTTCTACAAAAACAGCCAGACTTTACATCCTTTGAAAATGTGAAGGTGTTAAATATGCACTGTCTGACAAATGTTCAATTGCTGCAGGGATGGTTATGCTGTAGTCACTTAAAATTAATATAGCTTCATATTGTTGAAACTGGAAAGATAAATCCACCAAAGGATGTGAAACCTGGTAGCGTGTTAGTAGAGATATGAGAAATTATCTTAGACACATGGTTGTGGGTGATAGAAGTCTGTTTCTTATTGGCTCTACAAGACTTTGTGGAGAATTGCCACCAAGAGACAGAGAGAGAGGGAGAAAGTCACCAAGAAAAATAATAAGAAGGCTAAGAAAGAAAAAGACAGGAACAATAACATAAGGTTGTTAAAAAGATAGTACTTTTGGCCGGGTGTGGTGGCTTACGCCTGTAATCCCAGCACTTTGGGAAACCAAGGCGGGCAGATCACCTGAAATCAGGAGTTCAAGACCAGCCTGGCCAACATGGCGAAACCCCATCTCTACTAAAAATACAAAAATCAGCCGGGCATGGTGGTGCGCCCCTGTAATCACAGCTACTTGGGACACTAATACAGAAGAATCGCTTGAACCCAGGAGGAGAAGGTTGCAGTGAGCCAAGATTGCGCCACTGCACTCCAGCCTGGATGACAAGAGCGAAACTCTGTCTCAAAAAAAAAAAAAAAAAAAAAAAATATATATATATATATAGTAATTTCACATACTTGCTGATTCATAGAGTATCTATTCAAATATTTGAGAAACTTTTTATGAAAGTAAAGAACTGAGAAATATAGACCTCAGGTAGGAAAAAAAACTTGCCATAATAGTTTAGGGTATTTTTAGAGAAATATCTAGTTTGTAAGATTAATAATTTGGTAGGCTTATTTTTTCATAAAATTATACATTCCTATTGGTTTTGTTGATACTGTTTTTCTGATATTGAAGTTAATGCATTAATAGTGCTCCACCATTAAGTACCTTTGAAATAAAAGTTCTTTAGAGGAGGAGTAATCAGTGTAGAACTTGTGAATGTGTGTCATTAAATCAATAATATCAAGCCCATAAAAATATGATTTCTGTCCAACTTTGAAGTATTATAAAGTGTCAACAGCATGGGCTTTGGAGCCAGACACACATGGATTGGATTCTTGTTCCTGCCCCTTACTAGCTGAATGATCTTGGGCAAGTTACTGAAATTCTGTGGGCTTCAGTTTTTTCAGCTGTAAAACTGCTGATAATAAAACAAACATAATATTACCTATTAACAGCATTGTTAAGGATTTCATTTCGTTTCTGTAAAAGCATCTGACTAGAGACTAGGCCATGAAAACGTATCCTCCACTGAGATACCTGTATTTGCTGCTTTTGCCATAATACGAAGCCCAGCATTTCTCCTAGTAGCCAAGGAGAACTAGAGAACTGTGGAATTTATGGCTAAGGAATCCCACCCCCCTCTTATTTGAAAGGTAAGGTATATAAAGCTGCTGGACATTTGTGAGTTTTCCAAGACCTAAAGAATCTAGGTCTTCTGCCCTCTAATGCAACATGCACTCCAGGCCACTTCATCCCTTTCCCTTGCTGCTTCCATGGAGTAAATAAAGTATAGAAATAGGCAATTAAACTTGAAGATTGAAACCAAAAAGAATAAGCAATTCAGTGTTACAGTGTCTTTAAAGGAATTCATTCAGGAAGACATTTTAAAATATTCATATCTTTTGATCCAGTAGCCTTTATTTTAGGAATCTCCCCTATCAAAACAATCAGAGATGCAAACAATCACTTATTTATGAAAATGCTAGGCACCACATTTTTTTAAGTGGTGGGAAATTGTAAACAACAACCTAGACACTCAACAATAGAGAAATGGCTAAATAATGTGACTCTAAGCCATGAATTTTAATTCAAGTAGTACAAATCATCTTTTCAAAGAATATTCAATGACATGATATTATATGAAGTGAAAAAAGGGCAGGATAAAACACGGTATAAAACATTTAGTAAGATTGTGACTTTGTAAAATATTTCATTTTAAATATGCATGGAAAAGGCTGAAAGATGTTTTCACTTTATTTTTATAGCATATGTTTAGTTTTTATACCAAACCAGAAAAAGTATTTTCCCAAAAACATGAAAGCTGCCCCCTCCATCGATTACCATTATTAACTTTTTGCTTATATTCTTCTAGACTTATTTCCAAGAAAATATCTGTATAATTTTTTACAAAAATGGGAATGTACTAAACATTTTGCAATTCTGCTATTTTGACTTAAAATATAGTGAGCATCTTTTTATTAAAATAAACTTGGTGTGGTGGCTCACGCCTGTAATCCCAGCACTTTGGGAGGCTGAAGCGGGCGGATCATGAGATCAGGAGATCGAGACCATCCTGGCCAACAGGTGAAACCCCGTCTCTACTAAAAATACAAATAATTAGCCGAGTGTGGTGGCGGGTGCCTGTAGTCCCAGCTACTTGGGAGGCTGAGGCAGGAGAATGGCGTGAACCCGGGAGGCAGAGCTTGCAGTGAGCCGAGATCATGCCACTGCACTCCAGCCTGGGCGACAGAGCAAGACTCTGTCTCTAAATAAATTAATTAATTAATTAATTAATTAATTTAATTAAATAAACTTTAACTTTGAATTAGCTTTGGGAGGTAGAATTTCATATTATTTTAATTATATTCTTTTTACTTTCTGTGAACAAGTTAGAACTAACATTATTTAACAGAAATGTTAGTTATCTAAATAGGAATCACAGCAATATAATACACCAGTAACTATTTGAATAAATGGTAATCTACATAATTATTCTTTTTGTACAAGGACAAGAATCCTAAATGAAACACAAAAAAGTGACTCTAGAAAGAAAGCCTAAAGTGGTACAAGTTATTTTGTGATTTGAAAAAAATACTTCTTATTCACCATCACTTTGTTAGCCTAGAATTTTTCACATAAACGATTTACTCATTTTTGATAAACAGTATGTTTTTAAAAAGTTCTGTTTCTTAGATATGGCATCAAAAGCACAAGCAACAAAAGAAAACAGATAAGTTGGACTCCATCAGAATTGAAAACTTTTGTGCTTCAAAGGATGCTATCAAGAAAGTGAAAAGACAGCCCACAAAGTTGGAGAAAATATTTGTAAATTATATGTAAGATACTTGTACGAAAATATAAAGAACTCTCTTAGAACTCATTAATAAAAAGACAGCCCAATTTAAAAATGTGCAAAGAATATGATAGGCATTTCTCCAAAGAAGAGATAAAAATGACCAATAGGTACATGGAAAGATGCTCAACATCAGTAGTCATCAGGGGAATGTAAATCAAAACCACAATGAGATATCATTTCACACCTACATAGGTGGTCATAATAAAAAAAGATAATAGCAAGTGTTGACGAGGATGTGGAAAAATTGGTTGGAATCCTCATACATTGCTGGTGGGAGTGTAAAATGATGTAGCTGCTTTGGAAGACAGTCTGGCGGTTCTTCAGTTAAATATACTGTTACCATATGACCCAGCAATTCCATTCCTAGGTATACTCCCAAGAGAAATGAAAACACATATGCACACAAAAGCTTGAACACACATTTTCATAGCAGCATTATTCAAATCACTGAAAAGTAGAAACAACCAGGCCAGGTGTGCTGGCTCGTGCCTGTAATCCCAGCACTTTGGGAGGCCGAGGTGGGTGGATCACGAGGTCAGTAGTTCAAGACCAGCCTGGCCAAGGTGCTGAAACCCCGTCTCTACTAAAAAAAAAAAAATACAAAAATATTAGCCAGGCTTGGTGGCGGGTGCCTGTAATTCCAGCCACTCAGGAGGCTGAGGCAGAGAATTGCTTGAACCCGGGAGGCGGAGGTTGCAGTGAGCCAAGATCGCACTACTGCACTCCAGCCTGGGCGACAGAGCGAGACTCATCTAAAAATAAATAAATAAATAAATAAATAAATAAATAAATAAATAAATAAATAAAGTAGAAACAACGAAAATGTCCCATCTACTAATAAATGCTTAAATAAAATGTGGTGGTATATCTGTACAATGGAATATTATTCAGCCATTAAAAGGAATGAAGTACTGATACAGTATGTACGAAATTTAGAAACATTATACTAAGCGATGCCAGGCGCAGTGGCTCACATCTGTAATCCCAGCATTTTGGGAGGCCGAGGCAGGTAGATCACTTGAGGTCAGGACTTGGAGACCAGCCTGGCCAATGTGGTGAAACCTCATCTCTACTAAAAATACAAAAATTAGCCAGGCATGGTGGTGGGCGCCTGTAATCTCAGCTATGGGGGAGGCTGAGGCAGGAGAATCACTTGAACCTGGGAAGTGGAGGTTGCAGTGAACCAGGATCATGCCACTGCACTCCAGCCTGGGCAACTCCATCTCAAAAAAAAATAAAATAAAATAAAATTATATTCCATCTCAAAAAAAAAAAGCCAGCACAAAAGGCCACATACTGTATTATTCCATTTATACGAAATGTCCAGAATAGGCAATCTATAGAGACAGAACATGGATAACTGGTTGCCTAGCACTTGGGGGAGTGTTGCAGGGAAATGGAGAGTGACTGCTAAGGCGTACAGGACAGGGTTGCGTTGTGGGGCAATGAAAATGTTGTAAAGTTGATATAATGATTGCACAATTCTGTGAGTATACTAAAAACCATTAAATTGTATACTTTAAATGGGTGAATTGTAATGGTGGTGTGGGTTGATTTGTGTCCACTAAAAAAGATATGTTAAAGTCCTACCCCTGTACCTTGAATATCACCTTATTTAGAAATGGGATATTTGCAGATGTGATCAAGTTAAGACGAGGCCATACTGGATTAGGATGGGCACCTAAATCCAAGGACTGGTGTCCTCATGAGAAGAGAGAGATTTGGGGTCGGGCGCGGTGGCTCCTGTCTGTAATCCTAGCACTTTGGGAGGCCGAGGCGGGTGGATCACGAGGCCAGGAGATCGAGACCATCCTGACTAATACGGTGAAACCCCATTTCTACTAAAAATACAAAAAATTAGCCGGGCGTGGTGGCAGGCGCCTGTAGTCCCAGCTACTCTGGAGGCTGAGGCAGGAGAATGGCGTGAACCCGGGAGGTAGAGGTTGCAGTAAGCCGAGATCCCGCACTACTGCACTCCAGCCTGGGTGACAGAGGGAGACTCTGTCTCAAAAAAAAAAAAAAGAAGAGAGATTTGAAGACACAGAGGAGACACAGGGAAGAAGGCCATGTGATGACAGAGACAGAGTAAAGCAATGGAGTAAGAGCCAAAGAACACCAAGGAGTGCTGACAACCACCAGAACATAGAAAGGAGGGAAAGGATTCTTCCCCAGAGCCTTCAGGAGCATGCCCTGCCGACATCTTGATTTTGGATGTCCAGTCTCCAGCACTGTGAGAAAATAAATATTTTCAATAAAATAAAACAATATTCTGTATATTCTGTAAATGTAAAATAAAATAAAATTCTGTAAATATTCGATAAAATAAAACAATATTCAATAAAACAAATTCTGTTGTTTTAATGCACCCAGTTTGTGGTAATTTGTAGCCATATAAAATTAATATATATGGTATGATATGGTATGTGAATTATATACTAATAAAGCTTTATTTTTAAGGGCTCTGGCTTTATTTTTGTTTTAAGTGGAACTGTGTATACTCATGGCAGAGAGCGTTGGAAGTCCAGAAGGCAAAAGGTGAAAAGGAGGCTCTATTCATGCAGATTTCTGGGGGGACAGAAGCAGGAGTGAGGGGAAGGCATAGGCCAGAGCCCTTACTGGGGTTCTGCAGCAAATGCAAGGCAGAACAGGGGAAACAGTTTAGGACTGGCTAGTTTGAATAATTCCAATAGGCTTTGGGCTATAGGGGTGATATCTAGTTGCCTGATACCTGGCCCTGTGATGATTTAGGGCAGGGCAAACAGTGGCTTGGTATGTGAGAGTTAGATAAGAAGGTATGTGGAGCCACAACCTTGGTTCAGGTGGTCTGCACATGAGTTCCCGGCAAGCCGACTTACAGGACAAAAGTAAATATGGTTTACCATATTTACTTATGGTTTGACCCTGCGATAAGTAGATACCAAATAGACATACAGAATCTAAGAAAATGCAGTTAAAACAGGTAGCCTGATACCATTTACCTTCAGATTGAGTCCCCTACCTACTCAAGTACATTCCCTGACAAGTTAATAGCTGAATACTATTCCCTGATTGGCCCTTTGGCCCTGGGAACTAAACTTTTGTTGCTTCTCTATCCAGTCATTCTCTCTCCCTTTAGGCTCCCTGAAACTCTGCATCCCACCCAACTGCCTGTCCATCCCAACAGGTCTGATCACATATTCAGTGAAAGATTAAAACAAAATTTAGCAGGTCCCAACTGCCCCCAAGATGCAATGTTCTTTGTAAATTATTTACATTTTATTTTTGAGTAGGTAATGGAATACAGTTGCTATACAGAAGGAAAAGTATCCCCTCACTCTTGTCCTCAGTTCCCTTCCTCCGAGTTAACAAGTGTTAACTATCTTCGGTGGGTCTTTCCATAGATTTTATGCACATGTAACAAATATATTCTCCCACCACCATCACCATTTTTTTAATCCAAATGTTCACTTACAAACACTGCTACATCTTGCTTTTTTCTCCTAACAGTTTATCTTTGCAATCAACCCCATACCATTATACAAGGAGCTTCCTCATTCTTTCGAACAAGCACAGTATTGCATTTAAATGTATCATAAATTACTTAATGGGCACAATGTAAGTTGTTCAGGAAATGAATACCCTGAAAGCCCTGACTTGATCTCTAGGCAATCTATGCATGTAACAAAATTGTACTTGGAACTCATAAATGTATACAAAAAAATAAAGGTACCATAATTTAACCAGTCCTCTAGTGAAAAATATTAAGGATATTTCCAACCTTTTGCCTTACAATTATGCAATTAATAACCTTATTCATACATCATTTTGCACATTTATGAATATATCTGTAGGAGAAAACCTTCAAAGTAGTATTACTGGATCAATTATGCTTTTGATAGGTGTTTCCAAATTGATTTTCATAGAAGTAGCCACATGTAAACTCCCATCAGCAACATATGCAACCTGTTTATCCTCCCCATCATTAACACAGCATGTGTAGCATTTGCTGCCGGTGCCCAGACCTGTCAGTGTGTTCCTGTGACTTCCGACTGTCAATATCTGCTCAGTCTCTGTGCCTGAGAGTCCCATCCCCATCTGAACAAGGCGTCTTATGGGATTATAGGAAGGTCAAAAGCACAGAAAATGAACACCACTACCTTCAACCCCCCACCATACACACAAGGCACAAGGAGCATTCATCCCTGACTTTCCAGCTCCATCATCCCTCTAGTGGGATAATTCTGAGGTTTGTATGTTACATTACCTCCTAGGGTTTTTCCACATGGTAGCTGGTAAATAAAGTACCTTCACTGGCTGCCTTACCATTTCTATGGCATTTCCCTACTTCTCTTTCCAGTCTCCCCTCCCAACTGCCCCATCTGAATTGCCCTCCTCAGATTCTTTTTGTTTGTAATTAGTATCAGGAAGCAAAAGTTGGTGTCAGCAACGTTTACCTTCCAAAGATAATTGAGCTCCTTATTTGATCTGAGTGTTCTACATCTGTTTCATCTTCATCATAATGTTGACATTTTTTGGGCTATTGGAAACTAGTCTCTTTAAAGCCATGCAACATTAATTAAAGCTTTAAAGCAGATGTCTGTGCCAGAAAAAATTCAGCAAATTATTTACTTTTAGAATAAGAATATTTCCATTAATCTCAGCAGGAATCCTGAGAGCATGCATATTATTCATGTAGGTTGGCACTGAAATTATCTTGGGGCCATGGAGAAGAATGGAAAATAAACATGTTGATTTTCATAGGAAACTTTAAAAGATATATACTTTTAAAGGCTTCATAATTTTTTTTTCAAAATGCCTAACAACTAGTAAGTAAAACAACATGGGGGAAAAAAGACTAAATGGAACTTCACTTAAATGCTGAATGTTTCACTATTGAGGCAAATTATTTTTTTCTAGGAAAGTTACCTTCAGATGCAGGTAAGTAAACTACTAGCTAATAAGTCAGCTTCTTAGAGCTTTAGTTTTATTTCCTCTGAAATAAGATTATAATTCATAGGAGTGTTTTGATGATTAAATGAGCTAATAGATGTAAAGTACTTAGCACATTGCCTGTCATATCATACTCAGTAATTGGTCCTTATTCTTACAAAAACAGTTTCTGCTCATGAGCCATTATCTACTCTAAAAGTAGCCAAGGAAGAATATATGCCATGAAAGGATTAGGACAGCCTAGGGAAAGGAAGTAGGGCACTATATAAACAATTCATAAGACAAAAACCCCACAACTCAGGACAGCGCAAATCAAGAAGACAGCATAGTCTCTTTTCCCATGCTGGGTAGCTTGGGCTACCCAGACTTCTATAAATATGTAGAGGGGGCATCACAGGAGCTTAATGTAAATGCTGGAGTAGGCATGTTTTCTCTAAGATCATTGCTTTTGCTACCCCTACCTGACACTATCACTGTTAATGTTACCAATTCTAAAAACATTATTTAGAGTGGCAGCAACAATACATCTTCTTCAGAGCAGCCTGTGCAATGGTTATTTGTTTAAAGCAAAATTTGAAGGTAAGAGGTAAAGGGCAGGCAATGAGAGTTGGTATAGAGAGGACGTACTGGATATATCATGCATCTATAATGGCATAGTAGAAAGAGAACGGGACTAAGAACCAGGCAGGCAGAGTTCTAATTCTAGCTCTTCGAATTATAGTTTGTGAACTTGGGCAAACTACTAAATTTGTCTGTTAACAGTCCCCCAATAAATTGTCAGCAAGTGCTATCAACTCTACCTTGAAAGCATATCCCAATTCTGTCCACTTCTCTCTATATACACTTCCATTGAAGCCAGGCCACTGTTTGCTCTCTACAGCAACAGCCTCCTATGAATTTCTTGTTTCCCTGCTGACCCCACTACAATTTCTCTTAGACACTGAAGCAGAGGGATAGTTAAGAATTTAAAATATGATATAATCTCCTGCTCAGGTCTCCTAATGATTCTCTACCTCACTTAGAAAAAACAAATTCATACTATAGTACTTAAGATGGTGTTCATGATATAAGCCCTCCTGCAACCTCCACCTCTGTTTCCTCATTGTGGCTGACAGTCCCTAATGTGGTTCCCATGATTCCCACCTCCAGGTATTCATCCCAGTGTAATTCCCTCCCCTTGAGTGGGCAGGACCTGGACATGTTTTTAACCAACAAAATACAGCCAGGGTGACGGGCCATCACCTCTGTTATAACCTTACACAAGACTGTAACCTCTCTTGCTGGGAAACTCTCTCTCCCTTGGTGGTGTTGAGGAAGCAAGCAGCCATAATGGGAAGGCCCCCACAGCAAGGAACTGAAGGCAGCTTCTAGCCAACAGCCAGCAAGAGGTTGAGGCCCTACAGCCAAGAGCCTGCAAAAAATTGAATTCTGCCAACAACTACTTGAGCTTGGAAGCAGATTCACAGATGAGCCTCCCATGAGAACCCTACTTTGGCCAATACTCTGATTGCAGCTTTGCAGAGGACCCAGCTAAACTGTGCCAGGCTGCTACATTTGTGGTAATATTGTTACATAACAATAGATAATGAATACACTTCTCTTCCATTACACTCCTCATCTCTACACTGGACCTTCTTGCTGCTCTCCCCATAAGTCAAGGCTATTCCCTCCTCAGGGCCATTGCACTTACCGTGTCCTCTGCTTAGGAGGCTTTTAACCCAGCTCTTTACCTAGCTGACTTTTTCTTGTCATTCAAGATCTTAGCTGTAATGTTTATTCTTATCTAACAAATCTAAATAGCCATTCTGACACTAGCACATCACAGTGTTTTCGTTCTCTGCATAGGACTTTTTATTACCTGTAAAAAATGTCTTTATTCTGTTTCTTTACACTAGAAAGTGAGCTATTTGAGAGCAAGGACCTTGTCTATCTTGTTTCCCACTATATGCCTAGAAACTAAAATAGTAGCTGGTACTATAGTAACATTCAACAAATACTTGTTGATTAACACTGAATGAATATTGGGCAGTATTTAAGCTCCTTCCCGTGCTCAGATAGTCTCAAGTCCATAGTCTCAGGTCACATATGTCCCAAGGGGACATATGCAAAGATGTACATTGTAACAATATTTGTGGTACAGTGAATAGATAATCTTGGTGTCCATCACTGGAAGAGTAGATTAGCAATAGATCAGATTTGCACATTGCAACATGGCTGAACTTAAAGCATAATGCCCAAGACTAAGATGTATATGATGTACTTTTTGTAAACAAAAATACACATGCATACAAAGATATCTGTTTTGTAAGCACGATATAAAGAAACAAGCAAAAAAAAACCACATTAAAAAGACTAGAATGTTTGCCTATAGGAGAGGAAGGAGATGCAAGTGGGAAATTGGGTTAATAGGTAATAAATAAAACAAGAGAAGGACCTTGCTCAGACTAATGATGATAATGTACTAGGAATCGAGCTGTGTGATTAATTCAATCTTCATCAGAGAGCCAAAATTAAGGCAAAGCAACATTGTGTGATTCAGAGATCATAGGCAATATCCAAAGGTGTCACCAGCTTAAAGATTAAAAAATGTTGGATTAAATATTGGAAGGTGACCTGCACTGGGAGTCTCACATCATTCTTCACTCCTACCCTTCCCTCGCTCTCCTTATGGAACCCAGGGTCTGGGAGCTTCCAAATTTTCTCTCAGTTTAGTGTCCACCCATCTTAGGTTTCCATCATGATTAGACTTAAGCTTAATTTTCTTGACACTGCTGCTTCACAGCTATGCTCTTGCCATGCTCTTGCAGTAGGATGTACACAATGTATGGTTATCTCTCTTTTGTGATGTTAGACCTATTAAGGACCAGTGCCACCAGTCTTTATGTCAATGCCTCTCTAGTCATTTTGCTTATCTGAGGCTAATTTTCTAGTACATTCCTCAGGAAGAGTTCATGGGAGCAATATTCCCTGAGATCCTAAATGTCCATAACAATTGATCTGTAGGCCTTATACTTGAAAGTCAACTAAGCACAATATATAAATTCTTGGCTCACATTCTTTCTGCTAACACATATCTTTCAGACTTTTATGTTACAGCTTATACCTTTCTACATTGGAATGTTCTTCCCACTCGTCACCTGTCAAACTCTATTCATCCACTTATACCCCGTTGCAGCTTTCTACTACTATGAAACCTTTCCTATCTCCTCCTGACAGGGTTAAGTTCTACTTTCAAAAGTCTTCTTATGCAGCTTTATATATTTCTCTATGGTATTACTTAATACATCTTATATAGGTTTTTTTTAAAGAGACAGGTTCTCACTATGTTGCCAGGCTGGACTCACACTCCTGGCTCAAGCAATCCTTCCAAGTAGCTGGGACTACAAGTGCATGACACTGAACCTGGCTTGCTTACATATGGCTTTTAAAAAGTCTCATTTTTTCTTCATGAATGCAATAGCTTCTTTTATCTCTCTGAGACCATAACTCCTAGGTCCTAACTTTTCTGATTCCTTTATTGTCTCAGTTTCCTCTACATTCTTTCCTGTTTGTTTTATCTCTCTTTCTTTATGCTGGAAACTTTCCTCAAGTGTCTGATGATTCTTACCTATTCATTTATATCTAAAAGTGAGGCACTGAAACCTAAAAACAAAACCTTTGTGGAGAAGTACAATGTATTGAATTATAGTCTTATTGCAGAATGATTTGGTAGGGCCCCAGCTATTCCCTAGGGAAAACCTCCCCAGAAATGTGTCAGCATATGTAAGTCTTTTTTCTAGGTATGGCCATTTTCCTCAGGAGAAATTCTCCTTCCAGTTTCATACTTTGGTGGGTGTTATAGATGCCAACATTCTAAGCCACGGTAAGGAAGGAGGCTTTAGAGTCTTACTTTGAGATATATCAATTTCCACTTATTTCCCCTACTTTCTGCAGAGCTTCCTGCCTTTCACCTATGCCTGAGTTTGAGTTCCTCAATTCAATACTTTTCCATTTTCTGCTGGGCTGGGTTACTTGTCTGCCTATGGTTGGAAAGGGATATAAGGGTCTAACTGCTTCATTCACAGATATTCAATCCATCCTTCTGTTTTCAGCCTCACTTTTCACCCCTACCTTCAGAGATGACTAATACTACCTATTCCTGAGATTTTCCAGGGTTTTAAGGCAGGGTTTTTCTTTTTGGCTTCCCTCTCTGCAGGCAGTATTGTTTCAGCTTTCTCTGGTCTGCTAGATCAGTTAGCAATTGCAAACTGATTTGGAGGCTTCCAAAATTTAATTGGCATCTCTCAACTGTTCTTCTACCCTCTCCTGTTGTCTCCCTTCATGTTCTTTCTCTTAGATTTATGCCTTTTAAAATCCCTTTAGTGTCATCTAGGTGAAAATTCAGGAAGGAACAGAAGGAAATGCAAGTCTCCAATCTTTTATGTTTAGCAAGAAAACTGTGCTTTTAACTTCTCTGTTATGCTGTCTCTATGTATAGTTTGCATGGCTATCCCCCACATAGATAATGATTTTCTTGAAGGCAGAGACTTGAAAATAAAAAAATTCCGACACTCCTGGGAAAAGATTAAACGTGCTGCAGTTATGGCAACAAGTAACCACCAGAACCAGTTCCAAACTGGTTTAATGGGCTGGGCATGGTGGCTCACATGTGTAATCCCAGCATTTTGGGAGACTGAAGTTGGAGGTTCACTTGAGCTCAGGGGTTCGTGGATGCAGTGAGCTGTAATTGCACACTGTACTTTAGCCTGGGCAACACAGTGAGACCCTGTCTCAAAAAAAAAAAAAAGGAATAAAATAAAATAATCTGGTCTGGTGGGTTGATGGCAACTTACCTAAGCGAACACACTTCTGAAATCTAGCCAGAAACAGCCCCATGCTTTTGAAAGCCAGCCAATCCACAACAATCTCATCTAAACAACCAAGTTTCCCTAGCTGGCAACAACGAACCCACTCCCACCTCTGAAATTCTGCCAATCCCTCAACTTCATGCTCCACAAACTTCTATAGACAATCAGCTCCTTGCTTTACTGGAGGAGACTGTGCTTCAGGCAGCATTAGATTCAGCTTTTTGTTTCAGATATTGATTTTGTCAGATCTCAGCAATCACCACAGTATCTGTTGCTTGGAAGGTACTCAGTGGGAAGATAGGAGAAGGTGCAGAGGGCAACTGTAAATGTGTCATAAGTGAAGGGGCCTGGGCTGTTTGCCCTACCCAGCCCTGTGGCAAGGCTAAACCAGGTATAAATTTTGCTCAACATTCACTCTTCAATTCCAACTCATAAGCATCTCAGGTATAAGAAATGTAAACATCTGCATCCAGAAGCAATTATGTTTGCCTGTCACCTTTCATTCAGTATTGTTAACTGTATATAATTGTGAAAGGAAAATATCTTGGAACTCCAAAATCACTAAGCTAGAAGGATAATTCAAGCTGAGAATTGCTTAGGGCAAACTTGCCTCTCATTCTATTCAAAGTCATCCCTCTGCTCACTAAGATAAATGTGTGTCTGATTGAGTCCTTTGGAGAGGCTAATCAAAAACTCAAAAGAATGCAGCCACTTGTCTCTCACCTACCTGTGACCTGGAAACCCCCTCCCTGCTTCAAGATGCCCTGCTTTTACTTCGAGTTGTCCTGCCTTTCCAGACCAAACTAATATTCATCTCACATATGTTGATTGAGGTCTCATATCTCTCTAAACTGTACAAAACCAAGCTGTGCTCTGACCACCTTGGGCATATGTCATCAGGAACTCCTGAGGCTGTGTTATGGGCATGCGTCTTCAACCTTGGCAAAATGAACTTTCTAAATTAACTGAGACCTGTCTCAAATTTTGGGGGTTCACATTTGGTAACCACAGAGGGATTCTGAGTGGAGATGCCCCTGACCTTTGACAAATCTCCTACTGGTGCTTGCTACCAGCATGAGCTAACTTTATGGCTCAAACCAACAGGACAATTTGCTGAGGTGTGAGAGCACTGCCTCCAGAGAATCCCTGATCTCCCAAAATTTGGCCAAGATCTAATCTAGATCTAAAGTTTATTTTGCCTTACAAGTCCCTGTTTTTTTGTTTTTGTTTTTGTTTTTGTCTTTGTTTTGGAGTTCTACTTTCTTCCAACAAGGAAGGCAAGTTTTCCTGCTTCCATGATGATCCAAGGCAGGTAACTCCTTTGTGGAGTTTGAGCTCACTTCTAAAAGGGAAAATGAGGTCTTTCTCCTGCTTCTAGGATGGTAGAGAGCAGTCTACAGCCTGAGATCTATCCCTAGGTAAGTAACTGAGTTGGGGTATGTCTTGGCTAAAGTTAAGATAAACAACCAGCTAGTCTCAATTTCTTCTTACCATTAGAGTGCTCAGTAATCACGTAAGTGGCATGATCGTTTGTTTTGCTTAACTGTTTTTTGTTGTTGTTTGTTTCTGTTTTTGTTGTTGTTTCAGTCTTTTTCCCATTGGGTTTGACCAACTCTATCCAACTTGATCAAATCTGAAGGAAAGTTCCAAATTATGAGGAACAAGACCTCTAAAGTGGCTAAAACCTCCCCCCCCACCCCCTCCCCCCCACACACAAGGTGGTATGGTAGAAGGAGAAAAATGGCCAGCAAAAGGAAAAAAAAGATTTTTGATTTTGAGTACTTAAGGGGCTTTATTTACATAACAAGGCCACCTTTTTGCTAGCCAGACCAAAGTGAAAGAGCAATGGCTGTCATTCTATGCTGCAGTTCGATAGCTAAGGTCCTGCTTTTACATTTTTTTTCACCACCACAGCCTGGGTTTGGTTCCTAAATCAAGCCCTTTCTGGTTTGTTACTTGGTACTTTTGAAATAGCAGCAAGTTTTCCTAGCTAAAATATGGTAATGAGATTTAAAAGGATTTTTTTTAAAAGCAGTTCAATGGTTAAAAGTCAGCTTAATTAAAAGGCTAACATCCGAGATGTGTGTGTATGTGTATGGGTGCATACGTGCATGTTTGTATTTAAAAGGCCTTCATTTTTTGTTGTTGTGGTTGTTTGTTGTTCTCTCCTAGGACCTTGTCTTTTTTTTGAGCAAAAGGTTTTTTCTTCTCAGTTGACTGAATTATGTTTTCACCTGATTTTTTTACTAAACTAGGTATTGGGTTTTTAAGAAAGAGTGTAGTTTAGACACTTAGTCTGAACCGTCTTTGTTTAAAAAACAAATTTTTTTGAGATTGAGTCTTGCTCTATTGCCCAGGCTGAAGTGCAATGGCACGATCTTGGCTCACTGCATCCTTCACCTCCTGGGTTCAAGTGATTTGCCTGACTCAGCCTCGCAATTAGCTGAGATTACAGGCGTGTGCTGCCACACCCAGATAATTTTGTATTTTTAGTACAGACATGGTTTCACCATATTGACCAGGCTGGTCTCGAACTCCTGACCTTAAGTGATCCACACACCTCAGCCTCCCAAAGTACTGGGATTACAGGCATGAGCTACAGCACCTGGCCAAAAACATTTTTTAAGTGCAGTGTAGAAGAATCACATGGTCTAGCCTCATAATAATTCTTTCTTTTTGGAGACCCAGAATTCAGTGTAGGTCCTGCCTAGAGCTCACAGATCCAGTTAAAAAAATAGGTAGTCCCTATCTAAATAAAATTGGTCTCCTTATACAATCCAATGATAAATTTCTATAGTTTTATGTTCAGTTGGCAATTAAATCTGTTTTAATTTCTCTCTACCTCACCAAACTTTCTTTTTGTACATTATGATGTAAATTGTGCTATCTGACATACACCTGAGGTGTTTCTGTTACTATGCCAATTTAAGGCTATTTAGCTGACAACTGCCTAGGGTTGTGAAACAGGTTATCAAGAATCTGAAAGTCTAAGATAGGAAAAAAAAGGTTTTTATGAATCTGTAAGATGTACTTCTATCAGCATGCCTAATACGTCTATGTATTTATATGTTGTGTACACAATGTTTCACCACTGAAAACATATAAAAGAGCTCTAATTAATTGGCTCAAAGAAAAATAAAATTGCTTAAATCAAATACTTTATCAGGGAAAAAGAAAAGACTAGTCAAATGCTTTTTTAAGTTTATGTAACTTAAGTAAAATCTTTAATAAATAAGCTAGCTTTAAAATTATTGGTAAAGTAGTATTAGAAATGTCTTAAGAATTGCCAGCATACATTTTTGTTTGCATTTATTAATCAAGCAATTTCATACTTATCCCTAGCAAATACTATAAGGTGTGTGTCAAAATTGGCACAGGGGTTACAGAACTATAAACCCAGCCCAAAACAGAATTATCTTCACTTGTGTAATGTTTAATAAATAAGACATTGATATGGGTTTAATGAAGATAGCTGCATCTTGAATTTAGCAAGATTACCACAACTTCTAATACTGTGGCTTTAGGGAGTCTAGTCCACAGACAATAAGGAGGTTTGTTTTGGAAAAGGACTGTTATCATCTTTGTTTCAAAGCTAAACTATAAACGAAGTTCCTCTCAAAGTTAGTTCCACCTGTGCCCAGGAATGAACAAGGACAGCTTGGAGGTTAAGAGCAAGATGGAGTCAGTTGGGTCAAATAGTTTTCGACTGTCTCAGTTATTATTTTGCAATGGCAGCTTCATAACTTTAAATCATGACTATCACAGTTTTCATAAATAACCTAGGTAAACAAAATAATTAGGTAAAGGTAATGATATAAATACTTGTAGATAAACTGGTCATGATTTAGAATATAAAGGTATATCAAATTAAATATTTGTTATTTCATTACTTGTGTATTTTCCAACAAATATATATTATAGGAAAACATTCTTGCTTAAAAAAAAAAAAGTGTGTCCTTTGTTTAAAAAAGGTGAACAAGACCACGCATGGTGGCTCATGCAGCAATTTGGGAGTCCAAGGCATGTGGATCACCTGAGGTCAGGAGTTTCAGACCAGCCTGACCAACATGGTAAAACCTTGTCTCTACTAAAAATACAAAAATCAACTGGGCATGGTTGTGCCTGCCTGTAATCCCAGCTATTTGGGAGGCTTAGGCAGGAAAATTGCTTGAACCCAGGAGGCAGAGGTTGCAGTGAGCTGAGATCCTGCCATTGCACTCCAGCCTGGGCAACAAGAGTGAAACTCCATCTCAAAAAAAAATAAAAATGAACAAGCTTTGTCTAATTCAAAGCTTATTTAAAGGTTATACATAAAACAAGGTAAACAGATCCGGGAAATAAGAGAAATACAAAGAAAGTTATAGAAATAAAGAGGTTTTTTTGGTAAGAAAGCTTAAAGACAAATAATTTTATATGAGAAAGAATATTGAATGGTAAATTTAGACCTAGAATACAATGACTGGTTGTTTAAGAAAGATGGATGTTCAGGACAAACCAGAAAGTTCAAGCATGTCATGAATGGCCTTTGTAAGTCACAATAAAAGGATTTATTTAAAAAAAACTTTTATATGGTCAATTGTCTATAATTAAAGTAAAACTATAATGGGCTTTCTAGAGATTGGGTATGATGTAAAAAGGAAACCACTTATACACTAAATAATTGGTTAGAACAATGAAATTTTCTTAAGGGATTTATTTACTTTAATAAATTATAAAAAATTTTAATTTTTTTAAGCCAAAGTTCAACTTTTATTGCATTTCTCCATTTTCTTCCCCCTTTTAAAGGGTATGAAATAGTAATGCTCTCCTTCAACTCATTTTCAGCTCATATATATCTATTTTTTTTCCTGGACTTCTATTGTAGTGACCTGATAATGTTTTCTTAAAGGTCTAAAGGAAATGTTTTCTTCCATCATAATATTCTGTGCACTGCTGAAGATCTTTTCTTTTGATTTTTGGTAACTGGCCTAACAGATTTACATGTTATCACAACAATTACTATGCTATTATAAAGCATTGGTTTGCTTAGGGAAAAAACTGAGATTAAATTTAAAAAAAAATAAGGTTATTACATCTGTGTATCTCTCTGTATGCACTTTTAAAGGCATTGAGTTAGAGGGCTTTGACTTCTGGGTCTAAAAAGGACACCAAGTCCTGCTAAATTGTAAACACTGACAGCAATTAAAGCTCCATTTTTAGGCCCCATAGAAGATACCAATCAAAATAAACTGCATGCCAGAGACACAGGGCCAGAAGTTAAAGCTATTTCAATTCAAGGCCCAGGAACTCTCGTGGAAGAGGTGGGCCTGTGGGATTGTAAGGGCTGATTTTGAAAAAAAAAAAAAAATAGTTCATATTCTTTATAAATTAATCATTAATGTTAAAGGCCCACTGAAGCAAGACCAGCATATGGGCCCCCTGTGTCAAATTAACAAGGTTTTCTTGAAGCATTAACTGACTCCTTAATAAAGGTTATATGGGTTATCAAAAGCTTATGGAAGTTATATCTTACGGTCTACATTAAAATTTTATAGATTGTTTATAACATTTTGAAAAACAAATTTGGCTGGGCGTGGTGGCTTACGCCTGTAATCCCAGCTATTTGGGAGGCTAAGGCATGAGAATCTCTTGAGCCCGGGAGGTGGAGGTTGCAGTGAGCCAAGATTGTGCCACTGCACTCCAGCCTGGGCAAAAGAGCAAGACTCCATCTTTAAAAAAAAAAAAAGGAAAGCAAATTTAATTGGCTTCATCCTGTTTTTATTAGGGCTTATTATTTGGAAAATTAACTCTCCTCTCTCACAGAATGAAGGTTTTCACCTTTTTAAAAAAATCTTTGAGTTACCACTTTGGTTAAATGAATGACTTATTTTACATTGACCTGTGATCCTATTTTGTGATATCAAGTTTTAAACCTTTGATATTTCACAGGCTTTCCAAAATCAAATTATAAATTATTCTTTTTCTGACCTAATTAATTCTTTAAGATATTAAGTTCCCTAAAGTCCAAAAATGACATAATTTGGCTTATTTGTTACAAAAATTACACAGGAAGCATTGTCAAATGTGAAATGGTGTTTGGTTTTCTTTGGGCTGTGTTTGTATAAATATGTTACTCGTATGTGTTCCAAAATTATGGGAAACTCCTACAATTCTAATATAACTTAGTGTATATTATCAGTAATAATTATAATTGTTATGTTAAATCACTGTGTGCCACAGAGGTAACAAATTTCCCTCTCAATTGTGTCTTTGACTATGGCTGCCCTAAAACGTTTTCTCATCCACGGACAATTGTTGTCTTATTTTGGTCCTCTTTAGAAGGTGATTTTATAATCAGCTATAAAACTCTAACAGGTGCTCTCGAATGCAGGTTTCTGATAACTTTGGAGAATGTGCCATTAGGGTAAAGGAAAAACTTTCAGGACTCATGGAGAGCTAAAATGTTCATGAATATCAAGCAGAACAGGAATTTTTTTGACTTTTTGCTTAAGACATTGTTGATCCTTTGTTTTGTTTTTCAGAGTCTTGAAACTTTTCTTTTGAGCTATTGACAACTTTTAACAATTTAGTATACCCCTATAAACAAAATTTGGAGCATATTTTTTTCTCTCTACCTGATTTCTCCAGAATTTGGAAACTACTTATGAGTATTCTTAACTTATGGCAATACAGTTATTTGCATAAGTGCAATAAGAATCTGTTTTCATTTGTAACAGGACACAATTGGAAAAACTCGTTATTTTACCAAGGCTTTGACTGGAATGGTATGCTTTCCTTTAAGGAATCAAACTTAACGTATGGAGCCAATAAAGCCCTTGGGAAAACTGGCCCCATATTTTGTGTACACAGTTCCTATACACAGTTTTTGACCTGTGACAAGTAAAGAATGTCACTTACTGAAAGTCCCAGGAGTCCCAGGTTTATATTGGAACCTCAAAAGGAGAGGATCATCCAACTCATAGATATTTGATGGCACAAATCCATGGCAGGGCTCGGCTTTTGAAAAGTTTTATCTGAGATTCCTCCTATGGAACATAGTTCCATCAAACCCCATTTAAAAGGTTATGTAAAAAATAATTATTTTTGCTATACTGTATACAAATGAGGCCAACTATAATAAAGCAAACCAGTCCTACCATGATTTGTCTTTAGCAAAAATGGGAAGCTAGAGAGAGAAAAATTATGTTTCAAAAACTTAATTCAAAAACATGATTCAAAAATTATGTTCAAAAACACCTGTTGTTAAATTCTAGACTTGCCTAATGTTTTTCAATTTTTATATTTTCTACAGTTTGGAAAGAATTCTAATTTTTCTTGGCTACAAGTCTTCAAAATAATGTTTTCAAATTTTGTCCTTCTTTTCTCCCCATTTTTCATAATTTGGAGTCACTGAAAATTAAGCTGTGCTTTCGTAACGCCCTGTGAACTGAAACTAGACAACTTAAACTTCAGAAGAAAATAACAGCAACCTATTTATATACATAAGCCACTTACATACCTGCCTACTGATATATAGACTTCAGAGTAATGTGGCCTATATCAGTTTTCCAGGATTGTTCTTTTGTTTATTGTTGTTTTTTTCTCCCTCCCTGTCCTCCTATTTTCTCTTCATAGGATATGAGACTTCACAACCTTCTAAAAATGAGCTTTCCTCATAACACCAGACCTACCTGGTCAGGAATAAACCATCCTAGCCATGAGATATCAGATGAAACCTGGAACCAGGAACTCATTTTCTTTTAAAATGCTTTCTCCAAAAGATTTTAAAAAAGAAAAGGGGGGAAATGTAAAAGGAAAATATGTTGGAACCCCAAAATCACTAAGCTAAAGGGAAAATTCAAGCTGGGAACTGCTTAGGGCAAACCTGTCTCCCATTCTATTCAAAGTCATCCCTCTGCTCAGTGAGATAAATGCGTGTCTGATTGCCTCCTTCAGAAAGGCTAATCAGAAACTCAAAAGAATGCAACTGTTGGTCTCTCACCTACCTGTGCCCTGAAGCCCCCTCCCCGCTTCAAGTTGTCCCACTTTTACTGGGAGTTGTCCTGCCTTTCCAGACCAAACCAAAGTTCATTTTACATATGTTGATTGATGTTTCTTATCTCCCTAAAATGTATAAAACCAAGTTGTGCTCTGACCACCTTGGGCACATGTCATCAGGACCCCCTGTGGCTGTGTCACAGGTGTAGTTCATCAACCTTCGCAAAATGAACTTTCTAAATTAACTGAGACCTGTCTCAAATGTTCGGGGTTCATATAATCTAAATAATGACCAGGACTGGCTAATGGATGGGGTTTTTTTTGTTTGTTTTGTTTTGTTTTATTACACTGTAAAGCAAAAAGTATCTGAGACAAATCTCAATCAATTTAGAAAGCTTATTTTGCCAATGTTAAAGACACACCTGTGACACAGCCTCAGGAGGTCCTGATGACATGTGCCCAAGATGGTTGGGGTACAGCTTGCTTTCATACATTTTAGGGAGACATAAGGCATCAATCAATACATGTATGATTTACATTGGTTCAATCTGGAAGGGTAAGACAACTCAAAGGGGAAGAGGCTTCCAGTTCATAGGCAGATTTAAACATACTCTGATTGGCAATTGGTTGAAAGAGTTATTATCAGTAGAAAGATGTCTGGGTTACAATAAGGGGTTGTGGAGACCAAGATTTTATCATGCAGGTGAAGCCTCCAAATAGCAGGCTTTAGAAGGAATAGACTTTAAATATTTCTTCTTAGAATTACGGTCTATGTTGATGTTAATGCTGGGGGGTATAATGAGGCATGCCAACCCCCATTCCTATCTTGGCCTGAACCAGTTTTTCAGGTTAAATTTTAGAGTGCCCTGACAGAGGAGGGCATACATTCAGATGGTTGCCAGGGCCTTCAAATTTTATTTTCGGTTTACAACTCTATATGGTCAACTGTTTCTTTATCCCAGTTCAAAGAAGGGAAGGAGAATCTCTCATCAACAGATATCACATTTAGAGTAGCAAAAGCAGTTCTAACAGATATAGCAAAAAATATCTCCAGGCAACACTTAACTACTAGGATAAGATGTGTACTTTAGAACCTAACTCTTTTCTGAGAATCTGAATTCATTTGCCTCTAGGACACCTAACATGATGCAGCAGAATTTCTTCTAGGAATCTAAAGGGACCATATGGAGCAAGTTATATTCAAGAAAAACAGGACTGTGGGGCTTAGAGTACCAGAGAGGAGGCAACAACTGCAAGTACAAAAAGTCCCATTTGGCAAAAGAAATCTGAAGAGCACAGTGTCCTGCACCAGGCTCCATTACAGCCTGGAGTAAGGCGAAGTTGTTGGGGAAATCAGACAGCAGGGAGAATGGGGCCACTGCAGCCCCTCTGACCTTCTTTCCCTGGACTTTCTCAACATACTTTCCTGCTCTGCTGTCATTGCAGCTGCAGGTCCTCACTCCAGGGTGGCAGCCAGGGGCTGAGGTGGAGCTGGGCCCCACACCTCTGCACATTCCCAACCTGAAAACCACTCCAGGCTCCCAGCCTTGCCTATCGGTTCCCTGAGGGTCTTGGACGCTGCCCCAGCACAGGGATGTCCCTTCTGCCCAGGAACCTCACCAGAGGCAAGCTCCAAGGATGTAGTTTGGCACCTTCTTACAATTAATTGGTTTTGGACGACTTGGTAATTTAGAAATTGCTGAGGTGAACCTCCAACAGAGGAAGTCTGGCATGGTTCTGTGCCTGACTGTGCCCCGATTATGCCTCAAAATGCCTCTTAAGCCCCTGATGATGGGTGTTAGTTTCCTTACAAAGGTGAACATGCTTCTCAGAAGATGCTCCTGCCACCTTCTGCATCAATAAGCGAAGTTTGGAGGACAAAGTACAGGTTACTTTTGAAACAATAGGATCCTCTCTCCCTCTGTCCTTTTGACAGATTTTCAGAAGTAGAAGGGAAAGACCTAAGACACTATCCAAACCCATGGGATCTATCACCACCTATAGGGTGTGACATGTCACACTAGCTGAGCCACCTGGCCTTAGCTGCATGTCTGCCAAACAGCCACTTGAAAGCTACCTGTTAGAAAGCAATGTGCTTGATATTAGATACTGCCTGTTAAATGTGTTACATGAATTCTAAAAAAGATAAATAAATAAATCTTATTTTTGGTAAATATTGTCAGTCTCTAAGACAGAGTATACTTTAAATCTTATACTATAATTATAAATTTGTCTATTTCTCCTTATAGTTCCACCTGTATTTGATTTATGTATATTGAAAATCTGTGGTTGGTTCCACATAAGATCTTAACTGTTACGTCTTTTTGGATAAATGTTTCTTTTATCATTACAAAATGTTTTTCTTTATCTCTTTTAGTCTTTTTCATCTGTAGTACTACATCTGTTATTACATCTGTAGTACTACATCTGTTATCACATCTGTTATTATTTGCTTGATATTTATTTTTTAAAATATATCTTTTATCTCACCCTTGTGCATCATTTGAAAATGGCTTAATATTTTCCTTTTTAGGCCTATTTTTAATTCTTTATAATAAACTATGAGGAAGAAAAATTTAAAGCACCAAAATGTTGGGGCACCAAGAGAAAGAACCAGTCAGAGTATTTGTTTTTCCTTTTATTTTCTAATTATCTTAACCAATGCTTTTTTCCTCAAAACGTTAAAAATGGAACTATGTTATGACCCAGCATTTCTACTCCTAGGTATGTACCCCAAGAGAAATGAAAACGTGTCCACACAGATACTTGTACACAAATGTTTATAAGAGAATTACTCATAATAGCCTAAAGTTGGAAACAAAAAAATGTCCATCAACAAATACATGGATAAACAAACTGTGGTATATACATACAGTGGAATATAATTTAGCCACTAAAAAGAATGAAGTACTGATACATCCTATGACTTGGATGAACCTCAAAAACATTGCACTAAGTGAAAGAAGCCAGACACAAAAGGTCACACATTGAATGATTCCTTTTGTATGACATATCCAGAATAGGGAAATCATATAATAAAAACAAAAAGCAGATGAGTGGTTAACGGGGAATGAGGGGAGGGGACAATGGAGAGTGAATATTTAATGGTATGGATGCTTTGGGGAGTGATAAAAAGTTTTGTAACTCCAAGGAAGTAGTTGTACAACATTGCAGATATACTAAGTACCACTAAATTGTATACTTTATAATGGCTAACTACATGTTATATTAATTTCACCTCAATAATAAATAAAATCACCCTCTGCTAGTAAGATGGATTAATTTTTGCAAACTGGTAAGCAGTTCTGATTTTCTTATATTTTTGTTTGTTTGTTTGTTTGTTTAATTGAGATGGAGTCTCACTGTGTCACCCAGGCTGGAGTGCAGTGGCATGATCCCGGCTCACTGCAACCTCTGCCTCCTAGGTTCAAGCAATTCTCCCACCTCAGTCTCCCGAGTAGCTGGGATTACAGGCACATACCACCACACCTGGCTAATTTTTTTATTTTTAGTAGACGGGGTTTTGCCATGTTGGCCAGGCTGGTCTCGAACTCCTCACTTCAGGTGATCTGCCTACCTCAGCCTCCCAAAGTGCTGGGATTACAGGTTTGAGCCACCACATCCAGCCAGATCTTATTATCTTGACAGTGAAAGAGGATCTTTTCCTGCAATTTACAGCCAAACCTATGGGTATAACCAAGTGTCTGCTTCCAAGGGGGAAAGCGTTCTAACTCTTTTTATTACTTATCTGGGGGCAAAATTTATGGGCTGTAGCAACAGTCAGTTGGAATTCTAGTATGTGAGTTATGCTGAGGGGCAGGCCTAATGGTTAGGCTCTTCTTTTTTAACAGCAACATTAAATAACAGTAAGAATAATTCCTGGATACAGACAGAGTTCACTTAGATATTTGGCAAAATTTTCCATGTTCTCATCTCATCTCATGATATACATGATTTATCTTCTAGAAGGAACTACATATCTTATTGGCTGTGATATATCATGGCTCGTTTTTCCAGGCTCAGTTGATCTTAATTTTTCCCAAATGACTTTAGACATATAGTCACTACTCTTCTGTTCCAAGCACTGCTCTTGCCTGTCACAGACACCTCCAAATAAATACTGCCTGGACTTTTGAGGGGTGGAAGTTGGAGATATTTGCAAGGGCTTCTTGGTATATTAGTTCACTTTTGCTACATCCTAAACTACCCTAAAACTCAGAGGCTTAAAATAACAATGTTCTTCAACTCACAATTCTGCAGGCCAGCAATTTGGGCTAGGCTCAACCTGGCAGTTTTTCTATGGTCTTGTTTGTGCATTTGCAGTCAGCTGCAAGATATGCAGTCAGTTGGCAGTTGGCTGATCCACTGGGCAGGCAGGGGTTGGAGGAATCCTAAGTAGCCTCACTTGGATGTCTGGCGGGTGGCCACCTGTCAGCTGGGACACTTGGTCCTTCTCCATGTGGTTTCATCTTCCACCAGGCTAGCCCAAGCTTGTTCACTTGGTGGCAGTGTCCAGAATTCACACAGTGTCACTTCTATCACATTCTTTCAGTCAAAGAGAGCCACAGGGCCAACCCAGATTCAAAGGGGTGGGAACACATCTCCCTACTCTCTTGTTTGGAGATGTATTGTGAGCATTTTTGCAATCTACTACAACTGAACTCACTATTCTTGCTACAGTAACCCACTACTTCCCACACCAATTGCTCCTGGATGCCATCCTGACTTTGGTAGCCTCCAGGCATGAGGCCCACTTGGTCACTGATTCTTTGTGCTCATTCTCTTTTTTCCCTCAGCTGGTTTGGGTTACCAGTTTCTTCTTTCCTCTGATTCTACATGGATTTAGTCTCAAAAAATCCCCATAGTTTCTGATCTATTTACTTATTTTTTTAGCATGGCCGTGTATTCACGTAGAGCTAGTGTCACCATATGATTTATCATTCAAATTGTGACTTCTAAGAATGAAATGGGACACTATAAATAATCATGCTAGGACACCAAGCATAAACTGAGATGTCTCTGCTTAAAGCCCAGTGGTTATAAGCACAGGTTCTTGGACCCATATTGCTGGGGTTGGAATCTCAGCTCTGCCAATTATTTGCCAGTTACTTAAACTCTTGGTGACAGTTTTCTCATCTATTAAATGTAGATAATAATAGTACTCACTTTAGAGGTTTTTTGTGAGGTTTAAATGAGATAACTTATATAAAATACACATTATTTTTACATCATTTCTAAGCTCTCAAGTGGATGTGAGAATTACCTTCTTCATTTAATATTCTATCATATTCATGTATCATAAGATAAAGTTATTTCATAATCTTTGTATAATCAGTTTTAATGACTATATACAGTCTCATTAAAGGTTCTATAATTTACCTGAAAACTCTTCTATTAAATATTTAGATCATTTACACTTTTCCCTTATTATAAATCACGTTAAAATTTCATTGTGGATAAATACTTTGGCAATAAATTAAGTTCTTATGTTAATTCTAGAAAAAAGAATATTATATTAAAGAATATAAATATTTTAAGGATCTTGTTATATGTTGCCAAATTGCTTTCTCAAAGGATTACATTAATGCTTTCAAACAATAATCAGGAAGTTCTAACTTTAACACAACCTCATCAGCACTGAGTATCACACAACTTAATCTGCTGTACTCATTTAAAACACAATTTTAACAAACATATTTTCTGGTTTCCCAGCCCTCACAAATTAAAAGCAAAAAATTCAAAGCAGTAAAAACTAATATTGGAAAAGGTATTTAGGCAGATTTTCTGATCACTTGGTAGTGAAAAGAAAGAAATACATATAAGAAATAAAATCCTAGACATCTTAGATCATTTAATGGCTAAACACATCTTCAGTCTTTAAAGTCCATGACATCATTGTTTGTTGCAGTATATAACAGTTAATGTTCATTGTAATAATACTAAATGATCCATCAAGAAAAATCCAGATGACAGTAAACAAATTTTTGACAGAGCAGGAGCATCACCATCTTGGACAAGCCCCTCATTCTAAAGTTCTCCTTAATAAAAAAAAAAAAAACGCCTAAATCCAAAGGGTATCAGCCTAATGGCTAAGGTCAGCATAAACCACAATAACCACAAATAACATCTCCAACCAGAAACATTCCAAACTCCTCCCCAGTCAGAGACATGCCAGCCCTGAGATAACCCCCCTCCAGCCAGGAAGATGCCAGCTCCGAGATAACCCCACTCCAAGCCAGAAAGATGTCTGCCCCAAGATAAACTCCCCTCCTCCCAGAGACATTCCAACCCCGCCATAAAACTTGTCCCTCACACAGAAACATTCCAAGCTTCTAATAAGCCCCCTTACCCTAAAACCAATATGTTCTCTTAGTCTGTAAGAGAAAGTGCTCCTAACCAAAGTCAGCCAGAAGCCCCTCTCAGGTTTTATCGAAAGTAAACCTGTCTTTACTGTCAAACCACATTTCGTGTCTCTTTCCTGTTTCTTTAACTCTTACAATTTTGTTTTAGGGAGATTTCCATTAACAAGTAAAAATAAAATTTATGCTGAAAGAGGCCATCTCTGGCTGGCTGTATTTTCTTTTTAGACCTTGAATTGGTGTGAAGAGTCATAAGGGTTTGCTAAAGGAGGAGTGAGAAAGTGGAGAGGGTGTGAGCTCCATAATCAGGAATAAAAACTGGGGGTACAAGACCAGGGCAGAAAGGCTTTTTAAAATTCCAGAACTTCTGACACATCTTCATATTGGTTATCATTTGTTATCTCCTTCCTATTTTCCTTGGAAGCAGAAGGGCCTGTCTACATATATTCTTGTCTTCCCAAGCAGCAAGGAAGTGGGAAGTTGAGAAAGCTATTTCCTCTCCACACTTTTTCAGGCATATTAAGAATAAGAGAACCCCAAAGGGTATAGTGGCTGGCTAGGTAATCAAAGAGAAAAAAGTAAGTCCTATTTCCTTAGCTCTGCAGCAAAGAAAGAAAGAACTTTGACATCAATCTTCATATGAAGAAAAGGTCATTAAGCTCAGTAGATTAAAAATCTGAAATGATTCTTTAACTGTATCAAGCATAAAAATCACCTGGAGGGCTTGATAAAACAGAGATTGTTAATCCCTACTTCAAGAGCCTATGATTTAGTGGGTCTGAATACAGCCTGTGAACCAAAAAGTGGCTGAGGCAGATCTCAATCGAGTTAGAGGTTTGTTTTGCCAAGGTTGAGGATGTGGCCAGGGAAAAAGAAACACAAGTTACAGTAGAATTTGCGGCCTGTACTTTTTCCAAAGAGGGTTTTGAGGACTTCAATATTTAAAGAGGAAAGAGCAGGTAGAAGAGGAAGGAGAAAAAAAAGAGGCTGAGTATAGGCAGTAACATGTTTACATTCTTGTGAGGCTTCTATTAGCCCTTATTACTACTCACTGAATCCACATTTTACATGTGAAAAGAGAGTGATGGGGTTAAAGTCAATTATGCATTCTTCTCATGCTGGGTATATCTACATTTTACATAAGATAAAGTAAGCATAGAGTAGAGGAAGAACTCAATTATGCATTTGTTTGGGGTGGGTGGAGGAATTTCTACTCTTATGTTTGGCCCCTACCTGTGAAAATAAGCTGTTAATTTGCATTGTCAGGGTAAGATTCAACAGCACTCTATTTTAGGGCAAGTTTATAGGAGGGATATGTATTCTGAAAGATTTGGAGTCCACGAGGAATTTCCTTGTGAGCAATTTGTGAGGGAGGCCCCCTGGGAAGATATGTGACCTTCTATTTTGCAGCTATTTGGTTGGGAACAAAAAGGAAGGCAGTTTGATTGCTTTTGTGTGACTCAGTTCCCAAGCTTCACTTTCCCTTTGGCATAGTGAGTTCGGGGTCCCGAGATTTTTATTTTCCATTCACAGCCCTGAGAATTTGCATTTCTAATAAGTTGCTAGGTGATGCAGAAAATGTGGGTCCAGGGACCAGATTTTGGGAACCACTGCAGGTATGGTTCCCAGTCCTGACTAATCATCAGAATCACCTGTGATGTTAAAAACAAAACAAGACAAAAAAAGAAAAACAAACAAACAAAAAAACCAGATTCCCAAGAGCCTCATGCCAGAAGCCACCAATTTGAATCTTCAGAAGTGGAGCCACCGGGAACCTGTTTATTTGATAAAGCTCCCCATTAGATCCTGGTGCTCAGCAGATGTGGAGTTCCACAGCCCCAGAGTACTCAGGATTATGCTAAACATTTAGTCAGTGTCTAAGAAAGCCTTGATTGATGGGCTGATTTAGATCCGGAGGCACTTTCAGCAGTAAAATGTGAATCCTTTTGTATGCTAATTTTTTATTTAATTTGTGATGATGACATTCTTTGGAGAAGATCTGTACTGGTCTCTTAGCTACATAAAAATGAGCACTTTTGTAAAGGAAGTTCTCACAATTCTAACAGACAAATTAAAAAACTCTAGCACAACCATGTAAATCATCAGAATATTTCCATAGCAATAGCACAAAAACTTAAAAAAAAATAAGGAGTCCCACTTTGGGAGGCCGAGGTGGGTGGATCATGAGGTCAGGAGATGGAGACCATCCTGGCTAACACGGTGAAACCCCATCTCTACTAAAAATACAAAAAAATTAGCCAGGCGTGGTGGTGAGTGCCTGTAGTCTCAGCTACTCAGAGGCTGAGGCAGGAGAATGGCGTGAACCTGGGAGGCGGAGCTTGCAGTGAGCTGAGATCGCGCCATTGCACTACAGCATGGGCGACAGAGCGAGACTCCATCTCAAAAAATAATAATAATAATAATAATAATAAATAAGGAGTCCAAATGGAATTATCCTGAGATTCTGTCAGATTTATCCTTTAGAAATTAATAGTTGCCTTTTATCAGAATTTCCTGGCAATGTAACTAGATTGGTGGCTCATATGCTTATCAAAATTTAGTAGGTTAGATTTTCCAGGTAACATTACTTTCTTTCCTGATATTCTTCATAGGCTGGTTTTTACAACATATTTCTCCTGGTAACTAACTGTCTATTTAGCAGAGATTAAAAGCAGAACAATGTTCTTATTTTTTTAAGTATTTTATTTCATAAAAAGGAGAGTTGTCACTTCAATAATCTCTGACTAAATTAGGAGTTGGATAATATGGGTCTAAACTGTGTAATTTCATCTTTTCTTCATTTCCATAATGGTTCTAGGTCACATTTCTTACTAACAAACTTCTAAATTTTGTGCAACCTACTTAACTGAAATGAACCATTAAGCTTTGGCTTGTTACACATTTGCACAAATGAAGAAATGGCTTGTGAGCTTAACTCTAAATTGTGGTTCATTTAGAGAAGTGGTTACTGTATAATTTGTAGATTGGGTACTGAACTCAGTATTTTTGAAATTAGAAAATAGAGAGCTAACAGTGACCCAAATGGAAAAACACACCTTATGTTCACTAATAAAATGTAAAATAGAATTCATCATTCTCCATGTGATGACAAAGAGCACAAAAGCAATGTGAAAATTAACTTAATTGGAAATATTGTAAAATTATTTTCAATATCATACGTTAAATTAAGGCATTGCTTTGATTGCTAAGTAGATAATAGAAAAAGCCGAAGTGGTAAGCCTTGTTAGAATTTGTGCAAATGCTTTACAAATTGCTGATTTTCTAGTACCATCACAACATTTAATAGAAAGACAGTTCAAGTTGAAATAGATGACAGTTAAGTAGATGTTTTGAACAAGTTGTTCAATAACTTCTCAAACTAAATTTCATCTTCCGTATCCAGAGAGCTAAAAATATATTCCCTAGGATCTAGCACTTTCCTTACACATAGTTGGTAGTCAGTAAACACTTGTCAAAAGTAAGGGAACAGATGAATACTACAAGATAATGTAGTGGAGTCTAAGCTGGTACTGCTCACTGCAGGACAGTCAATAAGTCACCAGACAAGGTGTTGGGGCAAGAGGGCAATAACTCAGTTTATTTGCTCAACCGAGAAGATGGTGGACTAATGTCCTAAAGAACTGTCTTAAGGCAATGTGCATTTCCGGTCCCTTTATCGTTAAGGGAAGGGGGTAGAAGGAGATTGAGGTCAAGAGGTGACTGATGGTTATAGGCATCTGGGCAGCAGAGAGCATCTGAGAGGGAGTTGGAAAACTTCTTTGTACTTGGTCAGGTCACAATGCTCCTATAAATCTTTAATTATATATTTCTTATTATTATTTTATTTTTTCATATACTGAGTGAAAGCTAGGATCCCATAAATCTTTAAAATAACATTGTTACTTGTATGTACACACTCCTTACCTCCTTGGAGGTTAGTTTTGGGAAGGAACTAGCATCCTATTCTCCTTGCTTTAAAGTTAAACTACAAACTAAATTCCTTCCATCATATCATTATCTTAGCCTTCATGCAGAGATAAGAAAAATTAGTTAATCTAAAAGGTAGCACCTGGAGGGGGAAGGGGGGTGTTAGGAGCAAAATGGAGTTTGTTGAGCTAGGCCTCCTTTTCACTGTTACAAAGATGCTAGGAGAAAAGTTATCTCCTTGGCACTGGAGAGAAGTCTGGGTGCAAAAGAGAAACAAATTGAAAATCAGTTGTGATTCTTCTAGGATTCGTTAATTTCATCCTCCAAATCTCTTTTGCCAGTCCAATCCTCTCCCAAGAAGTCCAGATTCCAGCTCTTACTGGACGCCTCCATTTCAAATAATGCAGCAAACAGGTTAAGAATACAGATGCTGAACCAAGACAGCTTAGGTTCAAATCTCCGAACCCCACTGACTTTAGCTGTTTGACCACAGGCAAGTTACTTTACTTCTTGATATCTCATTTGTGAAATTGAGACAATAATAGCATATCTATCTTAAGCTGTGCTGGAAGGATTATGTGACTTAAGACATGTAAAGCATTTTAGGATAGTGCCCACATACCTGTGATAGACAGCTTCAGACATAGCTCCCAATGGTCTCCACCTCTTGGGGATCAGCCCTTGTATAATTCCTTCCCCTAGAGTGTGGGCTGAGCCTAATGACTTGCTTCTAATACATGGAATTTGGCAAAAGTGAGGGTGTGACAGTTAATTTTTTAATGTCAACTTCATGAGGCTGAGGGACGCCCACATAGCAGGTATAATATTATTTCTCGGTGTATCTTTGAGGATATTTCCGTAAGACATTGGCATTTGAATCAGTAGACTGAGTAAAGAAGATTGCACTCACCAATGTTAAGTGGGTATCATCCAATCCATTGAGGACCCAGATAGAACAAAAAGATAGTGAAAGGACAAACTGGCCAGGTGCTGTGGTTCACACCTGTAATCCCAGCACTTTGGGAGGCTGAGGTGGGCAAATCACTCAAGGTCAGGAGTTCAAGACCAGCCTGACCAACATGGCGAAATCCTGTCTCTACTAAAAATACAAAAATTAGCTGGGCCTGGTGATGGGTGCCTATAGTCCCAGCTACTTAGGAGGCTGAGACAGGAGAATCGGTTGAACCCAGGAGGTGGAGGCTGCAGTGTGCTGAGATTGCACCACTGCACTCCAGCCTGGGTGACAAAGCGAGACTCCCTCTAAAAAGGAAAGGACAAATTTACTCTGTTTCAGCAAGGACATCCATTTTCTCCTGCCCTTGAACATCTTTGCTTCTGGTTCTTAGGTCTTCAAGTTTAGGGTGGAACTACACTACTGGCTTTCCTGGCCCTCCAGCTTGCAGATAGCCTCCGTATCACATGAGCTAATCCCTCATAATACATCTTTATATAGATATAGATATAGGTATAGATATAGATATATACACACACAGACACACATACACACATATACATATATATCCCATTGGTTCAGTTTCTCTGGAGGACCCCAACTAATACAGATTTAACATGGCTTCTGTGATTAGGTTACTAAAGACTGTGACTTCCATCTTGCTAGCACTGCGTCTTGCCTTCTCTGATGAAGTCATGCCATGTTGTGAGCTGCTCTATGGAGAGGTCCATGTGGCAAGGAACTGAGGGAGACCTCTGGCTGACAGTTTGTGAGTAAATGAAACCTTAGTCCAACAACCTGCAAGAAAGTGAATTCTGCTGGCAACCACCCAAGGGAGCTAGGAAGACAATCCTTCCCAGTTGAGTCCTAGAACTGCAGCCCTGCAACAGTCCCAGAGCTAGAGGACCCAGCTACTCCACAACTAGATTTCTAATCTCCAGAAACAATGAGATAATAAATGCTGCTTTACGCCACTAAGTTTCAGGATAATTTGTTATACAATACTTAAGCATTCTATAAACGTAAGCTAGTAACAGACATCTCAAATTCCACATCTCCTCCCCCATTATTCACACCTCAGTAAAGGGAAAACCACCATTCATCCAAGTTGATCAAACCAAAAGCCTAAAAAATCATTTTTAATTATCTTTTTCTCAATGCCTTCTCCCCTAAATAGACCAACTTCATGAATATCTGAGTAAGAGTGCTTCAAGAATAGAAAGTTCAAAAGCCCTTAAGCCAAAAATAAACTTGGGTTATTTTAAGACAAAAGAGAGACATGTTATAGAACTGAACTTCGATCTACTCACCTGGCTCAGTAAAGCCAATCAATCACTGACACTGGGATAGCAGTGAGAGAAAGCGAGGCACTGATTGCAGGGCGTCAAGCAAGCAGAATCAGGGCAGCTCAAGCTTAAGACCTGAACTCCCGGATGGCTTGCAGGCTGGGATTTTTAAAGGCAGGGGTAGATGTAACCTCCATGTATTGTTTTATGATTTTGCCTGTAGCACAGGCAAAAGCTACAGGCAAAATTGTAAATCAATGCATGGAGGTTACATGTTGGCTTAGGCCTAAAAGGGCGGGATATCGTGAAGCAGGCTTACATGTCATAGGTAGACTCAAAGACTTTCTCATTTGCAATTGGTTTAGGAAGAAAAGCTTTAAAAAAAAAAAAAACTGGGATCGGCAGAAAAATGTCAAGCAGAATGATATAGTTTGGCTCTGTGTCCCCATAGCCCCCAGGGGACTGTGACATTCTCTAAGCCCCTCTGGAAAAATTTTAGGACAAAGAATGTGGTCAGAGTTCAGTTTTCAATTCCCACTTATCTGAGGTCTACAGGCCAGCAGATCCATTCAGTGAGGGCCCTCAGTGGGATCCAAGTCTCTGAAAGACAACTCAGGGACATATGTTAAGATGTTATCTTTAGTTTCCATAAGGAAAGCAAACCTCTCTGGAACTCTAACTTCCTTGGCTATTGCTTTAGACTACTATTACCTTTTTGTTTGACAAATTTCTTATTTACTTCTGGGGCTAGCTAGGTTCCTGGAATTTCCCTTTAAGGAACTCCAGATTTTTCTTTATTTCCATGCTTGGGGTTTTCAGGCCTCTAGAAAGGGGGTTCCTGCTCCATCTCACCCCAATGCCCTCAGTAATCTGGCCCCTTGCTTTCCTCTCTAATTCTGTTTTTATATCATTCTCCCTCTTACTAGCAGTTCTAGCCACACGGGTTTTTAGCTGTCTAGTCGTTTTTGTTTGGCACCCTACAAATAAATGCTTTTCCTTCTATTGCTGCAAAACTTCAGTGTAGATATCTGGTTTCACTGTACCGGGAGAGCAGACCCAAGTTTGGTTCTATAATAGTAATGTAATTTTCATCTATTATAAGTCAAAAGATATCATATCTATTTGTAAATCAAAAGATATTCATTTGTTTAGGGAAGAAATAGTGGATATCTTCCTCATAATTTAATTCCAATACAGAATTTACATTAACCTAACATTTTTAATAATGTTAAAAATTCAATAAGAATCTTCTTTAGATACTAAGGCACATCTTATTTTGTCCAACAAATTCCTCTCCAACAGTCATCCCTAATTTCTTCACTTTGAACTGCCAACCACCCATTCTTTAAAAATAGTAGGATAAGAATACTATTTATGAGCTTCCTGCTTGTGAATGGCATTACATGAAAGATCTTGCAAAAATCAGAGGAGAATATTCATGACAATGAAGATGACAGTGAGAGCAGCTAATATTTATTGCTCCTTTTCTGCACTAGGCATCACACTAAGCACTTCATACACGTATCTCATTTAATCTTGACAACAATCCTATGAGCTAAGTACGCTTATGCCATTTGTACTGATGAAAGCACTAAGGCCCAGGGAGGTGAGCTAAGTGGCCCAAGGTCCCACATAGCAAACACTTATACCACGCAGTTTTGCTCCAGAACCCATGCTCTTAATTGCCGCTATGCTGCCTCTCTAAATAATAAAAATGGGACACTTCCAAAAGGTAGGCCACTATTCTCTATCCACAGTGGTAAAGGTTAAAAAGAGAAATGAAAGATTATATTCAATTCTGTGCATTCAGTGAACATTACTGAATGCCTGATAAAGAAAAGTAGGCTTTGATGTTACATGCATAGCCCTGCTCTGACCTGCACTAGCTGCTGATCTCGGGCCAATCACCCAGCCTCTAATAAACAGGTTAATCATGCTGACCTCATAGGCTGTTGTGAGCATGGGATGAAATGTGAACCACTGGCACAGTGCCTGGCACAAATAACACAGCTTTGTACACTCTGGAAGAGTGGTGTGGCTGAAAGTAGCTTCTGGCAACCAGAAGATAAAAGGGTTAAACCAAACAGTTGTTCTAACACTACAGGTCAAAATAGCAAGTGCTCAGGAAAAAAGAATTTGTGATGAAACACATTCTGTCTATAAAATTGTGTGTAAACATTCACAGTGACCAGCTCCAAGTTGCTGCTGTCTTTCCTTACAGAGATTCCTCTGGATGACAGTCATGGGAAATGGCAAGAAAGACAGGTAGGGAAAGGGTAAGCCAAACGACTGCCCAGGAAATGCAATTACTGATGCTTTCTCCAGTATTGATTTTTGTGGGAACATCAGAGTTATCTGGGTTTTGAGGTGCTAACCCCAGGCAGCCAGAACCCGTGCTGGGGCTGGTCTCAGCTTACCAATGCTTTCCAAGCAGAGCTAACCATTCATTCCTTTATTCATGCATTGCATTCTTTTGTTCTTTCATTCAACACTTATTTATCAAGCCCCACGTCCTGTGCTTGCAGCCCTGAGTCAGCAACAGAGCAGGCCTGCAAAAGCCTCCTCTCTGTCTCAGAATAGAGTCATGGAGGGCTAAATCTAACTGGGCTTTCAATAGAAATTCATAATCTGGAAGGTGGTGCAGGCTCACTTTAAGAAGGCTCACCCAGTGCCTTCATGGTGGAATTGAGGAAACCCAGACCCAGGCAGAAACTCCCCAAGGTTGCAGAGATAGTAAGCAGCGAAGTTGGTATGCAAATCCACGTCTTCTGAAGCCACATCTGTAAGCCCCTCACTATATCACTACAACACCAGGGAGAGAGAGAGAGCCCGGGGTTTCTTTCTCTTGAAAACGACCAGTCACTGGAGCAGAGCTGTTTGTCCATGGAGATGAGTTTTCTGTGAGCCAGGTTTACAAAGAGTAGAGTGAGGCTGGGCACGGTAGCTCACGCCTGTAATCCCAGCACTTTGGGAGGCTGAGGCAGGCAGATCACAAGGTCAGAAGATCAAGACCATCCTGGCTAACATGGTGAAACCCCATCTCTACTAAAAAAATACCAAAAAATTAGCCAGGCGTGGTGGTGGGTGCCTGTAGTCCCAGCTACTTGGGAGGCTGAGGCAGGAGAAAGGCTTGAACCCAGGAGGCGGAGCTTGCAGTGAGCTGAGATGGCACCACTGTGCTCCAGCCTGGGTGACAGAGCGAGACTCTGTCAAAAAAAAAAAAAGGGTAGAGTAAGAAGAAAGAAGAGTGGAAGATTGCAGACAAATATGGCCAGCAAGCATCTCTCTCCAGCCCTCTCTGGAGCCACGCTGTGCCCTGGCTCATGACTTTCAGTTGCTTCACTATGCAATGAAAGTCAAAGCCCAGTTCCCATGCCACACCCAAAGGAGTCCCTATCTCCTTTTCCGGCATCTTTTCTCACATTCCTGCCACACAGATTCTCCACTCTAGCCACATACCTTATCCTGTCCCACCCAAGGACCTGGGCTTCTACCACCCGGAAGTCTTCTGCCAACCCCAGGGCTGTCCAAATGCCTTTTCTTTTTCTTTTCTCTCTTTTTTTTTTTTTTTTTGGAGACAGAGTTTTGCTCTCGTTGCCCAGGCTGGAGTGCAGTGGCGCCATCTTGGCTCACTGCAACCTCCGCCTCCTGGGTTCAAGCGATTCTCCTGCCTCAGCCTCCGGAGTAGTTGGGATTACAGGTACCCACCACCATGCCCAGCTAATTTTTTGTATTTTTTTTAGCAGAGACAGGGTTTCATCGTGTTGGCCAGGCTGGCCAGGCTGGTCTGGAACTCCTGAAGTTAGGTGATCCACCCACCTCAGCCCCTCAAAGTGCTGGGATTACAGGCGTTATCCACTGCGCCCCAACCCAGATGCCTTTTCTATGAAGTATATCCCAGTTGGAAGTAATTTTTGTTTACCCTGGATTTCTGTACATTCACTGATTGTGCAGAGCTTGCCACAGGCGGCCTTGCAAGATAGTTCTCTACCTTCAAGCCTTACTTCCTCCTAAATGAGTTAGGTCCCATGACATTAGAGCCTTCGGGATATTTCTGTACAGTTCTAGTTCCTAGCATAGCGCCTTGTATTCTTTAGGTACCTGACAAATGGCCACCAATCCTCCACCGGAGAGGACTTTTTACCAAGCCTGCAGGAAGGGCCAGCTAGGCAGGCGTCTCCCTGCTTTGCCCAACAGTGAAAGTCACAGCACATTTCTCAATATTATTCACGTTAAAAACATCTTTTTCCTGCTAAATAGACACACTCTCCACCCTCTTTTAGTCAATCTTCCATAAAATTAGATAAGGAGAAATAACCCTTTGTTTCACATCCGCTGACTCAGATACGAGCATTATTCAACTGGGTCGGGGGTGGCAGTGGAGGGGAGGGGGCTGAGCAAACTACAAGTGGAGGAAGAAGAGGACAGCCTAGGAGAGGGAGGGCAGAAGAAAGGGGAGCACATTGTGCAGGGGCACAGTGTTTTGCTGTTCCTTTTTTTCTTTCTTTTCTTAATATGGCCCTGGCTCACAGCAAGGCCACTACCTGACAAGCAGATGAGTCACTTCCTATGGGCGCAGCGGGGGTACAACTTGATAGCTACAAAACCAGACAACCTCTCGCCATGCGCTCACCCTGTTCCCAGACCCGGGTGGTGGTCTGGGGGGTTGGAAGGGGCGGGAAGGGCGCTGTCTTAAGAATCATTCTCACATCTCAGGGCTTCGCCCCTCTAGGGAGGTGACCCTTGGCCACCCTCTGCGCAGTTCTCCCCGAAAGGTCATGCCACGTCTTAGCACTCTGGTCCCTGCAGGCCTCGCGGATCGCCCACTTGTCTCGACGCAGGGGACGCCCACTTGTCTGACGCAGGGGACGCGGCTGAAGTCAGTCGGGCCGCCCGCTTGCTGCACGGCAGCCTTGGGACTGGCACAGGCTCCTCGGCAGCATTATGGGCAGCTGGTAGAGCGGCCACTTCCGAGAGCCGGATGGGCCTTCCGAGGTCGGGCCGTGCCCCGCTGGGCAGCGCAGAGGGGGTGTGTAGGGCACGCGACTTGGAGCCAGGTCCAGACCCATCCTGGCTCCTCTCAGGGCTCCTTCCCCTCCTCCCATTCCACCCTAGCCCTGCTGGCTGTCCCGCAGGACCCAGCGCCGCGGTAGCCTTCTCTGAACTGCGGCTCAGGCGGAGGTGTCACTCCTGCCTCCAGCCCAGGAGGGCAGGTCAGGTTATGCAACGCGTGCGGCGCGATCTCCCCCCACCTCCAACCCCCTTTTTTCCCGGGTCCACACCGCAGTTCCCACCGCTCCGGGTGTCCTCCCCAGTGCGCCGCGATTTTTGTGTCCAAGCCCCAGAGTCCCTCTGAGACCAACCCCCAGCCAGCACAGACTTCCTGCCTTCCCAGCTCGGGTGAGTAGCCCTGAAACGCCCGCCCCCGCCGCCCCGAGGCCGCAGCATCCTCTCGGTGGCCGCGCCTCCGGGACGACGTGGTCCCCTCGAGTAGTACAGGAGCTGCAAAAGAGGCGCGCCGGGGCCAGCAAGCTCTAGAACAGCAGGAGCGGCCCCAGTTGAGACCCCGGGACGACGAGTGGCCGGCAACGCGGCACCCGCACGGCCCAAGCAGTGTCCGGGAGGGGTCGGGGCCCCGGACTAGGGGCGCAGCGAGGACCGCCCGGAGGCTTTCCCTTGGGCAGCTGAGTCCGAGTCAGCTCTACTCGGATTTCCAGCTTCCAGCCCCGGCTCAGGTGGGGACCGTGCCTAGGAGAGTAATCTGAGCTGGGGACTGGGCTCTCCTCCCGCCCCTCCCGGCCCGTGCGCCCCAGGCATGCGCTCCTCCCGCTGCTCCCTTGGCCCCCAGCGCACAGCTCCAAACCCGCGGGGCGAGCCGTCACCTTACTCTCTAGCCTTAGCTGGCCCCCAAATTTAATTTCCGCCCTGGCCGTCAAGCCATAAAAGTCGATTATAATCGCCGCCCCCCACCCCCCACCCCAACCCCCTGCCTTTGCTCTCGCCCCCGTTTCAGACTTCTCTTGTTTCTCTTCTTGAAGTCAAGCCCTCAAGTCGGGACTCTAGGAAGTCCGTTTTCTTAGTCCTAACCCCTTTGTGTCCTCTCCCATCCCCACCCCTTTCACTCTGCCCTCTGGCTCTGATTTCTCGGCCTTTCCGTTTTTTCTCTCCAGGTAGAGACAGCTCCGGGCCGGGGGTGGAGGATGGTGCGGTGGGGAGGAGGCAAGGAAATTCCCAGCCTTCCTGCGCGAACCTGGGAGACAGCAGGCACCTGGTCTCGTCCCGCTGGGTCCCCTCCGCACCCAAGAGTGTCTTCCCAAGTGGCTTACTCCACAGAAGGAATGTCGTCAGCTGATTATATCTGATTAGCATCCAGTTCCGACGACTCATCCCTTAAAACGTATGCTGCCTGCATCCTCTCCTCTCTGGACCCTCCAGGACGATACCAAGTCGGGCACGCGTTTCCCCTCTTCTAGGTTCCTGCCAGCCTCATGGCCAGTCCGTGGCTTCGAGCCTCCTCTTCCCTAGTTCATCCTACACGCTCCGGCCACATTTGCCTTTGGTAAACTGCACTTTTTTTTTTTGAGATGGAGTTTTGCTCTTATTGCCCAGGCTAGAGTGCAGTGGTGCAATCTCGGCTCACTGCAACCTCCGCCTTCCGGTTTCAAGCAATTCTCCTGCCTCAGGCTCCCAAGTCGCTGGCATTACAGGCGCCCGCCACTAAGCCCAGCTAATTTTTTTGTATTTTTAGTAGAGACGGGGTTTCACCATGTTGGTCAGGCTGGTCTCGAACTGCTGACCTTGTGATCCACCCGCCTCAGCCTCCCAAAGTGCTGGGATTACAGGCGTGAGCCACCGCGCCCGGCCCGGTAAACTTTTTATCCTCTTCCTCCTGAACCCATCATCATCTTCATTTCCTTGTCTGTTAAAGTCTGCCTCTGCCTGGCATTAACACCATGGAATCTAGACTCACATGGCCTTTCCCTTGCATATTCCACCGGCCGGGAGAGGATCTCCCAGATCTGGGGCGATGGGGCTTCTCACTGTCCAAAACGCTCAAGGCCTTTGCCCCGTGCTGGCTGTGCCCTGGCCATGATCTCTGTGAGCCCCTCACAAAGGACAGGACCTGGATGAATGAGGCCTGAAGCTCAGTGATCTATAAATATTTTTGCTTGTTTGTTTCTAAAAGAATTTTGGAAAACTCTGCATCCTTTCATGCTTTTTTTTTTTTTTTTTTTTGAGACGGAGTCTCGCTCTGTCGCACAGGCTGGAGCGCAGTGGTGCGATCTTGGCTCACTGCAAGCTCCGCCTCCCGGGTTCATGCCATTCTCCTGCCTCAGCCTCCCAAGTAGCTGGGACTACAGGCGCCCGCCACTACGCCCTGCTAATTTTTCTTTTTGTATTTTTAGTAGAGACGGGGTTTCACCGTGTTAGCCAGGATGGTCTTGATCTCCTGACCTCGTGATCCGCCTGCCTCGGCCTCCCAAAGTGCTGGGATTACAGGCGTGAGCCACCGCGCCCAGCCCCTTTCATGCATTTTTAAGATGACATCTAAAACCATGCTAAATTTAAATAGATGCAGAGGATATAATTGCTATGTAAAAATTGGCTTTTGTGGGAGGCAACTTCTAAGATAGCCCCTGAATCCCACCTCCTGGTAGTCAGAACCCCCTAAATTCCCCACCCCCTCCCCGCTTGGGGCTAACAATTGAATAGATCGAATATAAACAGAATGCAATAAAAATGATAGGATGTCACTTACAAGATTAGGTTCCAAAAAGGCCATGGCTTCTGTCTTGCCCAGCCTCTCTGTCAGTTCTTTGCTCTGTAAGAAGCCATGCCGTTGTTACAGGTGGAGGGTCTTGATTACTTGTCCTCCAGGCTCTTGGCATTTTGGACAAAACACACAAACAAAGCAAGGAAAGAATGAAGCAAGGAAGGCTCAGATTTATTGAAATGAAACTACACTCCACAAAGTGGGAGCCCACTCTAGTAACTGGCTCAAGAACACCTGCTGCAAAATCTTCTGGGGTTTAAATACCCTCTAGAGGTTTCTCATTGGTTATTTGGTTGTACCCTATGCAAATGAAGACTTGGCCCCCAACCAGTCTGATTGGTTGTGGAAGGTAACCAGTCTGATTGGCCACGGGGAGGTGACCAATCAGGGGTACTTTCCATTTTTCAACTGTCAGAGAGGTGGGGTTTTCCTTTTGATTCAGTTCTAGGAAGTCAGCACCAATCACCTTAGGTTTCCTGCCTCCAGACCCTATTCTCCTGCCTCACTGTGAGCCATCCTATGAGGGGCTCAAGTGGCAGAGAACGAAAAAGGGCCTTTGCCCGCAGCAAGAAATTGAGATCCTCATTTCATCATCATTACAATTATTAGTACATAATTGATCAAAATAATGTAAATATAATCCACATATTAATAAGTAATTATTAAACATTATAACAAATTGTTATTTGAAATTCACCTCTTAATGAAATTAATGGGCTTTTTCTTCCTAATTAGTTCACGTATCTGTGAATATTGCTTATTCCTATGAGACAATACTCAGCATTTTAACATATTTTAGATGTAAGCCTTAAAGTACCTTGTTTCCATAAATAATTATGACATTAATTTTTTATCACTATGTTACTCAATTCTTTGAACCCTTTCTAAGTTATATGCCAAAAATCACATAGCCATCCGTCACCAATTTTTTTTTTTTTTTTTAGGGATGTGGTCTCATTAGGTTGCCCAAGCTGGACTTGTACTCTTGGCCTCAAGAGGTCCTTCCATCTCAGTCTCCCAAGTAGCTGGGACTACAAGCATGCACCACTACACTCAGCCAAATACTTTCAATAATTTGCCAGCTGACAACTTGATTGGGTTCTCCTTCAGGTTTGGTAAGGCAATATTTCGAACTCACCTGATTTACTATATATTACACACACACAAATGCACATATATATCGATATATAGATACATATGGTTACCCAGTGGTCAGAGTCCCATCAGACACCAGTATTTGGGATTATTCTTTTGTCTGGTGCCTAGGGTTTTTTTCATACCCCAGTGTTGGTGAGAGGCCTACCTTTCTTCTGAAAGTGGGAGGACAACTATGAAAAAAGCGTGGGAAAGGGGATGAGCCTCCACCCACACCTGACACCTTAACAGCTGTACCTTTACAGGCAGGTCAGTTTCTGGAATAGGACATAAAATGTTGAGATTCTGAAGATTCATTCTCTTCAAGCCAGCCTCAGCAAATTTTTTCTGTAAAGTGTCAGATAGTAAATATTTCAGGCTTTGCCAGCCATATGGTCCTATCCCAACTCTTTAACTCTGACCTTGTAGCAGCCATAGACAATATGTAAACAAAAGATTATGGCTATGCTCCAATAAAACTTTAATTATGGACACTTACATTTGAATTTCATGTGTCCCCAAATATTACTTCCCTTTTGATTTTTTCCCCCAACCATTAAAAAATGTAAAAACCATCTTAGCTCCCTGGGGGGTACAGAAACAGGGAGCAGCTTTCATCCATAAGCCCTAGTGTGCTGACCTCTACCAAAGTATTCGTGTCAGCATGCCCCATGGAAAGTCTTCGGGTAACCTCAGGGAATGTGTACTCTCATTTGAAATTACTATCCTGGTTCTCAACTCTGGCTACATATTAGGATCTCATGGGGTGCTTTAAAAACTACCATTGCTGGCCAGGCGTGGTGGCTTATGCCTGTAATCCCAGCACTTTGGGAGGCCAAGGTGGGTGGATCACCTGAGGTCAGGAGTTCGAGACCAGCCCAGTCAACATGGTGAAACCCCATCTCTATTAAAAACACAAAAAATTAGCCAGGCGTGGTGGCAGGCACCTGTAGTCCCAGCTACTTGGGAGACTGAGGCAGGAGAATCACTTGAACGCAGGAGGCAGAGGCTGCAGTGAGCTGAGATCATGTCACTGCACTCCAGCCTGGGTGGCAAGTAAAACACCATCTCAAAAAAAAAAAAAAGTACCAATGCCAAAATGCTCAACCCCACTCTTTCATACTGATTCAGTTGGTCTGGAGTGGGATCTGGGCATAAGGTAGTTTTAAAAGTTTCCCAGGTGATTCTAATACGCATCCTGACCTTGGTCCAGTGTCCTAATTGCTGTAGGCTTTGCACAATGCTGCTTGGTGTTGTAGTTACTGTAGTTCATCCAGTCGAAGGTGTCATGATTGTAAGATGAAGTCCCATTTTAGAAATCTTAAAATGTAAAAAATATAGGTGTCTTTGGGTGAAATGTAATTTTGCCTTGTCTACAAGATTGATCCCCCCTGATGGCAAGGATCCTGGCTTCCTCCCTCCTGTGTTGCTCTCTCACCATTCACACTTAGCTGAGTGTGAGGTGTTCAGTGAATGTTTGCTGAATGCTTATCAACTTTGGGTTGCTTTGTTTATTGCATGTGCTCTGGATTCTTACTTTTCTCTTCACTTCTCTTCCCTGACAGAAGCACCCTCGAGAAGTGTCTAAAGGAGACAGTTGATAGCCAAACAACAGTTTTGGGTTCACTGACTGATTATGAAAGAAGCGGTAGACTGGTATCAAGAATCAGTCAGGTAGGAAATGGAGCACTTGGTGGTGTCTTTGGCTATGGGAAAAAGGAAATGCCCACTGATCCCATTCCTGGAAAATGGGAGAGGAGACAGAATACCCTTCACAATGAGGAAGATGGGATTAGGAATTAGTCTCTGATTGACTGATATTTGTGTCTCCATTATCTGAAATCATGCCGTTTGTTTGAATTGTTTTTTCCAATATGTGCTCTGCTGGTGTTAAGTCTGAATGAAGGAAGGGACTGGGAGTCATTTCCTAACATTGCTATGGTTTGAATGTGTCCCCTAAATTTCATGTCTTGGAAACTTAATCCCCAAATTCAAATGTTGATTGGAAGTGGAACCTTTAGGACGTAATTAGGATTAGATAAGGTCATCAGTGTGGGCCCCCACCCCCATGATGGGACTGGTGGCTTTATAAGAAGAGGAAGATAAGAAGGGAAAGAAAGACCTGAGCTGACATGCACATGCTTGACCACTTGTCATGTGATGCCCTTTGCCATGTTGTGACACAGCAAGGAGCCCCTCACCAGACGCCAGTGCCATGTTCTTGACTTCTCAGCCTCCATATTCATGAACTAAATAAGTTTTTTTTCTTTATAAATTATCCAGCATATAGTATTCTGTTAGGTAATAGAAGACAGACTAAGACAACCATACTCCCAGTGCCTAGATTAATACATACACTGTAGATGATTAATACATATGGTTCATATGGTTGTTTGTTTGTTTGGTTGGTTTTTGAGACAGACTCTTGCTCTGTCACCCAGGATATAGTTCAGTGGCACAATCTCAGCTCACTGCAACCTCTGCTTCTCCAGTTCAAGTTATTTTCATGCCTCAGCCACCTGAGTAGCTAGGATTACAAGTGTGCCCCATCACACTCAGCTAATTTTTGTATTTTTAGTAAAGACATGGTTTTGCCATGTTAGTCAGGCTTGTCTCAAACTCCTGGCCTCCAGTGATCCACCTGCCTCGGCCTCCCACATTGCTGGGATTACAGGTGTGAACCATTTGCCTGGCCATAAATATGATTTGAATAAACTATTGAATAAATGTGTCAACTGAGACTTACTAAATCTCAAGCGGGGTTTCTGCATGTGGAAAACTTTTTCACAGTAATGTGTTTTGATTTTTAGTCCCTTAAATTGAGTTGCAAAATCTAAATCCTAGTTTTTCTCAAGCTTTTAAATTCAACTTAACAAAGCTCCTAAGTCCATTTATTACTCTCATAATATTTGTAGAAAATAAAAACAATCACTTTTGCTTGTTCTTTGATTCATGTGTTAACTCATAAATGTAACAGGCCAAATCCTTCTTAAATATTTAATACTACTTAGAACTTGATTAATTAAATTTCCTTAGACATCTCAAACCACATTGAAATTTTCTGTTCCTGCTTCTCTTAAACATTTCAAATGCCAGTGACTAGACCTATAAATTTAACATGAAAAATATTTATAAGCCTTTAAACAATAACTCAAAAATATATACCTGAAAAATACAATGAATCAAACTGAATAAACTGTAATAGGTTATTAAAGTAACAGTCCCCAATTTGTTCACATCTTCTTGAGTAATCCTCTCCAACACTGATTCTGAGTTTTTCATTAGAATTGTTTTGGCCAATGGGACAATAGCAAATGTGACATACTGGGGCTTGTTCTCCCTTGCAGGTTTTTGGAATCCTTAGGCTTCCACGTGTGGAAAGCCTGAGCTAACCTACTGGAGGATGAGCCATCACCTGGAGCAGATTCAGGCCATCCTAGTTGAAGCCTCCCTAGGCCAAGCAACCTTCCAACTACCAGACATTGACCATTCAGCCTTGAACATTCAGCACAAAGACAAAACAGACCAGACCAGAAGAGTCCCACAGAATAGGGGAAACTATTCAGAGAAAACTTAAGCCACTAAGTTTTATGGTGTTTTGTTCTGTAGCAGAAGCATACTGACAATACAAACCGAAATCCTTCTAATGTAGTGGACCTTTTCAGGCCAGCATTTTTTCCTTGAAAACCTGGAGCATGTATGCATCTTACAGCAGAGATCACTTTCACAATGTTTGGGCTCTTGATTTGAATTGATGATGTAATGAGCCCTCTATCCAGATTGTAACTAATTACTCTGCGAATTGACTGGATTCCACACCCTTCTAATATTTTACTTTTCTCTTTTATCAACTCTCATTCTCTCTGCCATGATCAATGGACCAACTATGCTTATAACCACAAATTTTGATATGCTTAAACAAATGAACAAATATATTTAATAATTTCTTTTTTTTTTGAAATGGTGTCTTGCTCTGTCACCCAGGCTGCAGTGCAGCAGCGTGATCTCAGCTCACTACAACCTCCACCTCCCGGGTTCAAGTGATTCTCCTGCCTCAGCCTCCCAAGTAGCTGGGACTACAGGCGCCCACCACCATACCTGGCTAATTTTTTGTATTTTTAGTAGAGACAGGGTTTATCCATGTTGGCCAGGCTGGTCTCAAACTCCTGACCTCAAGTGATCCTCCTGCCTCGGCCTCCCAAAGTGCTGGGATTACAGATGTGAGCCACCATACCCAGCCAATAATTTCCTGATATAATACAAATGCCAATACTATACAATTAAATAGTAAAGTGATAAAAAATAGGATAACATGATAACCACTAATTAATATGTACTACATAATCATCCTTTTCGTGAGTTGAAATGTTCTTTTAGCACACTTTATGGTTTATCCTTTCTGGAATACTATTAAATGATCATGATTTTTCTCACACTTGTTCCAATGAAATATACTTTTAGGTGTTTCCTTTGTATTGTTCAAACTGTAATATCTCCAGTGGAAGATTTTTTAAGCTTGTTCTTGTCTTGTCAGTGTCACCCACATAGTCATAGTCTGAAAGCATTTTGCTTTCTGGAAATAAGATATTATAGGCACCAAGTTATGGAATTATCTACTTTTCACCAAGCCTTCGTTCTTTCAGTGGTGTATTAGAGACCTCATTTAGGGTTCTAAGGGTGCATATCAAATTGTTCCATGAGTCTAAAATGGATAATTCTGCTGTGGGCCATTTTTAGTGCTAGAGCTAGAAAAGTTATACTTTTAAAAGGTAAATAGCTCACAATGATTTTGCAATATAATCCCACTTTACCCAATTATTAACTGTTGTTTGAATATAAAAATATTTTTAAATTATTTTATTTACAACATATCTATTTAAATTCAATACAGCATTCCCAAATAAATATAGCAGAAGTGGGAGTTTCAAGTTACTAAACATGTCAGTCACAATTTATGGAGCCGACTGAAAGATGGAGAAATATTACTGTATTAGTTTCTTCTCACATTGCTATAAAGAAATATCTAAGACTGGGTAATTTAAGAAGGAAAGAGGTTTAATTGGATCATGGTTCCACAGGCCATACAGGAAGCATGATGCTGGCATTTTCTCAGCTTCTGGGGAAGCCTCAGGAAATTTACAATCATGGATGGGAAGGGGAGCAAGCACTTCACATGGCCAGAGCAGAAGGAAGAGAGAGAGGCGGAGGCGCCTCTCACACTTCAAAACAACCAGATCTCATGAGAACTCTATCTCTATCATGAGAACAGCACCAAAAGGGGAAATCTGCCCCCATGATCCAATCATCTCCCACCAGGCCCCACCTCCAACACTGGGGATTGTAATTGAACATGAGATTTGGGTGGGGACACAGATACAAACCATATCATTCCACTCCTGGCCCCACTCAAATCTCAAGTCCTTCTCACATTGAAAAATACAATCATGCCTTCCCAACAGTTGCTCAAAGTGTTAACTAATTCCAACATTAACTCAAAAGTCCAAAGTCTCATCTAAGACAAGGCTAGTCTCTTCCATCCATAAGTCTGTAAAATCAGAAAAACGTAAGTTACTTCCAAGATACAATGGGGATATAGGCATTTGGTAAATATTCCAACTCCAAAAGGGAGAAATCAACTAAAAGAAAGGGGCTACAGTCCCCACGAAAGTCTGAAATCCAGCAGGGCAGTCATTAAATCTTAAAGCTCCAAAATAATCTTTGACATTATGTCCCACATCCAGGGCACACTTGTGCAAGGGGTGGGCTCCCAAATCCTTGGGCAACTCTGCCCCTGTGGCTTTCCAGGGGTCAGCCCCCATGGCTGCTCTTAAGGGCTGGCATTGAGTGTTTGCAATTTTTCCAGGCACATGGTGGCAAGCTGTCAGTGGCTCTGCCATTCCAGGGTCTGGAAGATGGTGGCCTTCTTCTCAACTGCCTATCTATTAGGCAGTTCCCCAGTGGGTACTCTATGTGGGGGCTCCAACCCCACATTTCCTCTCTGCATTGCCCTAGTAGAGGTTCTCCACGAGGGCTCCACCCCTGCAGCAGGCTTTTGCCTGGACATCCAAGTGTTTCCATACATCCTCTGAAATCTAGATGGAGGCTCCCAAGCCTCAATTCTTGTACTCTGTGCACCTTCAGGCTTAATACCACATGGAAGCTGCCAAAGCTTATGGCTCACACCCTCTGAAGCAGTAGCCGGAGCTGTACCTGGGCCCCTTTTAGCCATGGCATTCTCAAAGAATGTTGAGAGAGATGGCTGGAGGTGGAGTGGCTGGGATGCAGGAAGCAGTGTTCTAAGGCTACATAAGGCAGCAGGGCCATGGGCCCAGCCAAGGAAACTATTCTTCCCTCCTAGGACTCTGGACCCGTGATGGGAGAGGCTGCTGCAAAAGTCTCTGAAATGCCTTGGAACCCTTTTCTCCATTGTCTTGTCTATCAATATTTGGCTTCCTTTTAGTTATGTAAATTTCTGCAGCCTTCTTGAATTCCTCCCCAGAAAATAGGCTTCTCTTTTCTACCACATGGCTGGGCTGCAAATTTTCCAAACTTGTACTCTCTGCTTCCCTTTTAAATATAAGTTCCAGTTTCAGATCATTTCTTTGCTCACACATATGAGTATATGTTGTTAGAAGAAGCAGCCAGACCACATCTTGAACATTTCACTGCTTAGAAATTCCTTCCACCAGATACCCTAAATCATCTCTCTCAAATTTAAAGTTCCACAGATCCCTAGAGCAAGGGCACAATGCAGTCAGTTTCTTTACTAAATCATAGCAAAAATGACCTGTGCTGCAGTTCCCAATAAGCTCCTCATCTCCATCTGATACCTCCTCAGCCTGGACTTCATTATCAGCATTTTGGTCACAATAATTTAACAAGTCTCTAGGAAGTTCTAAACTTTCCCTCATCTTCCTGTCTTTTTCTGAGCCTCCACGCTCTTCCAACTTCTGCCAGTTACCCAATTCCAAAGATGCTTCCACATTTTCAGGTATCATTATAGCAACGCCCCACTCCTCAGTACCACTTTTCTGTATTAGTCTGTTCTCACATTGCTATAAACACCTGAGACTCGGTAATTTACAAAGAAAAGAGGTTCTGCAGGTTGTATAGGAAGCATAATGGCTTCTGCTTCTAGGAAGGCCTCAGGAAACTCACAGTCATGGTGGAAGGCAAAGGAGAAGCGAGGATTTCACATGGGTGGAGCAATTACCCAAAGGGAGAATGCCACCAAATTCTACAAGTGATTAGCTTTTATTTCTAGGAGGCAAAAAACAGGTGGCTTATGCCTGTAATCTCAGCACTTTGGGAGGCCAAGGTGGGCACATCAAAAGGTCAGGAGATTGAGATTTATGGAGCTTTTTTTGCCTAAACCACTTACCTTCTTAGCATAGGGACTTTTAAAAATCCTGATTATCAGAATATGGCTGAGAGATGTCAGAACCATTTTTCTCAGATATGAATTCTTAGCAGGAATAGAAATTGCAATTTTTTAATTTTTAATTTTAAGAGGAATTAGTGCCAGAGAGAACTATTAAGAAAGGGGTATATCCAGTCTAAGGATTGTTAGGCTCAAGTCCATGAATAGGCTCTGGGAAGTTTGTAAACACTTGGAAATTATTTGCAAAATGTGTGTGTGAATGTGCTTTACCTTACAGAGTTCATGAATTTCATTAGATTGTTGAAAGAGTTTTAGTATTAACAAAGGAAAAACAAACCACCACCATCACATAACAAAACCACAACAGTGATCTAATCTTTTCACCTAACAATAAGTAAATTGAGGCTCTGATGGCTAAATTAATAGCCTGAGGCTACACAGTCAGTGGCAGAGCCCAGGGTAAAGAGAGAACCAGCACAGCCATTGTGGGAGCCGAGGGTAAAGAGAGAGCTAGGTGTTGTACTTAGTAAATAAATCAGAAATTCCTAACTCTTAGGCTGGAGTTCTTCCTGTTATGTGAAGCCAAAGTAGGGAATCATTAGGTCCAAGAATAGGAATTACATTTATATTTTAAAGAAAAGGTGCAGTAAAATTTAAAGGAAGAGAAAGAGGGTTGCAGATGACAGAATACAAAGAATGTTGAGAGAGATGAAGCAAGATGAGTCCATAGAATCAGAGGCTTAGAAGTAATTCCTATTTATGAAAGGGAGTGAGAACAATGTGGTGAGGTGTATAGATCTACGTGAAAGTGCTTGTCAATAACATGGCTGCAGAATGCTGATGGTGGCAATTGAAAAGGAAGTAAAATATAAAAACATTTGCAGAATATTTCTTTTTTTTTTCTTTTTCTTTTTTTTTTTTTTTTTTTTTGAGGCAGAGTCTCGCTCTGTCGCCCAGGCTAGAGTGCAATGGCGCTATTGTGGCTCATTGCAAGCTCCACCTCCCAGGTTCACGCCATTCTCCTGCCTCAGCCTCCTGAGTAGCTGGAATACAGGCACCCAACACCACGCCCGGCTAATTTTTTGTATTTTTAGTAGAGACGGGGTTTCACCGTGTTAGCCAGGATGGTCTCGATCTGCTGACCTTGTGATCCGTCCGCCTCGGCCTCCTAAAGTGCTGGGATTACAAGCGTGAGCCACCGCGCCCAGCCCAGAATATTTCTTAATCAAAATTTCACCAGGGGTTCCAAAATGGCAGCATAGAATCAAGCTTCTTCCACAGAAAACCAAAAACAAATATATAGCGCTGAGATTATTACCAGCAATATGTCAAACTTGAATATGAAGATGAGACAGTTCCTGGGGCCACAGAGAAGTGAAAAACTTTGAGAAGATGGTAAGAGAATCAGACTTTCGCGTCCACAATGCCTTTCCTCCCAGTCTGCTCAGCACCAAGTGTACGGAAAATTTCTCCCTGACTTATAGTTTCCACACTGGAAAAACCGAGGTTGAGGTGGACAACCAGCTTCCCCAGCATCTTGGGTTCTCTGGCAGGAGACCCATCCCTGCCTCAACCCAAGGGAAGCATCAGGAGTACCTTGAAAGGAAAACTATTCCTGAGGGCAGCCAGAGACTGCCATCCTCAGCCCTGGAACCTCTGTAACTCAGCGAAATGAGGCACAAATCAGAGTAGCTCTTCAGCAGCACCATGCTGTAGGAGGTTCATTCCACAGGTTCGTGCTCTGGGCAGAACACCCTAGGCAGCCTTCCTGCACTACTGCGATATTTCATTTGGCATCTCCCCATTTGGGCTGGGAAGCACGCTGATCATTTACTAGAACTGTAGCAAACCTGGGCTTAAAGTGCCATCTAGTGACAAAAAGAAGGCAGTGACCTAGCAAGAAAAAAAAGTCAACAGATAAATTACAAACAATCTGTAAGCAAACATATCCAATAAAAACCAAAACAAGCCACACCAAGAAGACTGGAATAAAGAGCTAATCCTTAAATGAAAGACATAGATATACATCCACAAGAAACAACAGCAATCAGGGAACCATGACTTTTTCAAACAACCAAACAAGGAACCAGTGACTGATCTTAATAAGATGGCAATATGTGAACTCTCTAAGAATTTAAAATAATAGTTTTTTTTTTTTTTTTTTTTTTAGGCAGAGTCTTACTCTGTCACCCAGTCTGGAGTGCAGTGGCGCAATCTTGGCTCACTGCAACCCCCATCTCTCAGGTTCAAGTGATTCTTGTGCCTCAGCCTCCCAAGTAGCTGAGATTACACGCATGCACCACCACACCTGGTTAATTTTTGTATTTTTAGTAGAGATGGGGTCTCACCATCTTGCCCAGGTTCATCTCAAACTCCTGGCCTCAAGTGATCGTCCCACCTCAGACTCCCAATATGCTGGAATTATTGGCATGAGCCACCATGCCCGGCTCAAAATAATAGTTTTGAGAAAACGCAGTGACCTCCAAGATAACACAGAAAACAAATTTAGAAATTTATCAGAGAAATTTAACAAAGAGATTGAAATAATTTTTAAAAAATCAAACAGAAATCTTGGAATTGAGAAATACATTTGCTGGACTAAAAAATTAATTACAGGCCCTCAACAGCAAAATGCATTGAACAGAGGAAAGAGTCAGTGAGCTTAAAGACAATCTATTTAAATATTCACAGTTAGAGGACAAAGAAGAAAAAAGAAAAGAAACGGATCACCTACAAAATACAGAAAATTACCTGAAAAGACAAAATTAAACATCATTGGTATTGAAGAGAGAGTTGAGGAAGAGCAAGGTGTAGAAACCTTATTCAAAGAAATAATAGAAAAATTTCCAAAACATGAGAAAAAGATAAATATTCAGGTACAGGGAAGTAAAAGAACACCAAATATTTTTGACCCAAATAAGACTAACCTAAGGTTATATAATCGTCAAACTCTCAAAGGTCAATGACAGAGGATCCTTTCTCTCTTTTAAGAGAGGATCCTAACAGCAGCAAGAGAAAAGAAACAAATAACATATAAAGGAGCTCTAATTCATCTGGCAAGAGACTTCTCAACAGAAACTGTATAGGCCAAAAAAGAGTGAGATGACACTTTCAATGTGCTGAGTGAAAAAAAACAGACATCCAAGAATATTTTATCCAGCAAAGTTATCTTTCAGATATGAAGGAAAGATAAAGTCTTTTCCAGACAAACAAAAGCTGAGAGAATTCACCACCACCAGACTCATCTTACAAGAAATGCTAAAGGTAATTACTCATTCTGAAAGGAAAAAACATTAATGTAAATAAAGAAAACATTTGAAGATATAAAACCCATTGGTAAAATTAAGTATACAGACAAACCCAGAGTAGTCTAATACCATAACTGTGTATTTATATACTTATAAATACTTATAACCCTAGTATGAATCCAAAAGACAAACCTATTAAAAACAATAATACCTACAGCAACTTGATAAGAGACAGGCAATATAAAATAAGTAAATTGAGGCAATATAAAGTCAAAATGTGTGTTTCAGGAGTGGAGTTAAAGTGTAGAGGGTTTTTTTCCTTGTTTGCTCCTATTTTTTTGTGTGTGACCTAAGATAAGTGGTTATCTCTTTAAATTCACATGTTACACCTATGAGATGTTTTTTGTTAAGCCTGATGGTAACCACAGTACAAAAACCAACAATAGATTCACTAAAAATAACAAGTGATCAATTAAAACATACTACCAGAGAAAATAACTACAAAGAAAGACAGTAAGAAAAGGAAGAAAGAGAGGAGTTACAAAACAATCAGAAAATAAGGAAGAAAATGGCACTAATAAGTCCTACCTTTTCAGTAACAACACTGAATGTAAATGGACTCAATTCTATAATTAAAAGGCATAGAGTGGCTGAACAAATAAAGAAATAAGACCCAACTATATGCCGCCTATAAGAAACCCACTTCACCTATAGAGACACAAATAAAAGATTGCAAAGAGACAAAGAAGGTCCCTACATAATGACAAAGGGGTCCACTTAGCAAGAGGATATCATAATTATAAATATCTATGCACTCAACACTGGAGCTTCCAAGTATATAAAACGAACATTACTATCTCTGAAGGTAGAGATAGACTACAATACAATAATAGTAGCACATTCGCCGCAACAGTAGAGCAAAGAAAAAAATTTTCATCTCATGACAAGATGAGAAAAGTCATTTCAATATATTCAGAAAATCTTTTTTTTTTTTTGAGACAGTCTCACTCTGTTGCCCAAGCTGGAGTTCAGTGGCACAATCTCGGCTCACTGCAATCTCCACCTCCCAGGTTCAAGCGATTCTCCTCCCTCAGCCTCCTGAGTAGCTGGAATTACAGGCATCCATCACCATACCTGGCTAATTTTTGTATTTTTAGTAGAGACAGGGTTTCACCATGTTGGCCAGGCTGGTCTCGAACTTCTGACCTCAGGTGATCTGCCTGCCTCAGTCTCCCAAAGTACTAGGATTACAGGTGAGCCACTGCACCTGGCCCAGAAAACATATTTGATAAAACAAAAATTTAAAAAATTTTAAAACCCATCAGGTTTATTCATAGGATTCTAAATTTCATATGAAAAAGCAAAGGACTTAAAATATCCAAGACAGTCTTGGAAAAGGATAATAAAGGTGGGGCACTTACACTATCGGACTTAAGACTTATTCTAAAGTTACAGTAATCAAAACTTTACTGGAGGTACTGGGATAAAGATCAACAAGTAAGTCAATGGAATAAATAGAGAACTCCCAAATAGATGCATACCATGGCCATTTGGTTCTTGGCAAGGTGCCAAAGCAATCCAATGGGAAAAGAAAATTCTTTAAGAAATAGTTCTGGAACAACTAGGTATCTCTCTACAGAAATAAATGAACCTCTACCCTTGCCTCACACCATACACAAAAATTAATTCAAGTGGAGCATAGACCTAAACATAAAAGTTATAATTATAAAGTCTCCAGATGAAAACAAAAGAATATCTTTGTGAATTGGACATAGGTAAAAGTTTGTTAGGATATAAAAAGCAATAAATGATAAATGAAACCTCATAAAAATAAAAAAAAATCTGTTCTTCAAACACTCTATTAAGAAAAAAGACAAGACATAGGGAAATATTTTGCAAGACATATATCTGACAAATAATTGATAAACAGAATATATTTTTTAAAAACTCCTGACCAGGTGGGGTGGCTTACACCTGTAATCCTGGAACTTTGGGAGGCCAAAGCAGGCAGATCGCTTGAGCCCAAGAGTTCAACGCCAGCCTGAGCAACATAGTGAGACCCCGTCTCAAAAATAAATAAATAAATAAATCTCCTTAACTCAATAATAAAAAGACAACCCAACTTTTAAAAATAGGCAAAACATTTCAATAGACATTTTACAAATTAATATATATGAATGACCAACAAGAATATTAAAAAGTACTTAACATCATTAGTTGTTAGAAAAATACAACTTAAAACCACAATGAAAAACCACTACACACCTACCAGAATAACTAAAAATAAAAACACTGAAACACAGAATGTTGGCCAGGATTTGGAACAACCTGAACTTTCATGCATTGTTAGTGGGAATGTTAAATTGTATAGTTACTTTGAAAAGATCTACCTGTTTCTTAGGAAACTGAATATACATATACCCTGTAACCAAGCTATTACATTTTTAGGTATTTGCCCAAGAGAAATAAAAAAAGTAGTCCACAAAAAGACTTGTACAAAAATGTCTGTAGAAGCTCTATTTATAATAGCCCTGAACTGAAAACAATCCAGGTGTACATCGGTAGGAAAAACTGTGGCAAATTTATAAAGTAGTACAAACTAATGTTAGATAAAATAGCATGAATAAATCTTGAAAATGCTATTTTGGTGAAAGAAGTATAACACAAAAGAGACATACTTTATGATTCCAATTTATGAAGTTAGATCCTTGTAAAACAGGCAGAACTAATCTATGATCTTGTATTAGTCAGGGTTTTCCAGAGGGACAGAACTAATATGGGGTGTGTGTGTGTGTGTGTGTGTGTGTGTGTGTGTGTGTGTGTGTGTGTGTGTGTGTGTGTGAGTTTATTAGGGAGAACTGGCTCACACAATTACAAAGCAAAGTCCCATGATAGGCTATCGGCAAGCTGGGGAAGAGCGAAGCTGGTAGTGGTTCAGTCCAAGTCCAAAAGCCTCAAACTGGAGAGGCTGACAGTGCAGTCTTCAGTCTGTGGGCAAAGGACTGAAAGACCCTGGAAAACCAATGGTGCGAGTTCCAGAGTCCAAAAGCCAAAGAACCTGGAGTTTGATGTCCAAGGGCAGGAGGAGCAGAAGAAGGCATCCAGCATGGGAGAAAGAAGGCAGCCAGAAGACTCAGCAAGCCAGCTTATCCCACCTTCTTCTGCCTGCTTTGTTCTAGCCACACTGGCAGCCGATTGGACGGTGTCCACCCACATTGAGGGTGGATCTTCCTCTCCCAGTCCACTGACTCAAATGTCAATCTCCTCTAGCAACACGCTCACAGACACATCCAGAAACAATGCTTACCAGCTATCTTGGCATCCTTCAATCCAATCAACTTGACAACTAATATTAACCATCACAGATGACAAAAAAAAAAAAGTCAGACAGTAGATGCATCTAGAGGATAAAGGATTCAGGATTGACTAGGAAGGGTTATTTGTGGAGTTGCTAGACAAAATACAAGATGCCCAGTTAAACTTGAATTTCAGATAAACAATGAGTTTTTTTTTTTTTTTTGAGAAAAGGTCTCACTCTGGAATGCAGTGGTGTGATCATAGCTCACTGCAGCCTCAAACTCCTGGGGTCCTGTGATCCTCCCACCTCAAGCACCCAAGTAGCTAGGACTACAAGTGTGCACCACCACAACTGGCTAATATTTCTTTTTCTTTTTTTGTAGAGACTGAGCCTTGCTATATTGCCCAGGCTGGTCTCGAACCTCTGACCACAAGCAATCCTCCTGCCATGGCCTCCCGAAGTGCTGAGATTACAGGTGTGAGCCATCATGCCCAGCTCGGCAACAAATGATTTTTTTAGGACAAGAATTTCTCATGCAGTAGTAGGGGCATATTTACACACACACACACACACACACACACACACACACACACACACACACAAAGCCATTATTTATCTGAAATTCAAATGTAACTGGGCATCTTATTATTATTTTTCCTTCTAAATCTGGCAACCCCAGACATGAGGAAACTTTCTAGAGTGATTATAATGTTTTATATATTTTAGGGATTTAGGTTGCACAGGTATATATATTTGTAAAAATTCATCTAATGTTACATTAAAAATGTATGTATTTAATTGTACATAAATGTTATCTAAAAAACTATAAACAAATATTGAACTCTAGTTAATGATATGCATGCTGAAGTGCTAAGTGTAGTAATGTCTACAACTTGCTTTGAAATGCCTTTAAAAAGTAAGATGGATTAATAGGTGCATAGAGGAATGGATAAAAGGACAGATAAGTGATAGGCAAATATCATAGAATGGTAATGAGAATCTAGGTGGTGGATATATGGCTGCTCGCTGTACAATTTTTCAACTTTTCTGTTTAAAAATTTTCACAATAAAATGTTGGGGAAAACTCAAGGGAAAAAGGTTCATGATGAATAGTGCGATACCAATTTTGTAAAACGTAGGTAAATATACACAAAGAACAACAAAAGTGAAATACATTACAATGGTTAACAGTTGCTATCCAGAAAAACAATAACAACAACAAAAGAAACCTCGCAGAATCCCATCAGACAGCAAAAGGGTGCATGATCTTCTTGAAAATTAGGCAGCTACAATTTGTGTAAGAGATTGCTTTTAAAACAAGAACCAAGATTTGCAAGGAAAGGCATGGGTTTAAAATGTTCCATTCTATTCAACAAGCCTCATCTTGTTTTTATGTGGCTCAGGGGGTACCACCCTGGGAGTAGATCCAGCTGTTCTGTTACAATTCAGAATCTCTGAGTTGTTCAATTTCCATGTAGTTGTGTGATGTGGATGTACCATTAATTATTTGATCAGTCCCATATGGATGGACATTGGACTGTTTCCAATATTTTCACTGCTAGTTTTCTTCTTAACTTTTTACTTTGCAGTGATTATATTCATAGGGAGTTGCAAAATAGTAGGTACAGTCCCTCGGATGAGTCACACAGCTTCCCCTAAAGGTGACATCTTCCATAACAGCAGTTACGCTATCAAAACTAGGGAATTGGCATTGGTTCAATATTGTTAGATGACAGATCTTATGCGGTTTTCACAATTTTTACATGTACTTGTGTGGGGGTGGGGGTGGGGGTGGGGGTGTGTGTGCTTTCTATGCAAGTTGACTTCATGTATAGTATCTTGTAACCACCACCACCACCATCAACATAGAACTGTTTCATCACCAAGTGGAACTCCCTTGTGCTGCCCCTTTTCAGTCACATCACCCACCTGTCCCTGTCCCCCTGGTCACTGGTAATCCATTCTCCACCTCTATAGTTTTGTCATTTTTAGGATGGTATTACATGAAATTATAGTGTGTAACCTTTTATGCATTTGGCCTTTTTCATTCAGCTTCATGCTGTGAAGATCCTTCAAGTTGGTGTACATATCAATAGTTTATTTCTTTTTATTCCTGAGTAGTAGTCCACTGAATGGATATGCTAGAGTTTGTTGAATCCCTTACTCATTGAACAAAATTTGGGTGGTTTCCAGTTTGAGGCTACTATGAATAAAGCTTTTATTAACATTCATGCACAGGATTTTTTGAACATAAGTTTTCATTCTTTGGGATATAGGCCAAAGAGTGCAATTGCTGAGTCACATGGTAAGTGCATGTTGAGTTTTATAAGAAATTGCCAAGCTATTTTCGAGAATGGCTGTACCATTTTCTATTCGTGCTAGCAATATATGACATGTCTGGTGTTCTTTGCATTCTTGCTAGCATGTGGTATGATTTTTCAACTTATCCATTCTAATAGGTATAGTGATAGCTCATTGTGGTTTTAATTTGTATTTTTCCCTAATGGTAAATGATGCCAATCATATTTACATGTGCATATTTGCTGTTCGTTTCTTTTTTTTTTTTGAGACAGGGTCTCACTTTCTCACCCAGGCTGAAGTGCAGTGGTGCTGTCAGAGCTCAATGCAGTTTTAACCTTCCGGGCTCACGCAATCCTCCTACCTCAGCCTCCCAAGTAGCTAGAACTACTGGTGCATGCCATCATACCTGGCTAATTTTAAAATTTTTCTGTAGAGATGGGGTCTCCCTGTGTTGTCCAGGCCGGACTCCAACTCCTGTGCTCAACTGATTCTCCTGCTTCAGCCTTCCAAAGTTCTGGGATTATAAGCGTGAGCCACTGCACCTGGCCTCATATCCCTTTTTTGGTGAGATGTCTGCTCATGTCTTTTGTCCATTTTCTCAGGGGATTTTTTAAAATGTGTTCAGTTTTAAGAGTTCTTCATATATCCTAGATGCAAGTCCTTTGTCAGATATACGGTTTGCAAATGTTTTCACTCAGTCTATAGCATGCCATTTCATCCTCTTATAGGATCCTTCACAAAGCCAAAGTCCTAAATTTTGATGAAGTCCATTTGATCCATTTTTTCTTCCATAAATTACTATTTTGGTGCCATGTCTAAGGACTAAGTCTTGAATATTTATCCCATATTTTCTTCTAAAAGTTTTATAGTTTTACATTTTATATTTAAATATGTGGTCCATTTGAATTGATTTTTATATAAGGTAGGAGCTTTAGGTTGTGGTTCAATGTTTTGCACATGACAGTTCAATTGTTCCAATAGCATCTATCAAAAGAGTGTCTTTGTTTACTGGGTTGCCTTTGCACCTCTGTCAGAAGTCAATTGGCTGTATTTGTGTAGACCTATTTCTGGACTCTCCGTATTCTTCTTTTTACCCTTTATCTTTGCATGTAAATTATAGAATCATAGAATCATCTTGTCTCTATAAAATATCCTGTGCTGGGATTTTGATGGAGTTGCATTAAAGGTATAGATCAATTTGGGAAGAATTAGAATCTTTACTATGTTGGGTCTTCCAATCCATGAATCCATATACTCTTGATTTATTTAGAACTTCTTTGATTTTGTTTACAGCATTGTGTAAGTTTTCAGCACACAGATCCTATATATACCTAAAAGTTTTATGTTTCAGAGATATTATAGGTGCAATTATTTCAAAATTTTTGGACTTATTGCTAGTGTTTAGAGATTCAGTTGTGTGTTGTGTGTTGACCTTGTATTACTTTTAGGGTGTGTGTGTGTGTGTGTGTGTGTGCATTCCTTGGAATTTTCTATGTAGAAATCATCTTGCTTATTAATAAGGATGATTTCTTTCCCCCAAGGAAGTCATTTTTCCATCCAAGGAGTCACTCTGGTTCTCTCTCCATGTCTGTCTATACAGTGCTCACCATTCTGGGAAGAAGAAAGGTCCCTTATCTAGAGCTCCACTCATCTTTGGGCCTTATGGGTGTGTGTGTTTTGGTAGAGGGAGTGTTCAAGTATCTCCCCAACAATGTGGAGACCAGCTGTGTGTGGTGGCTCACACCTGTAATCCCAGCACTTTGGGAGGCCAAGATGGGAGGAATACTTGAGCCAAGAGTTGGAGACCAGCCTAAGCAAAATAGTGAAACCCAGTATCTGTAAAAATACAAAAATTAGCTGGGTGTGATGACGTGCTTCTCTAGTCCCAGCTACTTGTGGGAGGCTGAGTTGACAGGATCCCTTGATCCCAGGAGGTCAAGGCTGCAGTGAGCCATGATTGTGCCACTGCACTCCAGCCTATGCAACAGAGTGAGACCTTGTCTCAAAAAAACAAAAAACCAATATGGAGATCTAGCAGAAATGCATTTAACTGTTATATTGGTATCTGATGCAATAAAGCAATTTTTCATTGCTTTGAGATAGAAATAAAGTTAAAACCAAAAGTGGCCTCACAAAAAAACTGTGCAAATATCTGTATGTGGAACTCTCTCTGACTTGTCCCTCTCACCAGGCTACAAGGAGAAGGGAGAGCTGGGAGCTGGGAGGGGAGCAGGAAGAGGGAGATCTGTGTAGGGAGGGGGAAGGGTGCCCATCCGTGACAATTGTAGGACATGTCTTTCTTCAAAATGTGGCTGCTGGAGAACCTAGACTCTGGCAACTGCGAGCTGCCCTGTGAGTCAGGTTTGGGCTTCCCCGCCTGCCTTCAGACAGGACCTGTGTCATGTGGCAGCTGGATAGCATGAGTGGAAGGACATTAGCAGAGTGGGGAACTGGGTGGTAGAGACCCTCACACCTGCCAGGAAGGTCAATGTGACTGCGAAAACACCACCAGATTGAAAATCTTCCTATATAGACCCTTGATATATCAGCCACTCCACCCCACTGGTCACTGTGGATGGGTGAACTAAACATGTCTTTCCACAAAATGGTGAGACAACCAAGTAAAAAGTGGTCCCCGGACAACCTCCGACTGGCCTGTGCACTGGGAGGATGGGGCAGGGCCTCAGGAAGTTCGTGCTGTTTGTAGGGGGGAGGAGCCTGGCCTCTCCTGTTCCTGGGTGGTGACCTGGAATTCAATCTGTGAGATGGGGGCCTGTTAACAGGAGCCCCTTTAGCTTTGCTGAGAATCTTTTTTCTTTTTGCCCAATAAATTCTGTAACCACTCACCCTTCAAAGTGTCTGCATGCCTAATCTTTCCTGGTTGTGTGATGAGAACCTGTTTTTTTCTACAACAATGAGAAGACACAGAAGGAGCCAAAATATGCCCTTTTCTTCCCCTATTCTCCCCACAGTCCTCTCTCTGCTGACCTTTACCCCAGAACCAGGTCTTCTTTAAAAAGCAGAATTGGCCCAGACTCTATCAGCAAGTTTTTGATTGTCCTGGGGTTTAAAGAGGGCTTCCGGGAGCCAGACAACCCTTTTCTTGGTCTCTTTGCTAAACTGATTCTAACTCCTAGAGAATGGCATTTCAATTATTCTAGGCCTGTAGGCATGGAGATACCATCATCCTCCTTTGGAACATTTATGATAATGGCTTGATGGTGCTGAAAACCCCAATTACCAGGGTTCTAGTCTATCCCTAACCTAAATTCTTATTCTATATTTTTGCCTTTAGGAGTGCTGAGTGTGCATCGTTCAGCCTCTATAAAGCAATCATCACCCTTTTGATGATTCCAAACTCCTCATTTTCAGAGTGTTCTTATTTCTCAGAAAGATTTGAACTTGGGTATGGAAAGGTCTGCTTCTCCTGTGCTGGCTCTGCTGTCTTCAGCTGGAAGGTCAGGAGACATTCTGGATGGAGAACGGCTGTCAGAGAGTGACAGGCAGCTTCACTCCAGACAAGCACCTGGAATTTGGAACCAGGGAAACAGGAGGATAAGAGACATCCTCTTGTTCTTTGACCTGATTCCCCAGTCAGCGGGAAGCCCACTGGGGGCTATAACTAACAGCTTCTGAATAGCAGGGAAATTTTCACTAATCCAAGTCAAAACCTAGAAAAAAGCCTCCTCTTTTTATCTCAAAACCATGAAAATCTTCTAGGAACAGGCAGAAAACAAACAGCTGGAGATTTTTTTTTTTTTTTTTGCTTCATGTGGCCACGCACATGAAGAATTACTAAAAGATCAAGATGTAGAAATAAAAGAGGCAGGGCTGCTCAGAGGACAAATAAAAATTAAGTTGATCAAATCAAAGACCTTAAGTTGTGCTTCTTCAAGTGCTTTGGTTCCTCAGCCACTGGCTGTTTTCTCCTGCCATGCAGGGGTTTTCAGGAGGGCTACAGGAGATTTGGCAATTATGTTTCACAAGGTCATAGGGAAAATTCCATTTTAGGTAGAGAGTAGACATCACCAAGCACATCATGGATGTGGTTCATTGATGTCACTATTCATTGAACTAATCTATCCTGATGATAGGCTTCGTACGTCAGTCTCAGACTAAATGACCCGCAGGTCAGGCTAGGAAAGATCCACTGCCCTAGATGGGGAACTCCCATCTATACCTCCTTCCCTCACAGCAGCACTGGGCAAGGTGTCCTTGTCACAGCTGACATCTTTCTTGTAGGGTGCAGGGAGGAAGGCTACTCTGGCCAGTGTTGACATTAGACAAGAAGGGAGCCTGTGGGTATGAGTGGGAAAGGTGAGGGGATCATAATTGGCAGGACCCTGGGAGTTGTGGGCAGGAGCCCACCCCATAGCCCGTGCCACTGTCCAGTGAGACCTGGGAATGAAAAATTCAAAAGAGAAGGCAGCAGAAAACTTTTGAGAGAGAGAAAGATAGAGAGAGAGAGAGAGTTTGTGTGTGTTGGGTCAGTCAAAACTCCAAATTTCCATCTAGGGGCCAAATATACAGCAAGAACCAGTTGTCAGTTCAAAAGGGCCCCCATCACCATCATAACTAGAATCTTAGCAGCACAGTGGTAGAAACCTTGGGAAACTAGAAAAAGGATGTTACCTAAAGTCAATTTCTAGAAGACCTTTATGGCAATGAAAAGGAACCAAGAAAATCTAGATGGGCTGAACTTGGAGAACCACAAAGACTCTTGTTTCTAGACTCTAGAAACAGTTAACCTGGGAGTTACTGACACTTTCTCCACTTTTTCATGAATCAGTCCATGAAAGCACAACTCATCGTCATTGAGGAATGGATAGTGGTCTATTTTAATTTCTAGCTTGCAGATATAAGTGCCAAGAGGGGCTGAACACTGGGACTACAAGAGATTCAATGAGCCAATTCAGGGTGAATAGTTGGGTCCTATTTTCCCCAAAGCAGTTGCTTTTCAACCATCATTGTCAAAATACATTTGAAGGACACAACACCATAGGGCAATGTTCTAGGGAGATGCAAACTAGCATAAGAGTTGCCCCCACAAAATTTGTTTCCACCACTGTGAGCTCCTGCTTGCTGCCTCCTCCCTTGTCCTGGTCCCCTCCATGGCAGCTGGAGGAAAGCCTGGTCTAGAGTGAGGAAGGGATAGAGAAATGAGCATGACAGGGTTGATTTTTGGATGAACAACGGTTTCACCCAGTTTCCCTTCTTGAGCCCCTGATGTCTGCATTTGAGTAGAGCAGAGGCTTGGAGTGAGGAGGCCCCTCCCTCCAGCCAGCCTGAGACTACTTCCATACTCTCAGTCAGTGCACATTTTCCCCAGGAAACCAATGACAGAAGTCCATGCTGTGGCAATGAAGAGAAGGTCAGCCACCTCTTCTGTGGAGGATTCTGATGCCAGCTCAGGGACACAGAGGCTGGTCAGAATGCCTCCCTACACTTCACAGTGAAGCATTGTTCTTGGAGAAGTACGAAGCCAAAGAACCCAAGCCGAGTGGATAGAGTGAAGACAAGAATAAAACACGTCAGGCAGGGCATGGTGGCTCATGTCTGTAATCCGAGCACTTTGGGAGGCCAAGACAGGCAGATCACCTGAGGTCAGGAGTTTGAGATCAGCCTGGTCAACATGGTGAAACCCAGTCTCTACTAAAAATACAAAAATTAGCTGGGCATGGTGGTGGGCACCTGTAATCCCAGCTGCTCGGGAGGCTGAGGCAGGAGAATCTCTTGAACCTGGGAGGTGGAGGTTGCAGTGAGCCAAGATCACGCCATTGCACTCCAGCCTGGGCAACAAGAGTGAAACTCCATCTCAAAAAACAACAGAAAGAATAAAACAGGTCTTGGTTTCACAAAGTAAGACGTGGTACAAATATACCCATCACATGATTTTAGAAAAATTGAGGGAAATGGAAGCAAACACAAGATATTCAAAACAGTAATGTCCTAACTTGCTTGCAGATACCAGAATAATGACTTACAGATACCAGAATAATGAGGGAGAAGGAAAGGAAAAAATCAGTTGGGGAATACTTGGACTGCAAAAGCAGCCTGCCTCAAAAGTCAGAGCAACAGTAAAACACACTCATACACACACACACACACAAAACAAACAAACGAAAACAAACACTGGTAAAACCTCAGGCTGCACATGCACACAGATAAGCAGACAGGGTCCTGCAGAGAAGCCCATTGTTCTTTGTATAATTAGCAAACTCCCAGGAAAAAGTTTCTTCCCCTTTTCAGGCATATACACGGTGGGCTCCACAGAAACTGGCACAGGGAGGAGGGGGACTTACCTAAAACAAACCCACAGTTATATAAATAAGAGAAGTGGCGCTTTGTGCCTGCCTAAAGACATACCTACAGCTGCATAAGGGGAATTGCACAGACAGCTTTACTGGTAAAAAGTTACTAAAACAGTTACAGGGAGGAGAGCAGTTGCTTATAGAAATTTACTGCAATCAGCTGCAACCTGGCAATCCACTCGGACTCCCCTCTGCTGCGGAGAGCTTTCTTCTTTAGCTTATTAAACTTTTGTTCCAACCTCATCCTTGTATCCACATTCCTTAACCTTCTTGGATGTAGGACAAAGAACCCTGGGTACTAGTTCAAACAATGAGAAACTGCTACAATAAGATGCATCAGTGAGACTGCAACAATACCTTTGCTCATCATACAAATGAAAAGAAAAATCATTCCCTTTCCCTCAATCACATAGAGAAAAGCACTTAAGTGTTCAGAAATAACCCTTGTCACACTCCAAATACAAAATGATTTACATGCAGCAAATTACACAAGAAGTGAATTAACATATAATCATTATATTCACTTGGCACAATTGTAACTCCATTAAAAAAATTTTGAAAAATACTGAAACTGACCTGAATTTAAGTTTCTTCAACAGAAACATTATCAAAGTAATAAAAAATTACATGAGATGTATCGAAGCAAAATGCCTTCTTGAGTTTTTCCCTTAAATTTCTCTGTGTTTTTTTAAAATATAGTTTTAATGCCAAGGGAACTCACAACTATATTTTAAAATGAATATTATTGCATTGTTTTTGCATTATCTTGTGGGACAGAAATGCAGAGTTATGGATTACCACCTTAGAAGTAGAGACAGTGGTCTGTTTTTGTATTCAAACGGTCCCAGATTTAGATCTCCGCACAATTAAACCAGAATAGGGGGATTGTGTACTCACAGGTGCCATGGGCACACGATATGGGTGCATATACATTTGGACATATGTACACAACCTACTACATACACACATGTGTAACACACACAAAGACTCTCTCACCCATGCTCCTCCCTCCCACACCTACCTATACACCCGGGGTAAAATGGAACCCAACTCAATTACCTATATTGTGCAAGATATATCAAGTGCATTGCCAATTACCTTTACATTAGAAAACTAAACCAAGCCAGAAAAAAAAAAAAAAAGGATTGCTACTTAAGGGATTTATAACAAATTATTGGGCATACACAATACTTAGTATAATTCTCCAACAAAGGCTTCTATTGAACCCTACCTGGATAAAGGAAACCACAACCATTTAAACAATACAAGAAAACCAAACCCGAGTTACACTGGCAAAAGTGAAAACAAAGTGGGTGGCTACAGGACTTTGTAAACACTCTCCTTCCTCTCCTCTCCTCTGGGAAAATAAAAACCAAAAAAAAAAAAAAAAGCCCAAAACAAATCAAAAAATGAAAACTGCAAGAAAAGTGTCAAACCACAAAACAAAAGAGCGCTCCACAGAAGCTCAGCACATCTTCATTTGGTGGGCGCTGGTGCCCTTTCCCTGTAGGCGGCGCCAGCTCCTTTCTCGGCTGCCTGCCCAGCTGCTGGGCTGGAGCTCCGCGTGCTGGGTGTAGGTCAAGTGATCCCGTCGCGGGCGGGCGGAGGTGGCCGGGCAGCCGCCGCTGTGCCCGGGTCTGGGGTGAGCTGCACTGCTGCCCTGGGCCCCGGCTCCCACGCCTGTTTCCCGGAGCTCCGCGGCTCCGGCTGCTTGGTCCTCCCTCTGTGGGCTGGGCTGGGGTCCTCGCGAGAAGTCCTGCCCCGCTCCCTTCTCCAAATCCACAGGCCCTGTTTCTCTGGAGACAGGGAGGCTCATACAGGATATGTGCAAATGCTTTTATTACAAGCTGAGTTGAAAGACACCCGTTTGCTCTCGGGTCCTTTTGGTGAGCGCCGCAGGAAGCCGGGCTCCTCTCTCCCCAGAGGCGGCCGCAGGTTCGCGGCGCAGGGCCTGCAGTGCCAGGAGCAGGCAGCGGCCTCTGCCCTCCCCTCCGTCCCTGATCTCCCGCCTCCTCCTCACCCGCCGTCTCTGCGAACTTACCCTGGGCTGCGGCCTTTCTTCCCTCAAAGCAGGCCCTTTACACACCGGACTCCGCGTCTTGTCCCAATACAAATACATGAAAATGCGGTTCCTCAGGTGGCGAGAAGAGTGAGCGCTTCTGAAACAAGCCCATTAGGAACATTGAAGTAAATCTGAAGCCTAACGCCCCGGCGCCCTGACTACGGGCTGCCGAGCGGACTCTGCGGTCCCGCAGCTTCCCCGCACTCGCGGCCCTGGACGCGCAGCTCCCAGGCTTTTCTGCGCTGGCCCCTGCCGGCATTGGCCAGGTCCCCGCAGTTCACTAAAGGCAAGAGGGCGTCTGCCGGGCTCCGCGGGGCGCCCCGCTGAGGACGCTGTGGGCCTCGCACTCCACCTCGTCTCCTGTGCTGTCACAGGCGGAGGCCAGCTTCTGGGTTGAGACCTCTGTGAACTCGGGGTCTTGAGCAAATTGCCCGAGTCCTGAAATCAAAACCTAGGGGGCGGGGTTGGAGGCCATGAAGAATCAAAGGAACATTATCACTAGAGCTCGACTCCTCTAGAGGGTGGCAGCAAGGGGCTTTTGACGCGGAACTTCGTGGGCCAGTGCATGTGTGTGTGCGTGCGTGTGTGTGCGCATGTGTGAGGGGTTGTGAGGGGTGCTTGTAGGAAATGAGCAGAGAGGGAGCATCAACCGAAGGATTAGGGATGTGCAGGCCGGAGAAGAGAAGTTTTGCCTGGGGTATTAAAAGCCATCATCAAACAAAGACTTGGCTCACAGAGGGACGGGGAAGCCTGCCCTGCTGCTTCCTAGGCCTACCCCAGCCTGCCCTTCTCTTCTCTCTGATGCCTTTCGTATTATTCCTCCCAAGAAACCTTCATTCTCCCTGCTGAAACTGTAGCCCCGAGCCCACTGCCCATAGCCAGCTGGCTGTATTTCCTGGGGTGAGGATCCAGAAGTATGCATGGAAACACCGTGCACGCACCTGCTCGGAAGGGCCAGCAGGCGACCCCTAAAACTTCTCCATCCTCCCTGTTGGCAGCTTTATGCCTTGGCTACGGGAAAACAAGCTCCTGAGACAAAGGATGGGAGGAAGCCACAGAGCGCACCTCGCACAGCTCCTCCCGGGTGTCTATTCGTCTTGCTCCCAACCCACATCACTCTCTCCTGACGCTGCCTAATTTTACTTTGGAGCTCCTGCCCCTTCCTGACCCGTTGCATACGTGTTTATTTATTATCTGTCTCTCCTCACCACAATGTGAGTCACTAGAGCGAAGGCTCTGTTTCTCAGCTGTGTCCCCGCACCTAGAACAGCGCCTGCACATGGTAGGTGCTCAGGAGAGATCTGTGAAATGAATAAAGGATAACAAGGCCACATAAAGCATCAGAGTTTTGGAGTTTCAAGGGACCTTCGAAGCCATCTGGTTTAACTCCCCATCTCCTGCATGACAGCCTGATGACTGATGGGCACCATCTCTGCTTGTATATGTCTAGTGATGGGAGGCTCACTACTTTTTAGGAAATGCCCCCTCATTTTGAGAGAGCTCAGTTGGGAATGTCTTCCTCACGTCAGCTGAAATGTCCCCGCCTGTCCGTTGAGCTCTTTGCTCCAGGAGCGTGACCCTTTCCCCATGCCTCCCATTGCAGGTGTGAGATGCCCAGCACAGCCTCTGAAGTCATCTCCTTTCCTGGTTTACCTAATTCCTTTAACCAGTTCTCCTATGAAATGGTTCCTAGGGACCTTGCCATCCTGATCATCCTCTTTTGGGTTTGTTCCAATTTGTTGAAGGTCCCTTAAAATATGGTGCCAGGATGTTCTAGATGCTCTCACCAGGCAGAGTACAGTGGAACTGAAAGCTCTCTTATTCTAGCTAGACAAGCGGCTCTCAAGCTGGCTGTGCATTAGAATCATCAAAGGGCTTTTAAAAATATCAGTTTCACTTGTCATGGATTTCCAAAGCACCACAGGTGATTCTTATGAGCAGTCAGCATTGAGCACCACAGATCCTGACCTTCTCTGTGCATAAATACAGTCCAAAATCACATTTCCATCTTGTGCAATCACAGCACATGGCTGGCTCATACGATGGAGCCTCGAGGCCTTTCTCGAGGTTTACCGGCCTATGGTAGGGATACTTTTCTCGGTAGCTTCTTTCTCTGCCTGTATCAGGCTCAGCCTCAAGAGAGCCAGTAACATCTTGTGTGGTCATATTTTCCCAAGCCAGCCATCCTTCTATAGCCCTGAGAGGGAAGGGAGGGTCTTTCTGGCTCAGAGGCTTGACATACAATCAGTTTGGAAAGAGCCAGGTTCTCCCTTCTCAGCTCCCCATGCCAAGTCCCCTTGCCGCCCATGGCCTCTCCCTCCCCTGTCTGCTGTGTGATGGGGAGTCATGTACCACTTCACCAGGCTGCTGGCACTGGCATGGAATTGCCTCCTAGGGTCCCAGCCTGGCTGCCCACCATGGAGAAGATAGGCCGGGCTCTTTGGTTTGTGCTGCCAACCCTGTGCCAGGCGGTGGTGTCTTCAGCACAGGAGCTGCAGTGGTTGGACAGGACACTGCTGGTGAGGTTCTTGCTGGACTCAACCACCTCCAGCACAGGGTGGGAATCAGCTGCAGGGCCTGCCTGGGCTGGGGGCTATGGCAGGGGTGGTGGAGAATGGCCTGGGAATGAGACAGGGTAATGGCTTCTCTGAAGAAGAGGGCTCAGGCCCACCGCTGAAAATGCCTGTGGACACACAAATTGTGTGAGCTGTTGGGAGTGGTTGGCGCCAGGCAAGGCAGGCCCCTGCTTCTGAGCAACCACTGCTTTGCAGCTGTTGTTTCCAGCTAGTTCCACCCACCTGGGATTCACATGCCATCATTTTCACCCATCTCAATCCTACCTCATCAGACCTGGCATGAGTCTCAACCATCTCAAAATATATTTTATGATTATCTCAGTCCGATGTGGCCTGCTTCTCCTCTAACTTCAGAAAGCTGTGGTTGAGTGGAATCAAGATAATCTGCATTTCAGCCCTGGCCCTGTCACCTAGTAGCTGTGAATTCTCTCACTCTTGGTCTTCTCATCAATATAATAGAGAATGGTGATGCCTGTATCTTCTATAAACCAGAACACAAATGCCCTCTCTATCAATCCACCTTACAGGGTTGGTGTGAGGTTCAAGCAAAATAAGGTCTGTGAAGAAGTACAGTGCACATCTCACAGAGCTAGACCAAACCAGTATTTGCTGTTTTAATTTTTACAATTAATTGGGCCATTAACAATGCCCCATCAGCCTCTAGCTCAGGTTGTCGTTGATCCATAGTTTAAGTCTTACACTGTATTGTAATCAAACGATTTACATATCGTGTCCTCTGTCCCAGCATGTTCTTGAGCATCCTGAGGGCAGGGACCAGCCTTGACGACCCACCCTGACAGAGGCTCCCCAGCGGCAGCTGCTCTGATGAGATGTGCTCCCGGGAGAGAGCAACACTGTGTGGGGAAAGCCCAGCTCTGAGAGGCAGAGAAAATGGGAAGATCACCACCTAGGTGGGAGGGAGGAGAAAGGGATAAAGAGGAGTACAAAATAAAGATGACCTTCTTGCCTACCAGCAGGCTGAGAACACATGGGGGAAATCAACTGTTAGAAATATTTTAGAGTGCAGCAAACCACCATGGCACATGTGTACCTGTGTAACAAACCTGCACGTTCTGCACATGTATCCCAGAACTTAAAATAAAATAAGTAAAAAAAAAGAATAATAAAAAAAGAAATCTTTTAGAATAACACACACAGTGTCCCCACATTTTGCCACCTCGCTATCCCAGCTCATCATGGTCCCAACCTGGTGCTCCTGGGTCCCTGGAGATCTAGGAAAAGTTTAAGGTATGTTCAATATTTTGGAAAGCCCAGTGGAAATCATACCTTTTTAGGCAACGCCACCTGGGCTAAGCAAAACAGTGCATTTCTTTGACGTCAGTTGGGTCACACTTGTCATCTTATGCAGATTATGAGCTTCGATTAGCAGCTGAATGCCTTTGGGTAAAAAAAATTATTTAAAGCCTAGGTCCATGTAGGGAATATATAATTAAATGAGTAAAACTTCAGGAAACCAAGGTTTAGACCTCATCTTGCCTGGGGTTAATAGAATGATCTTTGATAACTCTTTAAGTGAGTAGTCCTAAATACCAAGAATACGTTTGGTACCGGCATCTTGCATTTCACTATCTCAGCTAGAGCCAGCCAGGCTGAGAGGGATTCCATCCAGGGAATCTCCCTGACATGTTTTCCTTGGATGCCATTCCCTTCTCTTGGCCACGTTGCTGGCGGGTTCTTGGACCATTTCTCTATGTTGGTGGATGGATTGTGGTGCAGCTAAATTTCCAGGATGTTCAAACTCCATCTGCACGGGTGCCCCACAGCTTAAGCCTGTTTGGTGAGGAGACATCTGTGGCACCAAAAGAAGATAGCTCAGGCAGATCCTGCAGTTGCTGATTCTTCAGGATCCTGGGAAGAGTTCCTACTCAGCAGTATTTCCTAGATCCACCTTATGACATTACCAACATTGCTAAGGCTCTCGCCTGCCCAGGAAGAGTGGGCAGCCCTAGCGAGGGGCCGTTAGGGCCAGGGGTAGGAGGTACCAGCAGTTGGAGACAGGGAAGACTGACTGATCTCTTGGGGATTTGTCCCTCATCCTGGGGACCATCTAGCCTGCTGGGTGGTGGCTGGCAGCCTGTCCAAATGTATGAGCCACCAGAGGGTCAAGTAGACGCAGGGCAGGACTGTCTTCTGGGAGATGTGTCCCCCTAAATTCTTCTGTCTCTTCAGACATTCCAGGTAGAAGGAGGCCCTTTGACCTGCAAAGCCAGCCAGAGAACCAGGAACAGGGCAGGGAAAGAGCATGCTAGCCTGAGACGGCTCACACCCATCTGGGGTGTGAGGAGCAATGTCTGTGGCCCCAGACACACCTCCTTTCTCCACCCTGTCACCTTATCTCTGAGACATACTGTGCAGCATATGTCCAAGGCCCATCTGGGCACATCCTGCCTTTGGAATTCTGTTTCGCCACTTTGAAAATCTGCCCAGCCCACTTTGGGGAGGTTGTTTCAGTCAGGTTTCCATGATCTCTCAATCAACCCTCAGCACTGACCAGTGTCCCCTCAGAGGGGACCACTGGCCACATCTGGAGAGCAATGTGTGTGTTTAATAGTGAGGCAGAGCAGAGGGAGCCCGTCTTCAGGGATTGCTGGATGTCTCTCTTGTCCTCTTCTGGGGGTGTCAATTGTTGATTTTCATCACCCCGGTAGGAGAGCCTGGAACACAGAACTCTTGGGGCTCGTTCCTGGAGGCTGAGAAATGCCACTGCGTAGGGACAGCTGCCACCCCCAGAAAGCAGTTTGCTCTTTTCCTTAGTGAAGAGATCCTCCCCCTGCCCCCCAATATTGTGCTTACATACAGGTTGATGCATTTCCCTCCCAGGAAATTCCACCGTGCCCCCGGCATCACAGATGTCTCCAGACCTGCTGGTTGGGAGTTTCCAGCTCCTCATCCACAGCCTGTCCTATGAACTTGCATTTCAGATTTAGGGCAGTGAAGGCAGTCTCAGGTCAAAGGTGTCAAGAGATTTGAAAACATTCTAGGCCCATTAGGTTCTTTCAGGGAAAGGCCTCGGCTCCTGTGTTTGCATGTGTTGCTGCTATGTGCCACAGCTACTCTCCAACTTTAACCCAGACTTATCAGCCACCCCCCAATTTCTCCCTGCCCTGCCAACCTCTTCATCACCAAGGGCACATAAGCAGCTGCCTACAACAAGCATACAATCATTCAGTCAGCAACTAGATGCACTGTAAGGAACCTTGGGAGGTATTAAGTCAATGGCATCCAGGTCTTTTGATGGTGACTCACAGTGAGAATATATTTGACACATTCCCATCACCCACGGATGCACCTAATGGAATCTTGCATTTCAGTATCTCAGCTGGAGCCAGCCAGGCCAAGAGGGATTCTGTCCAGGGAATCTCCCTGACATGTTTTCCTTGGATGCCATTCTCTACTCTTGACCATGTTGCTGGCAGTTTCTTGGGTCATTTCTCCATGTCGGTGGATGGATTATTGTGCAGCTAAATTTCCAGTGTGAATACATTGCACACTGGTAAGTTCTAGTCTACTTCAGTCTGTTCTCATTCATTAAAATATTGATTTCACAATCCCTAGTGCGTCGGCCTGCAGTCTGAGAGGCACAGTTGCCTTTTAACCTCCTTTTGCAGATGAAGCCATCAACTTGCTGGTCCCTGGTGCAACCCCCACCCTGAGGAGAGACACTGCTGCCTTGATCTTCTGTGAATCCACCCTTCTTCCTGGCACAGTGACTTTGAGTCTTTACAGACGTGCAACAGCCTTTGTTGAGTGAGACCTCACATTCTTATGCCTCCAAGCCTTGCTCTCATTCTCAGCTAGTCAAGCCCTCCCTATTATATTTCCTCTTAGACAAGTCACCCCTACTCTTGCACTTCCAGCTGTTTGACCTTGTGCATCGTACATGTTAAGCTCATCCTGCCCTCAACCTTCTCTGAATGCCTGTACCCCTCAGGGTTTGTACCACCCTGTGGGCAATTAGTTAGAGCTCTCCATGTTATCTTCCTCTTCTGAGACCCTTTTAGCTTCCTAACTAGTTTGGAAAACCTCCTTGAGTATGGGGACTGGTTTATTCACAACCAATCAGAGTGCCTGCATGCACCAGGCACTCAAGAAGAGCCAAAATGGGTTAAAGCATACACTTTTCCTGACTTCTAGGATAGGTGCTTGTGTATGAGTTTGTATTCCCCAAAAATCAATTTAGGGAATGTCATCTCTTAAGAAGCTTCCAATGTTTCTTTTGGTTTTGTGTTGACTATGTTTCATTTTGTCAGGAACATGAAGGTCTATCACCCCCACCATCCTATTTTGCTGATGGGGACATGAAGGCACAGGGTGGTTGATGGATTTGTCAAGAGCTCCTGGTCTCTACTATTTCCATGCTTTTCCTTATTCACTAGATTCTTCTTTCTTCATCAGGGGGACAGGAGACACTTCTGCTACTCCTCCAACCCAATTCTGGAGCAGAAAGCTCTGGACCCCAGGAAGCCACATGCTGCGCTAGCTTGTCTGGAGCCTTTCCCCACAACCCCCTGGGGGGCCCGGGGCCTCCCTCCCATCACCTCCAGCCACACCTTTCCTTTCTTCACAAGCCTAAAAAGCTAGTCCTTCCTCAATATAAAGTACTTTCAGGAAAGCTTCTAAAGACAGTGTGTCTTTAATGTTTTTTAATGTAACCCACAGTCATCAAGGCATTTTACAAGGAGACTTTCTAGATACACACACATATTGGCAATGAACCAAATGTTTCACTACATAATACTAAAATTTGTGACTTTTGATGCACTCTGATATTTCCTATTGTGCTACGCTGTGCAATTCTTATAAAGGGCTGACCAAACTGATGTCACAACTTCCTAATGGATCTAGGTCTGCAGTTTAAACACTCTACTCCAAAAGTTCCAGCAAGAACAAAAATCTCAGCCCTAGATTTGCCAACAGTGTCCTTTTCTGGGACTTTATTATAAGGCATTGCATAAAAAATTTGTTAATTGTTAATATATGGATGTGTGCACTGAGTCTCACTGGAAAACATATTGATGACTATTGGTTACAGCCTAAGAAGAATGCTTGAAAGTTTTCCTGGTGAGGAAAGGCCAAGCTAAAAAGGGGAGTCGTGTGTGTGTGTGTGTGTGTGTGTGTGTGTGTGTGTATGTGTGTGTATGAGAGAGAGAGAGATGTGTGTGGTCCCATCCGCCTAATGAGATGCCACATGCTGTGCAGATGTTTTATAATATTTGATCTCCTCTTCTTCCCGAAATCATGTCCAGAGGAGAAATTCCATGGACCTGCCCCTGCCTCCCCCAGACCCTGCCCCACACCTTGGCTGCCCTGGGCAGAGAGCCGCAGAGCTCACATCTCTGTGGGGAACAGGCTGGACTCCCTGCGGGACTCAGGGTCTTCACTCACCTTTACTTCACAGGTTTCCTTCTGACACCCCTTGTCCTGACACACTACAGCTCTCTGGCTCTCTCAGGAGTGGCACCTAAAATGTCCAAGATAGAGACAAAAAATCAGAGACTGCCAACCCTCCTGCCCTTCCCTCAGCAAGTAAGGCATCACATACACATGCAGGCATGCACATGCACACACAGGCACACATGCACATGTGCACACCCACGCAATTGCTGTAGCCTTTTCCTCCTAAAATCACTGAGGAAGCCATGGAGCCACAGAAGTGTTAAGATTAGGGTGAGGGTTTTATGTGGGAGAAGGGTGTCTGATTTGGATCCAAGAAGATCTGAGTTCTGACCCCCACTCACTCTAGCCCAAATCACTTAGCCCACCCTATGCCTCAGTTTCCCTTTCTATGAAATTGGGTTAACACATGCCCTGCCTGACTCAAAAGCTTCTTGTGAGTCACAAATATAGTAACAGATGAGATGATGCTTTGAGTGTGCAAAGAACCAACTTGAAAGAAGGGTCCTGGGCCATACGATATAGGGCAGTGTGGCCCTAGAGAGAAGGCTGTCCCTCCCCTCCATTGTAGACAGCTGGGACTTTGGGCCTTTGTTTGGCACAGGTGAGAAGTTCCTGATATCTTCTTTTGGTAGTGTCTTTGAGCAAAGGATAGTGAGCCTGAGGCCCTGCTGAGCCTGAATCCCACCTGAGCTCCAGATCTTCCTATGCCAGGATGTGCCTTGGGATGTAACACTTTCCCCACTGGGACGGGGGTTTTGCTCATCTAGTCACACTTTCTTGAGGTGTGAGCTAAGTGTTCTTCCTTTTCCTAGCAGTGCTCAGCTCAGTACCTCCCTCCATCTTTATTTCTATAGACCCTGCATGCTGGGGCCCACTTTATCCTCAAGCCCCTGAGGGTACCAGGAAAAGATCCTGGCTTTGAGCTACTCAGACAGGGGAGGGGCAGAGCTCTCTCAGGGCTACCCACCTGTATTTGTCTGTCCTTGTATTGCTATAAAGGGATACCTGAGACTGGGTAATTTATAAAGAAGAGAGGTTTCATTGGCTCACAGTTCTGTAGGCTGTAGAGGAAGCATGATGCTGACATTTGCTTGGCTTCCAGGGAGGCCTCAGGAAACTTACAATCATGATAGTAGGTGAAGGGGGAGCAGACATGTCACATGGCCAGAACAGGAGCAAGAGAGAAAGAGTGAGGTGCCACATGGTTTTAAACAGCCAGATCTTGCAAGAAGTCACCCACTATCACAAGGACAGCACCAAGGGGATGGGACTAAATCTTCATGAGTAATCCACTCCCACGATCCAGTCACCTCCCACCAAGCCACGCCTCCAATACTGGGGATTACAATTCAACATGAGATTTGGGTAGGGAGGTAGATCCAAACTATATCACTACCCCCCAGTTAGAAGGAAAGATGAGCCATGGGAGCTCCAGGTAGAGTGGGAGGAGAAGAATATGGCCTGTGCTTTGGAAAGACACAGTGGGCTGAGCTGAAGATGCAAAATGGCAGAGGACAGGCAACACCACTTCTGAAGGGATCACGACCCACAGGACATACTGGCCCATTCTGAGCAAGAGCAATCCTGGAGCCAGACCTGCCCTTGTCATTGAGCAGCCACACAGAGGACAAGGCCCCAGAGCTAGAACTTGGGCTTTATTTTCCTTCTTCACCAGGCTGAAGCATCCTGAGTGTTGTTTTTACCAACTGCAATGGAAGAGAGGGTTGATGATGTTCAATGAGCACTTACCATGTGCCGGGCATTGTGCTGAGTGCTTCGCTGTGTTTTATTTCACTGACAGATGTATCTGTGGGGAGAAGAAAACCCCTGGGGCCTCCGCCCCCAGCTCCTCTAAAAATCACTCTCCCTTAATGTAATATAGAACAAAGTTTCATATGAAAATGCCCTTAGAGGGAGGTAATTAAAACAGCAAACACTGGTTTTATCTAGCTCTACACCCTCCCCTCCCCTGCTGGGAAGGGTCAGAGGTGAAGGCCCTTGTCCAGGTCTGTCCTCAGGACAGAGCCCAGAGAGCAGGCTGTGCCCCACCCCCTCTGTGCACCCTGGGGTGGTGGCTGGGCAGCCCGTTCTCATGTATGCACAAAAAGCCCACCTCACAGCTAGGTGAATGGCACTTTCTTTGTTCAGGTTGGCAAGGGCAAAGTGGGTGAGTCCATTCACTTTAGGGAGGTGGGGGACAGAGCAGAAGTGAGGGCAGCACCCACCTCTGAACTGGCTTACCGCTTCTTCTGTCCTGTCTGAGGGTTCTCATCCCCTTCTGCCTTCCGCCCCCACACCCACGCTGGAAGGCACCTTCCCTCACCTCCATCCTCCACCTCCAACTGAAGCCACAACGGGGTGCTGATGAACCTAATGCTTTGGTGAGGGACTGGGAAGCCAAACCTGGAGAGGCAGAGGTCCTGGGAAGAGGCCCAGAAGACAGCAGACCTTCTTCCTAGGATTGTGAAACAAGGTGCTTCCAGTCCACATAGCTGCCCTGCACATTACAGTCCTAATGATACAGACAGGAGACAGGGAAATACTGGGTAGAAGAGGGTAGTTCCCCAGCAAAGGCCCCACCCCCAAGCCTGGAAGCCCACAGCCCTAAATGGGAACAGGCATTCCTGTTTTCAAGCCAAATGTTGCCTTTTGGACTGCCACACCCCCCTATCCTGTACCCATACAAACCCCAAACCCCAGGCTTCACAAGCAGACAAGCAGATGAACAAAAGAGCAGGGGAGCAGAAGAGTGATGCAGCGGAGAAGGAGAGAAAAGAAGGAGCATCTGAATGTCGAGAGGAGTTCGGCTGGGGACAGTCAGAGAGATCTGCCATGGGACAGCCAAACTCCAGGAGAAGATCATCATCCCACTCCATCCCCTTTCCAGCTCCCCATCCTTCCCTCTGAGAGCCACCTTCATCACCCAATAAAATCCCCGCATTCACCATCCTTCAAATCTATGTGTGACCTGATTCTTCCTGGATGCCAGACAAGAACCCGGGTATCAAGAGGACACTGAGCTGGTTAACACTTAAGCCGTCTACGGACAGTAGAGCTAAAAGAGCACTGTAGCATGCCCACTGGGACTTTGAGAGTCGTAGGCACACACCCCTAGATGCCACCATGGGGCCAAATCCCAAAAGCAGTCACCTCAGCTCCTGCACCTGCCCGTCTGTGTGCTCTCCCTCCCATAAGGGGTTTGAGTGGCAGCCAGACAAGCCACACCTGTGTGGCATATCCTGCATGGGGTTGGTGGGGGAGCAGGGAACTCTCCTGTTTAACTAAGAGGTGCAGCCTTAAGTTACCTTAGAGGGCTGGAAGGGACCAGAAGAGGCCACCTATCCCAGCTTCTTGCCCTGGATAGGAAATCCCCTGGGCAGTTTCTGAGGAGACCACTCAGAGAGATAGACCACTCTCAGACCTATCTGATGTTAAAATGGGAGAAAAATGTGACTGGTTGTAAACATAGCCCTGCCTAAATTAATTTGCTGTGTTTTTTCTTTTCTATCGCTATTAACTAAACAAAAGGTAAGTGTGACTGCGATAGGAGTTTGTAGTTAGTGGTAATCAATTATTCATAGACCTGTGGACAAGCACCCCTCACCCCTACAACTTTCTACTACCCATAAGATACACGTATGACCTCAAGTGAAAAGATGTAGCCCAAAGAACAGGCTGAGATCCTGAAAGTTGATATCTGTTAGCACGGATTTCATCTCTTGATTCTCATGTTAATTTTTATTGAACTTACTTCGCATGTGAAGAAATGGGGGCCCCAGGAGTTAAGCAAGTTACCTGAGGATAGTTGGTAGTGAGGGGCAGAGTCTGTGTCAGAAGCCAAACTGAGGTTTTCTGATGTTTTCACCACACCATGATAAAACACCTCCAATGAAACTCCCACCTCCAGCAGGAGAGAAACACTCCCCTCCCTCTTTATTCCTTACAGGGACATTTACAGTTCTTCTAGATTCCTTAGAAGACAATGAAAAGGATATCTCTCCAGAAGGAACATTGGCAACTTTATGGAGGCACTACAAGTTGCTGCTAAAATGAGGGCATCTCAGCTTCCTGGCTCCAGCCAGGGTATGTTACAGGTAGTTAGAGAGGCATGAGCAGGGCAGAAGAGGGTTCTTCTCTGCCACTCACTAGGAATGTGATGGTTCGACAATGATCACATTGCCTCCCTAAAAATGATAATTCAGCAGCAGGGCCAGAGCGCCAGGGAGAGACAACCTCCTGAGGATCCACAGCTGTTAACCTTAAAGTGTTAATTGAATGCAGACCCTGGAAAAAGCAACTTCCTAGGCATGCAAATTAAGAGACAAAATGGTGAAGTATGACCTCCTGGGTACACTCCACTGGAAACGGGAAGAAAGCCTCAGATGGGCATGCCTAGGACTTCCTAAACACACTGCGCATGCTCAATTCCAAAGGGTAAGGATTTCACTGTGCATGCGGGCAGCCCACCCTAAGGGAAGAATCATGGGAAAGAGGTGAGCCTTTGAAGTCCTAGACTCATGGTTAATCACTGCTCTTACACTTGTTCTCCAAATTGCCCACTTGGATCTCTTCCAAGTGTTCTTTCCTGTTCTAAAGACTTTTTAATAAACTTCTACTCCTTCTCTGAAACTTTCCTTGGTCTCTATTTCTGCTTTATGTCCCTCCATCAAATTCTTCTGAGAAGGCAGGAATTGAAGTTGCTGCAGACCCAATGGATTCACCGCCAATAACTCAGACACCTTCTATTGGTAACAGGTAGACCGCCTCCATCAAGGTAGCTGGCTGGGCACATACCAGGAGGAAGTCCTGTCAGCAGAGCACTACTTGGTCCAGTGCATTCCCAGCTCCAGGTCTGGTCACCTGTCCCGAGACTGACCCATACCTTCTGCTCCCCTGAAGCCATGGTCCAGCTTTAATCCTCTCCCTAGATCAGCTCCTCTTCTTTTCTCCACCAGGGATCATCATTCTCTTTATTCTCTCCCCTTTAGCCTTCCTTTCTTCTTGAATCCCCTCTCTTCTATATTTGTTGGAAAGCAATTTTGGAGGAATCTTCAAGTTACTAGAGGTCAAAACAAAGACATCTTAAAGAACAAGATGTCAACTCCACTGTGCTAGAAGGTGACAAATATCATCACCAATTACCAGAGGACAATGGTGAGGAGCCCAGGCTTCAGGTTGGGGAGTGGGGAAAGAAGGATTCCAGGTCAGAGCCCAGGAGTTCTCTTTTGGGGGACTGATGACGTTTGGAAACTAAGTGTGACTTGGGATATGAGTACCTCAAGTTTCTAAACAGTTTGCTAGAACCCATTTCTTGTATCCTGAGCACATCTTATGAACTGTGATCTGGGCGGAATTGAAGATATAGTGTTAGTGTTGGGGTAAAGGGGCAAGGCAGGAAAAATGAGATGAAAATGGGGAAGGACTGGGGATACTGCCCCCAAAGTCTGACCTGGTCCTCAGATGGTGTCCTAAACCTCCTTCTGGGATAGCTTAGGCCGTCACCTTTGTTATTACAACCAACTCATCATCCCAGTCAATTGACTGACCAGCTGTCTGCTAGTCCACCTTTAGACTAAATATCCATGCCATCTGCCTATCTATCTATTCACACATTTTTGTACTTACCTTCCTGACACTGGGTTAATCTGCCATCTATTTTCTTGGATAACTGCTGCCTATGCGGTGTCTCTCCCAGTTTCTCTGCCTTCCCTTCGTGTACTTGTTTTCTGATCCAGACCTGTGACCCACCAGGGACTTTCCAAAGTTGCTTCCACAACTCCTGCCCACCTTCCTACAGTTCACTCATAGCTGCAGGGGAAATTCTGTGCTCTGGAAACTCCACCCCAACATGCAAGCCAGAGACTTTCCAGACTAAGAACTCGTCCCTTCTTGCCTTGTCCTTGTAGAGTGTGCCTTGCACACTCTAGGGAGCTCTTCCTCTCCATCACTGGGAAGGTGCATGTTGGATGGGGTTGGAGGCTGAGATGAGTTCCTGCCCTCTTTGTAGAAGAGAATCACTTAATGACTGAAGCTGAATCTCAGAAGCCTGGAGACTTGTTTTGGGGATGAGCCATGGAACTGTTAGGTATGAGTTCTAAATTTCCTTCCAAAGAATTAATACGTCGGTATGTTCAATTCTTTGCCTTCTACTTTTAAACTTAACTTCCTCACAAAGCAACCTTTTTCGATCACCTGCTCCATCCTGACTCATTCTGATTACATGCTCCACCCTGACTCATTCCGATTACCTGCCACCTGCTCCACCCTAACTCATTCTCCACCCTGCATAACCATTTTTCCTGCCAAACCACTCACCCCATCACTCTCTTTAAATTAGCCAATCAGAATTAGTTTAGCCTGGGTGGTCTAACCCTAGCCAATAGGGGAAGGACACAGCAGCAGGGGCCACGTGCATCCAGGATAAGAACTCCTTCCCCTCCCTTGTCCAGGTGTGCGCTTACCATTGCTCCATCTGTGAGGGCACACCCTTCTGTAGAAGTAACTTTCCTTGCTGAGAATTAAGAAGAAAATTTTATATTCGAGTGCTATTTCTTCGGTGGCACCAAAACTTTATTTAAACAGAACAGTTAATCACTCTTTTTTCAGAGGCCACATGGAGAACTGGAAAAGATGTATACCTTGGTCTGAATGGCTCTAGGGTCCCACAGCCCAGGAATGATCATCATCCAACTATGAGACAAAGCACATCTGCACACACTGCCCCCAAGGAGCCTCCTGGTGGCAGAGGGGAAACAGCCTCTGCCAGAATATAGATGCCTGTGATGGAAGTGTTATTCTGAGAAGAGGACAGGGGCAGCCGAGGTCAGGGGCGCTGTATGGACTTTTCATTCTCCTAATCCTTCTCCCTGGGCAGCTCCACCTATGGGCCACATGCGGTGGCTCATATCTCTAATCTCAGCACTTTGGGAGCTGAGGCAGGAGGATTGCTTGAACCCAGGAGTTTGAGACCAGCCTGGGTAACATAGCAAGACCCTGTCTCTACAAAACATTTAAAAATTAGCCAAGCATAGGGTGTGCACCTGCAGTTCCAGTTACTCGGGAGGCTGAGGTGGGAGGATCACTTGAGCCCGGGAGTTCAAGGCTGCAGTGAGCTATGATCACTATGAGTGCACCACTACACTCCAGCCTGGGCAACAGAGCAAAACCCTGTCTCAAAATAAAAAAGATTATTGAGGGGGTCTGAGACCAAAAAGTTTAACTGCTGATACAGACAATAGAGCAAAGACATTACAAAACAAAATGTGTTGAGCAGCCTCACATATTAACCACTATAAAAGTAAGGAAATCTGAGGTGGGAGGACTGCCTGAGGTGAAAAGTTGGAGACCAGCCTGGGCAACGCAGCAAGACCCCATCTCTACAAATTTTTTTTTTAAATAGCCAGGTGTGGTGGCATGTGCCTGTAGCCCTAGCTACTTGGGAGGCTAAGGCAGGAGGATCTCTTGAGCACAGGAAGTCAAGGTTGTTATGAACTATGATCCTGCCACTGCACTCCAGCCTGGGTGACAGAGTGGAGAGCCTGTCTCAAAAATAAAAATTTTAAAACAGTAAGAAAATGTCATGCAGGTGTGCCTAAGGACATGTAGTTTCTTCTCAAGCAAGGAAAGTATCTAGAATGAGATAATGTAAAGAGGACAGCACAGGGGTAAACAACGCCAACTTAAGCATCAATGACGTGTCAAGGTTTGTGATGACTGAGAGCAATGCAACCATGATTAAAATTCACCAACTATTCCCAAAAAGCTTACTGTGTAGAAGGAAAGAGAGACACCGCTGAAATTTTGATTGATACATGGGTAGGGAGAAGGGAGATGTATGCATGGGATATAGGAGGTCAGTGGGGAGGGGCCTTGTCCCCTTGGAAAGAGGAGAAGGGGGGCTTCCTGAGAAATGTATGTCTGCGCTGAGTCTTGGAGGATGAGTGGGAATTTGGCTACTGAGTGGGAGAGGCACTTTGGGAGCAGGGGGTGCCCCAGCACCGGGAAGAGTATGAGCCCAGGCCCAGAGGTATGAACCAGCATGGTGTATTTTGAGAAGGTATGAAAGCAGGCAGAGAAAACGAAAGCAGACTAGAATGGCTCCCCAACAAAATAAATGTAATGTCCCTCAATAAAATTAAGATTTTTTAAAAATCAAGACTTAGCAGCTTGGATAACATCAAGTATCTATTCTTTTAGAAGAGAATAGGCTGGTTCATAATTTAGGTGTATGGAGACAAAGCACCTGTTTTGGAAAACAAAAATGAAACTCTGCTCTCACATCTTGATACAAAGTGAAATGCTCCTGTCACCCCTTTGCCTTCCAGGTGCTTTTCTGTCTTTGTGCAGATTCTGTCTCTGGCTCCCAAGGAATGCCCAGAGAGGCCATTGTGGGCCATTGTGGTCCTTGGGGGCCAAAGGAGGAGGAAAGTTCACCCCCTCAGGGCTCATCAACATGAACCCCCAGGACTCCACGTGGTTCAGAAATGGGTTGTGTGGCTAGGTCATGCCACGCATGTGAAATTATTTTTCCCACCAAAGGAGCTGGTCAGGATGGCTCAATGTTTATTTCAGAAGCAGCGGATCAATGCCATTCTGAAAAGTGAGTACGCTGTTCTAAATCACATGGGGGCAGGGGAAAACCCTGCTAGTTACGTCAAATAAAAGAGGAGAGGGGAGAGAAAGAGAACACCTTATGATAGTAATCCATGCCCACCTATCCCACCAGCAGCCTTCATCAAAGGTTGAAATGACCCAAAAGATGCTCTGGCATTTACTCAGGGGTCCCCGGGGGGAATCTGGCCTTTCCAACAGGCACTGGTAGGTGGCAGAAGAAGCCTCCTTGACACACAGCTGGGACTCTGCTTCCAATAGAAGCCTGACTGAAACCCCTGGAATTAAAGAGGGTTAGACAAGTCTCCAGACAGGGGACCTGGGTCCCAGAACCCCTCAGAGCGCCAAGGCAGGCTGGCGGCAACCTGGGCAGGTGTCTGCCCAGAACAGCAGGCATCTGAGGCAGTGCAACCGGAGTGAGACTCTGCCGGCAGTCAGGCTGTGGGGCTGAGGCAGTGCAGGGAGAGAGCCAGCTCACACTGATCTGCAGGTGGAGGGGATTCGCAAACAGGGAAGAAAACTATCAAGAGAAGTAAGAGGCCCCAGGAGCCGATTGATATGAGACTCTCAGAGCAGAGCGGGGACAAACAGTAAAGGAGCGAATGTTTGAGTACAGAGAGAGAAAGGGAGCCTGTCCTTACAAGTGAAGTGGTTCAGAGACAGGCAGCCTAACACAGGATCTTACTTTAGGGACCTGGGCTTAAATCCCTCTTGCCAGGAATCCAGTGGTCTAACTTCACTCACGGGGTTCGGGAACATCTATGGGCCAAGGAACAGGTGGGCAGTGATTGTGCCCAAGGAGGTGTGAGGGTGGGTGTGCGGAGGGAGCCCTATGTCCCCAGGAGGGCCTTGGCTTTCCTTTCCTCGTGTTCCAGGATGATGGTAGTGATGCAGGACAGGCAAGCTCCAAAACTGGGGCTTAGCCCTGGAGAGATTTTTGCTTTGCCTAGGAAAGAATTTAAGGGTGAGCCGATTGTGTTAGCAATCTTTTTATTGACTGGTACTGCTCCTTGCAGAGTAGGGCTAACTCATAAGCAGTGCACCTAGAGTTGGCAGTGTACGGACTCTCGTCAACTGTATTTATACTCTCAAAAGCCCACTTTTAATAATATGCAAGTTAAAGGATGGGTCAATGCAAATTGAGGGGCAGGTTATTGAGACCTTTCTAGGAAAAGGGCAGTAACTTCCAGGTTGTTGCCATGGAAAGGAGTGGGAATTTCCGAGTTGTTGTCATGGCATTTGTAAACTGTCATGGCGCTTGGTGGGAGTGTCTAATGCAAGTGAGCAGTGAGGTCAGCTAGCAATCATTTTGTCACCATCTGCTGGTTTTGTTGTTTTTTTAACTTTAACCTGTTTGGACTGGATCCTGTTTCGGTTAGCAGGGTTGTGACTAGAAAACAAGTATTCTATTTCAGTAGGAGGCCTGACTGTGAAGGCTTATCAACCTAGTCTCTGAATCCAAGTGGAATCATATGGGACCCCCACCCCGCCCCCCGCCGATCAATGGGGCCAGGTAGTAGGTGGCTCAGAGATGGCTCTGAGTGGTCTGATGACCTCATAGCCGACCCAATAAATACCGTCTTCATGTTTCTTTCACCATTGTCAATAAATAGGATCCTGTTTCAGTAACAGAGGTACACTTCACACACATTATGCAACACGTGCATGTGTGCATGAGGCCATTGGAGCATATTTCATTTTCAGAAGGCACCAATGTAGGATATTTGGTCAGAACAAATAACTGCATGTGGAGCAGTTCCCTCAACCTTTTCCCTTTCATGTCTTCTAAGCCCATCAGGCAAATTGAGCTGATGAGCATTGCCCTGATTCCCCGGAGTAACACTGATGGCTGATTATCTATACAGGCTGCCAGAAGTTAGTAGCTGAAACACCACAGCTGCAATCATGGTGACAATTGCTACTAAATTAATACGTGACAGTGCCAGGTGCTGTTCTAAGCTCTTGACAAATAGTAACTCATTTAACTAGTAGTAGCTGATACAGCATTTTATAAGCAACTTAAATCAAAGTGATTCACCTGTGTTTGGAGAAGAAAAATAAAAAAGGCATAGTATCAACCCATTACTATTCTGTGCTCTGGGCAGGCCCAGTCCTCCCATGGGAGGCAGTGACGAAGCCACAGGCTGCCAAGATCACTCTACCCCGGCACCCTCCTGAGGCACAAGGAGGATGAACATTTCCCTCTCCCTATGCCCATTTTGTTTAAGCAGCAACGACAATGAGGAGGCCACATGAGACAATGTGGATATAACTCCGGATCTATTACTTAACCTCTTGGTCTGATTAAAAGCAGGAGCAGGAGGTCCCCATGCTTAGAGGCTCTCTCCAACCCATGGCTCCAAATAACTTTTTATGCTTCACTCAAAATCTCCCATTCCTACCAGCCATTCCTTTCTGTGGTACAAAGCCCTCCCTCCCCCATGTTCCCCAACCTTCCCCAAAGGGAACCAGGGGAACCACAAGGTGGCTGAGCTCCAGATGACCACGGGCTTTAATTACCCACTGTCTTTTCCTTGCAATGCCATAGCACAGGGGGTGTCTGCTGCCAGGCTATCCAGGGGAGAACGTGCCAGGCAGCTCAATCTAGCTTTTCCTCAGCTTGGTCAGAAGCTCTCAATCTTAATATTGGACAAAGACAAACCCACCACTGAACAGCCTGGGTTTTCTTCCTGTTTGACTCTCTTGTCCTACCATGTTTAGAAGCCTGTGCTGTTTCTCCTAAATGTATCATTCTAGCTCCTTAAATAGAAATTGTGTTAACTGGCATATTCTTGATGCCTTTCCCTTTCCCTCTTATATAGACTTGACCTCTAAATTTTCCCCTTTGACCAAGACCTTCACTCAACACTTACTGATCACAAAACATGTCTAGAAGAAATCAAGAATATGACTAGAAAAGAAGGTTTTGCAAAAAGACTAAAAGTGGGTGGCTTTGGAGGACAACTACTTGCCCCTCCTAGGATTTTACCCTAGCAAGGCTAGTTCCAGGGCTACTAAGGAGAGTGGTCCCAAGGATATTACCTAAGCCAAGTGACCTTTGCCTTGGTGCCCATCCCCTTAGAGGTCTACAGGCCAAAACAGTTCAAAAAGCAAGATGGCAGAGTCAGATGGAGATAATGCCTGGTTTAGAGGCAGGAGTGCCAGGATGGTATTGCATGCAGGACAGGAATGTTTACTAAGCATCTGGGAACAGGACTTCGCTTGATCCAAAATGACTGGGAAAAAGCTCCACGGCACATCTGATAAGAAAGGAAATTAACCCAAATCCTTATCTGGATTCCTGACTAAGAAGAACTGGAACCTCTCATCACTGGTCAAGATGAACCTGTCATCACTGGCCATTCCTATACAAGTACAGAAATGCATGAAAACTTTTAGATCACCTTGTACATAATGTATTGAAAATATAATAGGGAGTTGTGATAGGTGAATGATGGGAGGACCTCTAGTTTGGGCCTAAAGAGATAATGTTTAGGCTAAACTCAGGCAATTAAAAGAAATTAACTGTCTTTCAGGGGCATGCATTGCAGAAGAGGAAGCTTATACAAGTCTCTAAGGCAGGAACAAACTTAGGGGACAGACACGAAGGCAACCATGGCTGAAGCCTACTGCTGGGAGGGGTGAGGGAGGCAAGGGCAGGCACTGGCAAGGTCCGCAGGACCCAGGCCCTGTGCAGCTTCTAGGGAGAGGGGTCTGGATTTCTTTGCAAATCAGATGGACAGCCCCTGGAAGGTTTTAACCAGGAGGGTGATGTGATCAACTTAGATTAAAAAGACAATCTCCAGATGGTCTATGGAGAACACCCGAAAGGGGAAGAGAATACAAATATGAAGGCCAAGCAAGAGGCTGCTGTAGTACTCCAGGCAGGATGTGATGGGAGCTTTCACCAGGCTGGACATAGTGGAGAGGGAGGAAGCTGCATCCATTTGGGAAATGCTTTAGAGGTCATCTCGACAAGACTTTATGGTGGATTGGATGTGAGTTAAACGGGAGAAGGGAATCGAGGGTGGACCTCTAGGGTTTTGGCCTGAGTGACTCTGGGTGGATGGTGGGGCTAATACAGGAGTTATTAAGAAATAATTTTCAGGCAGATAGAGAAGGTAAAAGGAGTTCTCAGTCAGGGTTTTTCTTTTGGTGAAAGCAACCTCCAAACTATTTCTTTTCTAACAGAAAGGCACTTAAAGAGGGCCAGGCGGGCAAGCTTTGATATGCAAATGCACGTCATTAGAAACTGGGTCCACCCAATATGGCAATTCCCACCTTCTTCTTGTCACCAGGTGTGCCAAGTGTCATGGGCACCTCCCGATAACTCCACATGTTTGGGACATCATGGCAGGCCCGCATGTGCATACTAAAGGGCTAAGTTGGGACGGCCAGGTTTTTTGCCAGCTACGTGAATAACACACCTGTTCAAACCAATCCCTTGGGCCCTATACAAATCAGACACCGCCTCCTCCAGCCTCCCATATAACCAACCACTTTTCTGCCACACACAGGGTTTCTCTTTGCTTGGATCCCCCCTCCCTCTGTCTCTGTATAGGGGAGCTGTTTTCTTCTTCCTTTCCTCTTTCTTGCCTATTAAATTCTCTGCTCCTTAAAACCACTCCAGACTTGTGTCCATGTCGGTCATCATGAGACCAAGGACTCTGGTGTTCCTCCAGTCATCGGAGCCATATCATTTTGGTGCATTGGCCGGGAATTCATTCAACGGATTGGTGAGTACAGAGTGGAGCAAATCTCAAACTCAAATCTGTCCTTTAATCTCAAGGCTCTCTTCCTGCTATTCTGTCGCCAAACTTTCTTTCCCTTTCTATCCGTGGTCTCTTACTCTCTCTCTGTGTGTGTAGAATGTGCAGGAATTTTTACAGCCTAAGGGAGTAATCCTGTTAAGCAAGATCAGGAAATGCTGTAGCACTGGGGATATAGCTCAGGAAAATGTCCTTGCAATCTTCTAGGAACAGAGATTCCCACCCCTCCACGCCATCCCCCCAATGCCACCTCCCCCACCACACCACCACCTCCCCACCACGTGGTGAGGTTACTTGCTACTAATCCTCTGGTAAGACATGGTATTCCTAAGACAATAGCGCCACCTAGTGGAAATAGAAATTCTGGCCAAGTATGGTGGCTCACACCTGTAATCCCAGCACTTTGGGAGGCCGTGGCGGACGGATCAAATGAGGTACAGAGTTCGAGACCAGCCTGACCAACACGGAGAAACCCCCATCTCTACTAAAAATACAAAATTAGCCGAGCGTGGTGGCACATGCCTGTAATCCCAGCTACTCAGGAGGCTGAGGCAGGAGAATCGCTTGAATCTGGGAGGCGGAGTTTGCGGTGAGCCGAGATGGCGCCATTGCACACCAGCCTGGGCAACAAGAGCGAAACTCCGTCTCAAAAAAAAAAAAAAAAAAAGAAAAAAAGGAAAAGAAAAAAATCCTCTCCGTAAGACACATTGCTGGTTCTCTGCAGTATATTACAGCTTTCCAACTTTTCCTTTTTGCGCCTTTTCTACTGGAAGCTAGGCTCTGATCTACTTCTGTAAACGGGAAATTTCTGCCTTTTGCAGTTAGGAGTAAGATGTCTTCTGCAGCCAAATTTTGTCACGATATTGACCCATCAGCAGAAAAATGGCCATTTAGTTCCTATGTTCTTTTAAGGAAACTATTCTGTCTCCGATTAAAATGATATTTAATTAGTAAGGGGATTTTAAGTCCAGAAGTTAACCGGAACCATTTTTCTAAGAGTAAATGCTTTAGCACGGGCCATAGTAGCAGGCAATCTAGCACACTGCCTCCGTTAAAGGAGCCTTGCCCTAAGGCGACACAGTCTCTCCCTAGATCCATTTTTCGGGGAGCCAGGGGGATCACAGATTTAGGAAGTCAAAGGGGAATCACACAAGGTGGATAAGCTGAAGCTGCATGGGTAAAGTGTGGTTAGTCCCATCACTTAGTTCATCCAGTTCCACGGATGGAGGACCATGGATGGATTGAAGGACCACGCCTACAGCCATGGGTCGCATATTTAACATGGTGCCAGGACCCGGGAAGCAGGGAGGGAAAACAGTGGGAGGATGCTCCCTGTCTCCTCCTCCACCCTGGGTCATATGGAAAGGAAGGAGACTAAAAGGACGCTTTTATTCTTGCTTCTTTTTCTAGATGGGAAACAGATTATCTTTGGCTTGCACCCGCTGGAGCGCACTCTGAAATACTGGAACTTCCTTAACCTCAGGACTTTGAAGAAAAAAGTGACTCATTTTCTTTTACACAAGGGCATGGTGTTTTTAATAAACCTGTGCAAGCACTGTAAGATCAACCCAGGTCTTTTAGCAATCACATCGGGCAGGCCCGGGGAGAACAGTTCCCCCAAATTAGAAAAGCAACTTCCAGGGGAACCATCTGAGGATCCCCCTTATTTTGGGCCCCTTCAAGTTCCCTTCTCATTACAAGACCTTAAGCAAATAAAGCGAAACTTAGGCCGATTTTCTAACAACACTGATAGGTATATAGAAGCTTTCCAAAATTTAACTCAGGTGTTTCACCTCACATGGAGGGATGTTATGCTGCTCCTAAACCATACCCTCACAGCAGCTGAAAAGCAGGCAGTTCTGCAAGCAGCAGAGATTTCGGGGATGAGCAATATATCTCCTATAATATACCAAAAGGGAAGAACGCAGATAGGGAAAGCAAAAAAATCGTGTAGACTCCATTCCCACTAGGAAGGGAAGCAGTTCTGGTAAACAACCCCAATTGGGACCCCAATAACTCAAGAGATGAATGGAAAAGGAGGCACATTTTAAGATGTATATTAAAGGGCCTATGGAAGACCAGGGCCAAACCTCTCAATTACGCTAAACTGTCTAGGATAAACCAAAAGCCAGATGAGAATCCTCTAGCCTTTATGGAAAGGCTAAGAGAGGCACTAATAAAGTACACCTCTTTATACCCTGATTCAGTCGAGGGACAGCTCATTCTAAAGGACATGTTTATTACACAGGCAGCTCCCGATATTAAAAGGAATACAAAAGCAGGCTATAAGACCAGATAGCACCTTAGAGAACCTCCTGAAGGTAGCCACTTTGGTCTTTTGTAATAGGAACCAGGAGGAGGCCCAAAAGAAAGAAAGCTCAAGAGAAGGACAGAGGCTCTAGCAGCTGCTTTGCAGGTTTGCAAAATCCAGGATCCCCAAGGTGCATTCGCTAGTTGCTATTGGTGCGGCAGCCCAGGGCATTTTAAAAAGGAACCCCCAGGAAGCAAGACAAAGCCACCTCAACCCTGTCCAGCCCGTGGCAGAGACACTGAAGATGGAACTGCCCCCAGAGATGGAGGCCACTGGGTTCAGGACCAGCCTCACAGATGGTCCCGCAGGACTGATGGGTCCTGGGGCTCAAACCCTGGCTTCAGTGGCTCAAACTGCCATTACAGCACAGGAGCCCCGGCTAATTCTGGAAATTAAAGGAAGGAAAGTAGACCTCCTTCTAAACATTAGAGCCAGTCTCTCCCTTTTCTCCTCTCTAATCCAGGCCTCTCCTCTTCCCATAGTACGACCGTAAGGGGTGTCTCAGGAAAAACTCTAATCCAATATTTTTCTCAACCATAGTTGTAGTTAGGAGGACCTATTTACACATGCTTCCAAGTCATAATAACTCTACTAGTCAGAAAAGCCTCCAAGTTAACCCTAGGAAATAATTTAACTGTTTACACTTCACATAATGTGTCAGGATTACTGTCCTCTAGGGGGAGCTCTTAGCTAACAAACAGCTGGTAAAGCAAGAAGTACATAAGGCAGGATAAGCAGTCGTCACTCTTAACGTCTCTCCCCAGGCACAAGTGCTGAATTAGCTGAGCTAATAGCTCTTACAAGAGCACTTAAATTAAGCAAGGGGAAGGTGGCCGCCATTTATACTAACTCAAAGTATGCTTTCTTAGCTCTCCATACTAATGCTGCGATTCAAAAGGAAAGGCATTTTCTTACCACTAATGAATCGCCTATAAAATATTGCCAGGAAATTGGCAGGTTATTATCCTCAGTTTTTCTTCCACAAAAAATAGCAGTCATGCGTTATAGGGGACATCAAAAGGAAACAGGTAAGGTAGCCAAAGGAAATAGAATGGCTAATCAGGCAAAGCTAAGTCAGAGGCAAGGAAGCTTTAAGGCATTAATGCACTTCAAGCCCTTCTAATCTAGGAAGGCTCCAAAAAAGAAATTAAACATCAGTATTCCCCTACAGAAATAAAATAGGACCACCTTTATTTAACCCAGGAAATTTGGTATTAGTACAAACTCTCATCTCTGTCTCCTTCCCTAAGCCAAGCTGAGAAGGGCCCTACACTGTTCTTCTTTCAACCCCCTCGGCAGTAAAAGTTACAGGAATCGACTTCTAAATACATCACACTCAAGTCAAAGCCTGAATTGCTGAGGGAGCAGCCCCTAACAGCCCAGAGAAATATCCTGAATATCAATGCGGAGAAAGAGATCTTTTCTTTTTCTTGTTTTTGTTTTTTTGTTGTTGTTGTTTTTGAGACGGAAGCTCCCTGTCGCCCAGGCTGGAGTGCAGTGGCGCGATCTCCGCTCACTGCAGGCTCCGCCCTCTGGTTCACGCCATTCTCCTGCCTCAGCCTCCGGAGTAGCTGGGACCAGGCGCCCACCACCACGCCCGGCTAATTTTTTTTTTGTATTTTTAGTACAGACAGGGTTTCACCGTGTTAGCCAGGATGGTCTCGATTTCCTGACCTCGTGATCCGCCCGCCTCGGCCTCCCAAAGTGCTGGGATTACAGGCGGGAGCCACCGCGCCCGGCCAGAAAGAGAAGATTTTAAGCTGAAAATCATAAAAGATAAGTAACTGAGTGAGGGCTACTCATCTTACTCAGTCCCACTCCTGCCTCACCAGATACTTTTTGCTATTTCTACCCTTTACTCTCAAAGTTCACCACCAAATATTAAAACTTCTTTTTAAAGCATATTTGCAGGGAGATTTTAATTATTCATAGAATCGCATTTGTAACTTTGTAGATCCCCAAAGAGAAATGTTATATCTTGGTAAGTAAAGTTTTAAATGGAAATTATTCACTATGCCACTCTTGTAAGAACTGTTATTCTCACGCTACTATTTACAATAGAACTACACACTGTAGCACCCAAGATGTGGAATTCTGGTTGTTAAATTCTAATTGCTGTAATATTTTGCCTAATTATCAACCTTATAACAGGATTGATAGTTGCAGGGAAGATTTAGTCAAAATTATGTTGCTTATAGCAGGAGTAATAGTTACGGATAAGAAGCAAGGATGAAAGTTTTACTATCATTAAATTCAATAGGACTTCTCTGAAGGTTGGTAATATAATGTGCTCTCAGCTATAAAGAGAAGATTATAAAGAAAGATTTTATGTAAGAAAAGATTTTCATTGGTAAATACTTGTCCTAAAGGGAAATGACTGGTTGTGTAAAGGATGAATGCTTAGGGCAAGTCAGAAAGTTTAAGTATGTTGTAAGAGGGTCTGTGAAAGTCATGAAATTATTAAAGGAAAGGAATTGTCAAGATTAACATTAAAGTTATTTTAGCCACCCACTAATGTATTTCTCCCAAGCATATTGCAAGTTAGGAAAATGGCCTAAGCTTAAAGTTATTCTCTAATGGCAAGTCAAAGGGGAAATATATGGTTTTCTCAAGGAAAATGTTTCTTTTATATTAACGTTTCTGGTAATGTACAGCGACATACCGGGATTGCAATCCATTGGTGTAACTAATAGGTATCAAACTCAGGGTCTGTAGGACCCCCACTAATGGTGGTAATCTTAATACTCACATTCTAACCCTATATTTTAAATTTTCTTATAAAATTTATCTCTTTTCACCTAGAAGCAATCAAACTCCAAATGGTGCTGCGAGCAAAGCCACACGTGTTTGAAATGCTTGTAAAGAAATAGCACTTGAGCATCAATTTATTTAGTAAGGCCATTTTTACTTCTTGCAGAAAGGGTACACTCGCCAGCAGTTTTGCCAGGAGAGTACACTGAACAAAGGAGACAGGGTCATTTATAACCTGACGTGTCCACCCTGCTGCTGTGTCCGGTTTCCAACAGCTGGGATGGGACCTCACATTCTGTATTTGTCCCGATTGGCTAGCAACTTAGAACTTTTTAAAAGAGGCACAGGTAGAGGAGAACAAAAGAAGGAGGAAGTAACTTGTGGAATGCTGGGAAAGGTAAAAACACTTTTAAATAAGGAAGAGGAACAGACTATGATCTAATGCTTGCTTGGACCAGTATAAGCATGCCAGGGCAAATATTTAGGCTAAATTGTGGAAGCTAAGAACATAAAGTACATTGATTTCTTTATTATGGCTAGCAGATATTTAAGAATGTTAGCACAGGTCTTTGAATAAATTTTGCTTTTAAGAGAAGTTACTATTTATTTCTTATTAGACAGGGCGGAAAGTCTTTGAAGAGGAACCTCTACTTTACTTTTTACACATGGTCACGCCATTCTTCCAAGAACCCTTAGATAAACCTCAGGAGAAGGCACAACTGCTGTTCCCCACACAATACCCCTTTTCAGCAGGAAGTAGCCAGAAAGAATCGCCATCCAACACCCCCTGACAGCAGTTAGGTTTGCTTCTCTTGAGGGGGGGAATGATATAGGAGTTACTAAGAAATAATTTTTAGGCAGATAGAAAGGGTAAAAGGAATTCTCGGTAAGGCTTTTTCTTTTAATAAAAGCAACCCCAGTCCCTTTCTTTTCTTTTTGAGACAGAGTCTCACTCTGTCGCCCAGGCTGGAGTGCAATGGTGCAATCTGGGCTCACTGTAACCTCTGCCTCCCTGGTTCAAGTGGTTCTCCTGTCTCAGCCTCCCAAGTAGCTAGGATTATAGGTGCCCGCCACCAAGCCTGGCTAATTTTTTTTTTTTTTTTGTATTTTTAGTAGAGATGGGGTTTCACCATGTTAGCCAGGCTGATCTCAAACTCCTGACCTCAAGTGATCCGCCTACCTCAGCTTCCCAAAGTGCTAGGATTACAGGCATCAGCCACCGCACCTGGCCAAATCATTTCTTTTCTAACAGAAAGGCAAATTAAAGGGCCAGGCTGGCAAGCTTTGATATGCAAATGCAGGCCATTAGAAGCTGAGTCCACCCAATATGGTGATTCGTGCCTTCTTGTCACCAGGTATGCCAAGTGTCATGGCCACCTCCAGGTAACTGCATGTGTTCAGGACATCATAGCGGCCCACATTTGCACATTAAAAGGATAAGGTGGGAGGGCCGGGTTTTTCACGGGCTTCGTGAATGACACACCTGGTCAAACCAATCCCCTGGGCCCTCTGTGGGTGGCAAGCCACCCAGGTGACGAGGCAAGAGACTAAAAGCACAAGCTGTTCCAGTATAATAAAGAAAATACTTAAAATAAGAATAGTTATATTAGGCATAGAATATAGATATGATTATATATGAATATTACTAATCATTAGTGTATAGCATTACTCTTTATTCTAATATTATAATAATCTTTGTTCTACAATTATAACCTAGGAAAAACCAGGACATACAGAGATAGGAGCTGAAGGGACATGGTGAGAAGTGACCAGAAGACTAGTGTGAGCCCTCTGTCACACCCGGACAGGGCCACTAGAGGGCTCCTTGGTTTAGTGGTAACGCTAGTACCTGGGAAGGCACCCGTTACTTAGCAGACCTTGGTCTAGCTGTAGCGCCAGTGCCCGGGAAGGCACCCGTTACTTAGCAGATCGGGAAAGGAGTCTCCCTTTCCCCGGTGGAGTTAGAGAAGACTCTGCTCCACCACCTGTTGTGGAAGGCCTGACATCAGTCAAGCCCGCCTGCAGCCATCCGGAGACCTAAACGTCTCACTGTGATGCTGTGCTTCAGAGGTCACGCTCCTATTTCACTTTCATGTTCTGCTCTGTACACCTGGCTCCGCCTTCTATATAGCAATAGCAGAATTAGTGAAAGTATTAAAGTCTTTGATCTTTCTGAGAAGAGCATAGAAGAAATAATGACGTAAGCCGTCCTCTCTCTCTCCCCGCCTCGGCTACCTAAAAGGGAAAGGCCCCCTGTCCGGTGGACACGTGACTCACATGACCTTATCAATCACTGGAGATGACTCACACTCCTTACCCTGCCCTTTTGCCTTGTACACAATAAATAACAGCGCGACCAGGCATTCGGGGCCACTGCCAGTCTCCACATCTAGGTGGTAGTGGTCCCCCGGGCCCAGCTGTCTTTTCTTCTAACTCTTTGTCTTGTGTCTTTATTTCTACGATCTCTCACCTCCGCACACCAGGAGAAAAACCCACAGACCCAGTAGGGCTGGACCCTACAGCCCTATGCAAATCAGATGCTGCCTCCTCCAGCCTCCCATATAACCGACCACTTTTCTGCCCTCCCTCTGTCTCTGTACAGGGGAGCTGTTTTCTTCTTTCTTTCTTCTTTCTTCTTTCTTGCCTATTAAATTATCCGCTCCTTAAACCACTCCACATGTGTGCATGTCATTTTATCTAAATCAGCATGAGACCAAGGACCTGATGTTCCTCCAGTCATTGGAGCCATATCAGGGCCATTTACTCTGATAGAGAGACAAAGCTGGTTTAGTGGTGGATAGGGGGCTTAGTCATTAAGGAACTCATTTTTGGACATGGTGAATTTGGGTATTAATAGCTTATAAAATGTAATGCTATCAGATCCATAACACTTTCCAGGAACTGTGGCTTTTTCACTGGGGTTTTAAGCTCCTCTGGGAAAACGAGGGGCAATGTTGGGCAGGAAGAACTCCCACCCTCCAGGAACCCTTCCCCAAAAGCAGGCTTCCTATCAAAGCTGCGTTGTCCTTTTCATCCTTTCTCCCTGCATGCCTCCATCCAAAAATAGAAGTGTTTTACCCTGCGGGTTCACTGAGCCTCCACATAACCACACATGTCAAATCATGGAACACTGAGGAGGCCTTCTCAAAATATTTTGGAATTATCTACATTCAGTTTTAGTTTTTAAAACTTTAAAAAGATGCAATTGTACTTTAACTCACCTTGCATCCTGATAGCATTATAAATTTGAGGATAATTTTAGAAAATGGAGATTATTTGTTATTCCCATGATATACTTTCTGGGAAATATAAGTAGTAAATTTGCATTTAATGATTAATTCCACTACTCCCTTAAAGACATAATATCTATGAGCAGTTCAGCAGTGAGGGACATTTAAAATAGAAAAAAAAATCCTCCATTAATATTTTTATGTTCCACAGTAGTAAAAAGGTGAAAGTTATTTGTTGGTCTCAATAAACGATGCTTGATCTTTTAAAAATTAAAACTAAGTGTTTGATCTTAATATATTCCAAAAAGCTTCTCCTATAACTGTGCCTGGTTTCTGAAACAGATTGCAAGGAGACTATCACCACCAAAAGACTGCTCAACAACCACCCAGTCTACGTTGTCACCCTTCTTTGATTGGATATTTCAATCAATAAAAAGTATAGAGCACATTATTCATATGTGTGTGTGTATATAGATGTATGTACATGTATACATACATATACATATACGTACACATACACATACATGTGTATGTATATGTATGCATACATATACATACATATACATATACAGACATATATACACATACATATATACACACACACAGACATATGCATATTTTTTTTTGGATGGGGCAGGGGGCCTTTACTTGGGTGATAAGGTGGTCGGTGAAGGGCTTTAAGGGAAGGTCTCATCTGATCACATTGGCTTTCTGGTTGTGTCTTGAAGAATGGGTCAGAGAATCAGGAGGCTGTGGCTGCTGCAGGGGAGGGGTGAGAGGGGCCTAGGGCTAACAGTTGTGGGGTCCAGTAAAGGGTGCAAGTGGAGGCCGGCAGGTCATACATCCCACTGCCAAGACCAGCCGCCTCTCGACCTGACATCACCCCTGGAACCAAAAAGGGGAAAACATGTCCTTCCTGCCTCTGTCTGTGGTAAGTGGGCCCCTCCAGGAGGCAGGGCCGCAGGCAGCATCCCCGTGACCCGGGTAGAAGGGCAGAACGGCGCCTGGGGCTCGCTGCTGTCTGCAAGGTCCAGGAGGGAGAAGGGTGCAGACACAGGCCCTATTTCTGACCCCGCAGGGCCGGGAGCGCTGGAGCCCCAGGAGGGTCTGATCTACCTGTCGCCCACCCGTGAGGTGCATAAGTGCAAAGGTGTGGGAAACTGCCAGACTCCTGAGGCCCTGTGGGGTCGCAAGGCACCAGGACCCCTGGATATGGCTTAACTGGGTTGCAGGGAGAGGGCGGGCTTGGGAAGGGCAGCCTTTAGCCAAAGGATTCTCAGGGAACCGACATGCTTGTCTGAGCTCCGGGCCGTGTCCACCTCCGCTGGCTGGACAGCTGCCTCCACACCCAGACAGACCCCGTGGGGCACAGCGTCCCGCAGGGCTCCACAGTACCCCGCTTTCCAGCGCCCCTGGAACCCCTGCCCAGCCCACGAGGTACAGATTCTGTCATCCTCACTGAGTCCTCTGGACCCTGCTAGACTAGCCCAAGGTCACACGGCCAGACAGCGGAGGAGCTATTTCTTTCTATATAATACATGTATGTACTTACTAATATATTCACTATGAAACAAATGCTTTTTAAAATATGCTATAAAAATTAAAAAGTTCTTAACATATTCACCTTTAGTTATTAATTACTTAAAAATGTCTGCTCTCATTAAAATATTATCCATAATCATATTTGTAGTGAGAGCAATGTGGTAGAATTTGCACCTTTTTAAAAAACCTTGGAATTATTCTTTGAGATACATCAATTCAAATATCTCAAATACAAGACTTTTCATACATCAATTCAAAAGTTCAATTTCTTTTTTTTTCGAAAGTTTCATTTATATTCAGGCTTGCTTTTAATGGTTGTCAGAGCTGAAAAAGATAACTGGCAAAGGCACAATGTGCACACTGAACAAAGTGTATTGTTAATTAGAGGAAGAAATCCATATCTTAAGAGAATTGGGGGCCAGGCTCACTCCTGTAATCCCAGCACTTTGAGAGGCCGAGGCTGGTGGATCACCTGAGGTCAGGAGTTCGAGACCAGCCTGGCCAATATGGCAAAACCCCATCTCTACTAAAAATACAAAAAAAAAAAAAATTAGCCAGGCATGGTGGAAGGTGCCTGTAATCCCAGCTACTCAGTAGGCTGAGGCAGGGGAATCTCTTGAAACTGGGAGGCAGAGGTTGCAGTGAGCTGAGATCACACCACTGTACTCCAGCCGGGACTACAGAGTGAGACTCAGTCTAAAAAAAAAATTAATTTAATTAAAAAATTAAAAATAAAAAGAGAATTTGGGGGTTTTAAGACAACTTCTTGTTGGATCCAATTAGGTCTTCATTGTTTTTAGCTAATAGTGACACTGATTCAGAGATTATTCCAGGCACAGGAGGGTTGATTCTGACATTCTCTTGCTGTTTTCTTGTCTTTGTATAATTACTGTTCTCTTCAACCTACCCATTTCTTTGCAAAAATCTTTATTTTAATTTCTGGAATACATGTGCAGGATGTGCAGGTTTGTTACTTAGGTAAATGTGTGCCATGGTGGTTCTTTGCAGGAATCTTTAAGTCACTCATCCATTTCATGAGGGTTAGTTTAGTTCAAACCAGATAATACATTTTAATGGAGCATGAGCAAACTGCAAAACATTGCAATATGAAAGCTAACAAAGTAGTCAGGAGGCCATTGTCCACACTTTTGCATAATGAACCCCCTCCTTCCCTCAGTAACATCTGTGTGCCATGACTGCCTGATGTAGGGAACCAGTCACTATCCAGATAGATTTTTTTAAAGATAGCATAATTATCCATATAAAGTCTAATATCTTCATTTTGCACCTTGGTGGTCTGTGTGGGTACCCCCATATAAAGACCAATGTATTTGTTTTCCAGATGCAGAAAGATGAGGCACAGAGGAGTGGCCATCTGCTCCAGGTCCCATAATTAAACATTACTGTCAGGATTAGAGTCCTGGGGTCCAAACACCCAGTGCTCTCTCCACGCTACCATGGTGCCCAATTCATATTCCTGCCACAACTACCCTTTCCATTTCTGGCCCTGTTTGAAGCCCCTAATTCCCACTGAAAACAATAAATGCTCTAAAATTAAGGCAACAATTTCACACAGTAGAGCAAATGGGTGGCTGAGAGTGAATTTACCCAGCAGCAAAGCCAGTGTAGAAGGCACCATTTTTTGGTTACCATCAGATTAAGGTTGGGCCCCAGAGGGTCACCCCATCTTTGTTTCTCTTGTGAACCCCTCTGAGTCAAATGGTAACAATAGTTGTTGTAATTGTAAGTTATAACATTGAATTAGCGACTATTGAAAAGTGTAAATTATAATAGCAATTGTTGAGAATGAACCCTGTAACGGTGAGCTAACAAAGGAGTTTTATGCTAATGAGTCCATCAGGAAAGACACTGGGGCCAGGGGCGGCGGTTTGTGCCTGTAATCCCAACAATTTGGGAGGCCCAGGCAGGCAGATCACTCGAGCTCAGGAGTTCAAGACCAGCCTGGCTAACCAGATGAAACCCCATCTCTACTAAAAATACAAAAATTAACAGGGCATTGTGGCATGCACCTCTAGTCTCAGCTACTCTGGAGGCTGAGGTGGGTGAATGGCTTGAACCCAGGAGGCAGAGGTTGCAGTGAGCCGAGATCATCATGCCGCAGCACCTGCACTCCAGCCTGGACGACAGAACAAAACTCCATGTCAAAAAAAAAGAAAAAAAAAAAAGACGTTGGGATGTAAGATGAGAAAGGGAGAGTCTAAGGTTTTAGAAAAATAAGGAAGTTATTTTAAAATACATTACTTTTGTTTCTTTGTTTGTTTTAAATGGATTACAGAACAATCGACAAAGCAGCCAGGTGTGTTGATGACAGCTCTCAAGCTTTCACAAGGTGTAATAGGACGGATGAGCCCATTCCATTGAGACTAGCACTACCCAGGAGAGCCAGGAAGGTAAAGAGACCGCCTACAACAGTGTAATCCGTCCAAATAAGGACATCAAGTCAAATGGATGGAGGGAGACAGTAAATTTAAAACATTAAATTTTAAGTAAAAACAAGTCATACACTTCATGTCTAAAACACCAAAAGCAATGGCAACAAAAGCCAACATTGACAAATGGGATCTAATTAAACTAAAGAGCTTCTGCACAGCAAAAGAAACTACCGTCAGAGTGAACAGGCAACCTACAGAATGGGAGAAAACTTTTGCAACCTACTCATCTGACAAAGGGCTAATATCCAGAATCTACAATGAACTCAAACAAATTTACAAGAAAAAAACAAACAACCCCATCAAAAAGTGGGCAAAGGATATGAACAGACACTTCTCAAAAGAAGACATTCATGCAGACAAAAAACACATGAAAAAATGCTCATCATCAATGGCCATCAGAGAAATGCAAATCAAAACCACAATGAGATACCATCTCACACCAGTTAGAATGGCGATCATTACAAAGTCAGGAAACAACAGGTGCTGGAGAGGATGTGGAGAAATAGGAACACTTTTACACTGTTGGTGGGACTGTCAACTAGTTCAACCATTGTGGAAGTCGGTGTGGTGATTCCTCAGGGATCTAGAACTAGAAATACCATTTGACCCAGCCATCCAATTACTGGGTATATACCCAAAGGATTATAAATCATGCTGCTATAAAGACACATGCACACGTATGTTTATTGCTGCACTATTCACAATAGCAAAGTCTTGGAACCAACCTAAATGTCCAACAATGATAGACTGGATTAAGAAAATGTGGCACATATGCACCATGGAATACTATGCAGCCATAAAAAATGATGAGTTCATGTCCTTTGTAGGGACATGGATGAAGCTGGAAACCATCATTCTCAGCAAACTATCGCAAGGACAAAAAACCAACACCGCATGTTCTCACTCATAGGTGGGAGTTGAACAATGAGAACACATGGACACAGGAAGGGGAACATCACACACCGGGGACTGTTGTGGGGTGGGGGGAGTGGGGAGGGATAGCATTAGGAGATATACCTAATGCTAAATGACGAGTTAATGGGTGCAGCACACCAACATGGCACATGTATACATATGTAACAAACCTGCACGTTATGCACATGTACCCTAAAACATGTACCTTAAAGTATAATAATAATATAAATAAATAAATAAATAAATATCATACTGTTTTCACTTAAAAAAAAAGAAATAGAACCATATTGATTCTCTGAAATCTTTTTTTTCTCTTGGCAAGTCAAACTGGAAAAATAAACTGGAAAAATATTTTTACCCAAAAAAAAAAAAGTCATACAAAGTTGAGAAAAGATGTAGAATAGAGTTAATTTATTTTCACGGTTTTTATTACCTAGATTGCAGAAAGAATTGAATGTGAATGCATGAAATTTAAATGCACATCAAAAAGCATGCGGGGTACATCAAATTAAGAGGCATGTGACAAACTGATATTTTCGCAAATATTTTCCATAGAAATTAATGTTTTTATTTTCAATTTTATTTATTTATTTTTCCGCTTTCCAACTTTTATTTTAGGTTCAAGGGGTGCACATGCAGGTTTGTTACATGGGTAAATTGCGTGTCATTGGGGTTTGTTGCACAGATAATTTTGTCACCCAGGTAATCAGCATAACATCCAATAGGCATTTTTTCGTTCCTCACCCTCTTTCCGCCCTTCACCCTCTTTCCGCCCTTCACCCTCAAGTAGGCCCGTGTGTCTATTGAGGAGTTAATGTTTTAAAAATATATCTTGCAAATCAATGTGAAAAACATTAACATCCAGTGGAAATATGGGCGAAGTTCCTGAACAGAAAAATCACAGAAATTAATTTAAAATATTGTTTAAAATTAATCTCCCATTTGTAAAAAGAAAGGAAATTAAATACATAATAAATAAATGCTCATCATTTTTAAAAAGATATTTTAATGCCGAAAAAAGTAATCTCTGAATCCCAAAGGGTAAAGAACATCCCCACAAATAGAGTACGCTTAGCTTTGTGCAAACTCACCACTCTGTTCTTGTAGTTCTTGTTTCACTGTTAGCCAGTGACTGAAACCAGTCTGTGGGTCACTATTTGAAGCACTGACCTAGAAAGTTCTGAGTGGATAGGTAAGCCTGTGCAAACGGATGGAGGAGACCCAATCTGTGCAAACACTCAGGATTGCTGGGATATCAAAGGAGGTCACCGAGGGTGCATTTGTCTGATGGCCTTGGAGCCTCCTGGGAGAAAGACAATCAGCAAGAGGAGTTTGGGACTACCCGCCTTGCCCCTGGACCCTAGAATGAAAGGGCTCTACCAAGAGACCATGTGAATATCATGGTGGATGGGGAAGCCAGCCTGTGAAAGCAGGTGTGTTATGAAGAACGCTGTGCCTTGGAGGGCAGCAAACTGTCAGGGGGCTGACAGCCAGACCCCACATGCTCTAAGTTCTTCAACAGAGGAGGCTAACAGGACAAGGCACTTGAGAGTTACAATCACTGAGCCTCAAGGCCATCTAGGAAAATGACCACATAGCCCTTAAGGACTGCCAGTGGTTCTCGTCACTTCACACAGGGGGTGGCAGTGGCTGCAGCCTGCCAGCCACATGTCAGAGTGTAGGGCGCCTGACTAAACCAGAGAGGTTTCTGCATCTGGAAAACAAAAAGGTTGTCTCTACAAATAGGAGATGGTCCTTGCATGAGGACCTCGCATAAGACCCCTTCACCAAAGCAGCCTCCCTCTACTTCTCTGAACACAACCCCCACCTAGGATAAGCAGGACCCCTCAAGGTGTGTTGCTGGCAGAGCAGAGGCAGGAGGTCCACCTCCTTCCTAGGGCTGCCCAAGGACTTCCCCAGGCTCCACCTTCAGAGGAGGCCGTGCCTTTGTCTGCAGGTATTGTAGACTTTGGAGCAGCTGGATCTGCATTTTGCCAATGACTTCCTCCTGGGAGCCCCAGGTCCTATAAGAGTCCTATTCTTCAATTACAGCAGTGGGAATTCTGACAAGATGAAGATTTCCAAACCCCAAGTTACTGCTAGAACTAATTGGACTGTCACTGTGTGTCACACCCTGTCTTAGAAACAGTCGGTGTCCATCATTCAGTCCTTACTGCGTGTGTCACTGTGAGCTGCTTGCTGCCTTCGCTTTGCAGCTGAAGGCAGTGAGGCTGGGGGACCTCAGAGAACGTCCCTAAGGTCATACAGTAAGTGGCTAAGTTGAGATTCAGACCGAGGTCTATCCACTCGCAAGGCCCCTGTTTTAAGCACACTACACTCCCAGCAAGAGTAGCTAAGGGGGAAAAAAAAAAAAACACCTAGAAACAGCCTGAATGAACATCAGAAGGGAAATGATTAAACTTCACAATACCTGTCCTATGTAATTGCATGCAGCTATTATAAAAAAGTGAGCTAGTTTTATATACGTTAACTTGGAAACTATCTATGTTGTATGGTTAAGGAGGGAAAAGAACAAAGTTGCAAAAAGATACATCATACTATTTCATTTTCTTTTGATAAAAGTTTTACATGTGTGGATATATTTCTAGAAGCATGGAAAACTTATGGAAGCCAATAATGCAACCTCTGGAGTTACAGGGGCGGGCCACCGGACCCCTGAAGCTTAATAACCGGAAGATTTGAGAAAGGCGTGCGGCGGGCAAAGATCGCAGAAAGAGTGGAGAACTGGTGCCACTCAGACACCTTAGCTCGCTGAGAGAAATGGAGACGGCCTCCAGGACATCTTAGGACCCTGGCTGATTCCGAGAATCACAAATCACATCTCTGAAAAAAGTGAGAACTTCATTCTTTCATTCAGTGCAAAAATGTTTACCAAACACCTACTATGTGCCAGACACAACTGAGATGCTGGTGATATGATGCAGACAAAGTAGGCTCAGATCCCTGGCCGGGAAGAATTCACGTACTATTTATGCATTCTAGTCAGTCCGTCTGCTCCTCCTACATTGCCTCTGCCACCTCAACTCTGTCTCCCCCCACCCCCAACACACACACAGAGTACAATATTTGGCTGATTCATCTTGCTATGTTCAATGTTTTTCTTTCCAAGAAAAAAGTTGAACAAAATGAGAAAGCAACAGATTGGTAAGGCATTAGAGCTTGGTGATCTCAGATAACCCCACCCTTCAGTGAGGGGCTGCCCATGGAATTAATTACATATACAACAACACCTAAAATCCTGCAAAGCTTAGCCATATCAGCATTTTATGGAATAGAAAAAAAGATCAAGTCCCTGTCCTTCAAAGCTTGTACTCATGAGAAATAAGATAGCAGCACCAGGCCGGGTGCAGTGGCTCACGCCTGTAATCCCAGCACTTTGGGAGGCCAAGGCAGGCAGATCATGAGGTCAGGAGTTCGAGACCAGCCTGGCCAGCATAGTGAAACCCTGTCTCTACTAAAAATACAAAAATTAGCAGGGCATGGTGGCGGGCTCCTGTAGTCCCAGCTACTTGGGAGGCTGAGGCAGGAGAATCACTTGAACCCGGGAGGCAGAGGTTGCAGTGAGCCAAGACCACACCATTGCACTCCAGCCTGGGTGACAGAGTGAGACTCTGTCTCAAAAAAAATAAAATAAAAAGATAGCAGCACCAAACATATATTTCCTTTTCTATATTGTGTATACTAAAGTTGTTTTGGAAAGTGGAAGAGGATGAGTTTGCTTGTCAAATTATAATACATTCCCGAAGAGGGCAATGAGAATCGAAAGCCAAAAATTAGTGTAGGCTTCCAAATAAAGTAGGTTCAGGATGCTACCTTAATGAGGATTCTTGACAGCACACCGTGTAAACAGCAGGGGTAATGTTATGAAGGTGGAATAAGTACACCCACAAAAAGCGACAAGATCTAAGAATAAGTAGGGTAAAAAGACACAGATCTTAGTCCATTTAGGCTGCTAAAACAACATGCCCTCAACTGGGTAGCTCATAAACAACGGAAATTTATTTCTCACTGTTCTGGAGGCTGAGAAGTCCAGGATCAAGATGCCAGCCGATTTACTGTCCGGTGAGGACCTGCTTTCTGATTCATAGATGGTGCCTTCTAACTGTGTTCTCACATGGCAAAAGGGGCTGGCTAGCTCTCTGGGGTCTCTTTTACAAGGGTACTAATTGCATTCATGAGAGGCCAGCCCTCATGACCTATTCACCTCCCAAAGGCCCTACCTCCTTGTACTATCACCTTAGCAGTTAGGATTTCAACGTATGAGTTTGGGGGGACACAAATATTCAGACCATAGCAACATTGATGAGAAGATCTACAGAAATCCTGGAATTCAGTGAGGAATAAATCAAAGTATAGTACCTTTGGTGGTTTCCATCTATGTGGAGAAATTTAATAATGAGAACTTCATCCTGAAGCATACAGGTCCTGGCATCTTGTCCATGGCAAATGCTGGACCCATCACAAACAGTTCCCAGTTTTTCATCTGCACTGCCAAGACTGAGTGGTTGGATGGCAAGGATGTGGTCTTTGGCAAGGTGAAAGAAGGCATGAATATTGTGGAGGCCATGGAGCGCTTTGGGTCCAGTGGCAAGACCAGCAAGAAGATCACCATTGCTGACTGTGGATAGCTCTAATGAGTCTGACTTGTGTTTTATCTTAACCACCAGACCATTCCATCTGTAGCTCAGTAGAGCACCCCTCCACCCCATTTGCTCGCAGTATCCTATAATCTTTGTGCTCTCACTGCAATTCCTTTTGGTTCCATGTTTTGTTTCCATCCATGCCTAGCTGGATTGCAAAGTTAAGTTTATAATTATGAAATAAAAACTAAATAACAAAAATAATAATAATAATGCAGCCTCAACATTGAGTACCTCAGGGAGGTGTGGTTGAAGGGGTAAGGGGGTGGCCTTCCAGCTTAACACTTAAAATGTTAGAACAAGAATATTTCATTTTCATAATTTAAAAGAAAAAAGAAGACCTTTATTTTTGTCTACTTTGGACACAGTAGGAGGTGAGTAAATGTTTGCTGAATTGAATCAAATTGAACCTACCGAATCTCCCCGTCCGCTGGGACACTAGCTGGGCAGGCTGCCCAGAAGCAGGAATGCAGAGCCTGTGCTTCCAAAGACAAAGTATCGCTCTGCCACAGAGGCTGGGGCATCCCTGGAGAGAAAGAACAGCCTTGCCTGCTAGATCCATTTCTACCATCACCCAGGCCTCTATCCTGTCTGGGAGATGCTGGAAATAGCTTCACCTTGCTTCTTAACTGACTCATGGCTTTTGCATTTCCAGGCAGCAAAATCATATTAGCAGCCCCATAACCCAATAAGGACCATGAACCCAGTCAAAACTTCTCAACACAAAAGGAGACAAGTGAGCCTGGTCAGCTGCATTGGTCTCCTCTTAGAAAAATTACTGGTGGCATGAAATCTTTAGTTTGTTAACAGAGATCTCTTGCATTCTGACAATAGTAGCTCATTCAAAAACAAAAAAGAAGAAGAAAGCAAATGGTGACCCAGGTTCTGAGGGATGAAACCAGAATTTTATCACAGTAGCTCAGCGCCTGGCTCACTTGGTGCTGCTGGGCAGTGAAAAGATGGAGAACTTTTGACTTTCCAAGGCATGGACTTGAAAGTCACTCACTGTTTCTGTGGTTACTGTATTAAGGCGTTTTAAAAGCAAGTGAGTGCCAAAGATGAAGGTGATGGAGATGCGCAACAAGAAAAGCTGAATCTTTCTCCAGGACTTAGATGAACTCAGTGTGTAACTGGATCCTAACCATCTTCACACGGTCAGGATGGGGAGGGGGACATTTTTACTTATTTTATAAGTAGGTAAGCAGAGCCTGAGGCACCCAGTAACATTCACTCAAAGTCACAGGGCAACTGAGGCCAAGCCTTCACCCAACCTCATCACAGGTGTGAACTCTCCATTCTGAACACATGCCATCCTCCCCTAACCCCCAAAATCACTCCTCCTAAGGAGGAATAAATTGGATATTGGGCCTCAGTTTCTTTGCGGATGCAGGGTGTCATCCAGGACCAATCCTTCGTTTTCCTGCAGATGAAATATATCAAGCTTAACTCCCATCCTAGGACTAGGAAAGGACTCACAAGCCTGTGTGATTCAGAGAAGGCGCAGATCAAAGCACATGACATTGTCATTTCTACAGCCATATGGCACTTGACAGATTTAAAAGCATTTATGCAGGTTTAACTTCATGAACCTCACAACCTATCCCCCCTTCCCTTGAGTAGGCAGGACTGGCCTAATTTTTCCTGTTTAATAGCAGAGACTCAAGCAGCTGGGAACAGGCAGAGTAAAGACAAGAAAGTCTTCTATTCCCCAATCCAATGCTCTTTCTGCAGTGCTTAAAGAGCAAAGCAAAGCAAACTTCTCCAGAGATGCCTCCGCCTCATGACCTTTGCCTGGCCTGAAAGTGAAGAATTCCACTGGGCTACAGTAGTCAAGCACCCTGTTGGGAACATTTCCTCCTGACCCCCCCCCAGTCAGTCCTGCCTTTTAATCATGGCCTCATGTAAACCCTTGCACCCTGTGGGAGTCTCAGCTGGGATCTGAGTTTTTTAAAAAATGGGGCTTCATCCATGTTCACCATCCCCCACAACACACACGTCCCCTGAACACACATCCTGATCAGTGGCTTCTGGGCACCAGTGTCTGGAAACAACCCCTACCCTCAGCTTCATTTTCTGGGAAGCTCCTTCTGTAACTTGCTATATCAACCATCTCCCATTGTGAGAGGGAAAAGACTGAAGAATCTGTAGGGTATCTGGACAGAGTGCCATTTTATGGTATGTGTGTTTAAATAGCTTTTGCTCCCTGATTTTATGTTGCTTAAGGTTATGTTGAAATTAGCATGTCTAGGAAATAGCAGTGAGGAAAGGTGGCCCAGAAACCTTTTTTAGATAGCATGAAGAATGTTGGCCTGCTTTTAATTCTGTGCATGTGGATATATAACATGAATGGGAATTGATAAAATCTGCACTTCCCTACTATCTTTTCTTGCTTGTGCCTAGTAACCCTCAGAGAATGGGGTCAATGTAGGGGCCTCTTGGGAGCACCTCAGTGTTAGCCTTCTCTCTTTTCTGAGCAACCTTACTCTGGGTTCCTCAACAGTCCCAAAAGATTTTAATGATGGTGGTTTCCTTCTTAACAACTGAACCTCCAATTCAGAAAGCACAGCTTTCTCCTCTCCGGGTCATGGCAGATGATCTCACAGTTGTGTGCAAGCCCCATCATTTTCCCCTTCATCTCCCCTTCCCACTCCTACCCACAGGGACCCACTCAAATGTCCTTTCACTGAAGAATACCTAACATTTTTGAGAATGTATGTGCTTTTATTTAATAAGAGTGATATTGGGTTATATATCCCACTTTTTCATTCAACACTACCTTTTTGAAGATCTTGTCACTAAATCCGATTCATGGTTTCTGACTACTGCAGAATATTTCACTGTATGCACCCCACCGTATCCCACTCTGTCTCTTACTAGCTGTGTTGTCTTTGGCAAATTACTTAAGTGCTCTGTACCTCAGGTTCCTAATATATAAAGTGGGATGGTACTAGTGCCTACATCACAGGGTGGTTATGACGATTAAATGAGTTTTGGACCAGATGTATCTGAAGAGCTTCGAGAAGCACTTGGCACATAATAAGTGCAGAGGAAAAAACACCTTAGTTAACATTATTGTTACTTCCCTATTCCCCTGATGAAAGATGTGTTGGTTAGACAGCTCTCTGCTACAACAAACAATTCTGAAATGGGCATCCTTGCTCATGTTTCTTCTTATAATTGTCTGTGAATTTATCTGGGACATATACCAAGCAGTGGAACTGCTGAATTACAGAGCATGTAAATTACTTTATAGAAAATGCCAGACTGCACTCCAGGATGTACAATTTACAATAGTCCCCCTGTTGCAGCTTTTTTCATTCCATTAGTTCAGCTGACAGGAGTGTCACAGCTCTTTTATTATCACAGTTCAGTGAGTTCTGGGTCCTTGTCTCACAACCAAGAGGAATAAGGTACTGGAGAGGGGGTGTATTATAATTAGTCCATTCTCACACTGCTAATAAAGACATATCCAAGACTGGGTAATTTATGAAGAAAAAGAGGGTCCGTGGACTCACGGTTCCACATGGCTGGGGAGGTCTCACAATCATGATGAAAGACAAAGGAAGAGCAAAGGGACTTCTTAAATGGTGGTGGGTAACTGTGCAAAGGAACTACTCTATAAATCCATCAGATCTCATGAGACTTACTCACTATCATGAGAACAGCACAGGAAAGACCCACCACCATCATCCCCTTACCTTTCATCAGGTCCCTCCTATGACATGTAGGAACTGTGGGAACTACAATTCAAGATGAGATTTGGGTGGGGACACAGCCAAACCATATCATGGGGTAAGGCAGGATAGAATTTATTGAGCAAAAGAAAAGCTCTTGACAGCAAAAAGGGACCCAAAAGTGGGTAGCTGGCTGAGAGGCTGAGTCCAGGGTTTATATGGGCTTAGAATGGGGAAATGCATGCTGATTGGTTTATGGGTAGGACTGGAAAAGGCACCCTTCAATTAGTCTGTGAAAAGAACCAATCAGGAGAAAGTGGACATATGCAAAATAGTCTTGGAAAAGGCACCATTCAATTGGTTAAGAGGCATCATTTAGAAAGAACCAATTGAGAGAGAGTAGGTAAAATGGGGATGGAAGTTCTCATTCAGGTTCATGGATTCTATCCGGAACTGTAGCTCAGTTTTCAGGGTTTACAGTGTTCTTGGCTTGAAGGTGGAGTTTCACCAGGGACCTGTCTCTGTCTGCCCAGGAATTTGTCTGTCTCTTGTTGCTATCACCACTAGCAGTCTTGAAAGCTCTCACTCCCCACAGCCTTATCAATGCTTGATAATATCTTACCTCCCACTGGCTGCTAATCTGATGGGTGGAAAGTGGCGTCTTCTTTTGTTTTGTGTGTCTTTGATCACTAGTGAAGTTAAGCATCTGCTTGTACATTAGTTAGCCTCTTGTGAGTTAATATCTTGTCTAATTGTTTCATGTCTTTTCCTTCTTGATTTGTGGTAGTCCCTGGTGTATTCTAGAAATATCCTTGTTAGTTTTAAAAGTTGCATGTATCTTCAAACCTACAATCAATCTGTCATCTTGGTGTATGGTGTCTTTTATTAAACAGAAATTTTTAGTGTGGTTGCACGCAACCATTTTGTCCCTTATGATTCACGCTATTTGAATAATGCGTGAAAAATCTTTTATACCCCCAAATCACACATGTGCACACACAAGCTCCTTCATTTTTTCAATATCATAAATTTGCCTTTCACATTTAGGTCTATATTTGGAGATTATGTTTGTATATGGTAGAAGATAGAGATCTGAATAATTTTTCTCCAATAGTAAACCAGTTCTCCAAATATCACCTATTTAAGCCATCCTTTCTCCACTGATGAGTGCCACCTGTCTCATATAAAATGACATATAGCCACGAGTTTATTTCTGCACCCTCTGTTCTGTTGCATTCACCTTAATCATCCTGTACCAGCAGGAGATTCATTGAATTAGTGTGGAGTTTGTAGGATGTCTATAGTAGATGTTAGGGTGAATGTTTTCTCTTTTTTGAAATTTATTATTTCATACACATTTTAGAATCACTTTGTTATGCCAGTGCCAAAATTTTACCTTAATTCTTATTGAATTTTTATTGAATTTATGGATTAATTTGTGGAGAACTTATATTTTTAGAATTACGTTACATACACACTCTACCTCTCTGTTTAAGTCTTATAATCTTTAACAGAGTTTAGAATTTTTGTCCTTAAAGAACTTGCACATTCTTTGTTGGACACTTTCCTAGGTACTTCACAATTTTTTTTTTGCCTCTGAAAATAGTATTTTTTTCCTATTCTACATGCTAGTTAAAAAAAAAAACTATTGATTTTTGTAAGTTGGCTTTGTATCCAATAAATTTGTTGACATCTCATTAGTTCTAGTGGTTTGTCTCTTGATTCTGTTGGATTTCTGTGTCTGCAAATGACTTTTTGTCCCTTTTCTCTCTACCTTTATTCTTCTTATTTTTTTTCATGTATTGTTGCATTGGCCAGGATCTCTAGTAGTATATTGAAAAGTAACAGTGTTTCAGAGGTACTTCATCTTTTTCCAAATCTCAAATTAATTAATAGTTTGTCTGTTAATATATATATTCACAGTAAAATCTTGGTATATAGATTTTATCAAATTTTACAAAAGCTTTTATTTCCACTTATGGCAATTTACTTTGATAGATTTTACAATTTTGAGTGATCTTTGCATTTTTAAATACACTCTTGGATTTAGTGAGTTAGTATTTAAATAGGAAATCCAAATGAAATAGATTATGATTTTCTTTTATTATACTGTTCTTATCTGATTTTGGAATCAAGGATATACTAGCATTATAAAAATAAGTCAGGCAGAGTTTTCTCTTTTTCTATTTTCTGAAACAGCTTGTATAAGATAGAGATTTTTGATTCCATTAAAGTTTGGTGAAACTAGCCTGTAAAACTGTGTGGATCTGGGCCTTAAAGAAGGGAGGATAGGGCATGGTTTTGATTACTCTTTAATTCCTTTAGCAGCTATAGTTCTGTTAACATTTTTTATTTTTGTGTAATATGTTTAGAAATAATGCATCCAACTCAAAATTTCATCCAACTAAAAATTCTATGTAGGTTTTCAAAATTTTTGCTTTCTAGATCATAGAATTCTTTTGATATTTATCAATTACTTAGGCAAATGTTTCCCATTTTGAATCCTTCGTTTTGTTTGCATGTCATCTATTCTTGCTCATTTTTGCCAGAGGTTTGTTTTTCAGAGAACAAGCTTTTAGTTTTGTTAATTATCTCTGTCATTACTATTCTCTATTTCATTATGTCCTCATCTTTATGATTTCATTTTATATTATTTGCATCATGTAACTCTGTTGCTCTTTTTCTAAATACCTGAATTGAATGCTTGGCTAGTTTGTTTTCAGCCTTTCTTGTTGGGTAATAAATGTATTATTCTAAGCTATGTCTCTCAAATTTCAACCCATTGTGCTTTCATTATTGTTCATCACTATTTTGTATTTTCCCATGTGTGTGTCTGTTTAAATAGGGATTCTTTTCAGGCAGGTAGGCTTTTTAAAAGCTATTTCTTCATTAGTAATTACTAATTTTATGGCATTACAGTCAGAGAATAAAGTCTCTTCACACACCCTCAACCATGTTAGTATCCTCTACGGTTATAGTATAAAATTACTACAGCTAGACCTCTACATTCTAAGTTCCTTTTAACATTTTGTTTTCTTCTCCTTCTCCTTCTTCTGAGACAGGGTCTTGCTCTGTCACCCAGGCTATAGTGCAGTGGTGTGATCACAGCTCACTGTAGTCTCCCCAGTTCAAGCAATCTTCCCACCCCAGTCTCTCAAGTAGCTGGGACTACAAGTGTGTATCACCACATCCAGGTATTATTTTTCTTTTTAGTAGAGATGAGGTCTCCTTATGTTGCCCAGGCTGGTCTCAAACTCCTGGGCTCAAGTGAACCTCCTGCCTTGGCCTGCCAAAGTGCTGGGATTACAGGCATGAGCCACCATACCCAGCCTTGTTTTCTTCTTGAAACCAGTTTTCCTGTTGAGAAGATTAATATCTGTTTGATTAATGTTCTTTCATGGGTTGCTTTTTCCCTTTGCTGTGCCTGCCCAGCCCCACTGCCCTCTAGGTTGAGGAGGAGAGGGGGGAAAAATCAAGGAGGATTTATCAATCACCTGTGCCTTTTACCTTCATTCCAGCCCAGCCTGGCTTCATCTCAGTCCTTAGATTAACCTCCCTCCTCTGCTGCCACTGGGTGGGGTCTGCAGTTTTCCGCCTTGTGCAAAGCAATGGGTAATGGTCCATCCAGGGCAACAACAGAAGATAATATGACTACCTAGAAAGTCCCTCTTGCCCTCAGCCTATGCCCAGTCAGTGGCATCTGGCCTACCCACTTTGTATCATTTTCCTCTTCTTCCTCAACTGAGATCTAATTTCCTTTTGTCTCTGCTAAAATTCCTTGGCCTCCCACCAACCTCCCTCTGGTGCCTCCTGTATCTCTAGATTGGTTTTGGGATCAGGGTTCAGGATCTCTGCTGGCTGACCATTTCTTCTGAGAGTATGGTGGTTCCTTCCACCTGTTCATTTAATGTTCCTGCTCAGTTTTAGACCATCTCCATGCTTTCACCACCTCACCTCATACGTGAAGTCCCAAGTGGCTGCATTGGAAAGAAAAAGAAAGAGAAAGAAAGAAAGAAGGAAAGAAAGAAAGAAAGGAGGGAGGGAGGAAAGAAAGGAAGAAAGAAGGAAAGGAAGAAAGAGAAAGAGAGATAGAGAGAAAGAGAAAGAAAGAGAAAGAGAAAGAGAGAAAGAAAGAGAGAGAGAGAGAAAGAGGGAGGGAGAGAGGGAGGGAGGGAGGAAGGAAGGAAGGGAGGGAGGGAGGAAGGGAGGAAGGGAGGAAGGGAGGAAGGAAGGAAGGAAGGAAGGAAGGAAGGAAGGAAGGAAGGAAGTCCTTCCCTGGAACTACAGATCAATCCAGATCACATGACCAAGCCATAAAGATGAATGGAAGGCCAAGCAGGCACAGGGTCCTCAGACTTTTCCCCAGGAGAGCCTTTCTCACCTCTCCCCTTGCGGCTCTCCAGCCCCATCAGCCTCCTGAGCCATCTCCTCCTTCCAGCTCTTCCTGTCTATGACAACCAGATCTCCCTCTCAGGAATCTCTGGTACTGTATCTTGGGGTTGCATGCCTTGTGTGTAATCTTCTCAGCATTCTGTTCTTATTTTTGTCTTTCCCCAAGACAGTTATTTCAAAGTATTTTCATTTTGCACAAACAAGATGGTAAGTTCCTTGAGAGCCTATCTTACCCTGTGGTCAGCCAACATACTGGATAGAAGAATCACAGTCCTAGGTTCATCTCCACAGGCTGGAGTGCGGGTCCAACTTGCTTCCTGCAAGACAGAAAGTGAAACCAAATGAAAGCCAGGAGCCCCATCTGGTAGCGAGACCTACTGTGAGCTGCGCTGTCACATTGCAGCCCTATCCCTGCCACCAGCATCGACTCAGCCACGCCTGGCCTCTGCTCAAATCATCCTCTTATCTGGGCCTTTCACTTCAACCTGGGTCTTCTATGAGACCTTTAAGATCCCATGTCCCCTTACGACCACTTCTAAGGGCATTTGGGGGCACTTGCCCACAGGCTGCGAAAGAAGCTTCAGCACTCTTGAAGCTTTGCAGTCTATTCCAAACTCCTCTGTCTATAAGCAAAAATTCCTGCTCCTTTAATGCCCTCACTACCCGTCAACAGCATTCTCTACCCCTCCTTGTTGCTGCCAGGCTGCGACCTACTTACTGCTCACCTTCAATCTCTCTTGGTTCCTTCCCAGGTATGTAAATATGCTCAAGCCTCAGTCAGCTCCTCTGATGCCACCCATGTCTTACTTTCTCTAGAGAGACAAGCTTCTTCAAAGAGCAGACTGTAAACTTTGCCATTCACTCATCTCCCATTCACTTTACAACCCTTGGCTCAGACTCTCCAGGGAAATAGTTTGGGCCGATGTCTCTGGAAGTGACCTTCTACTTTGATAATTTAACTGACATTTTTTTCAGCCATTATCTTGTTTGACTGCAGTACATCTCTCTCCATCTCTCTGTGTCTTTCTTTTTTTTTTTTTTTTTTTTTTTTTTAGAGACAAGGTCTCACTCTGTTGCCCAAGCTGGAGGACAGTGGTGCAATCACAACTCACTGCAGCCTTGGCCTCCCTGGCTCAAGTGATCCTCCTGGCCTCCCACTCCATCTTTTCTTGATCTCTGGGATGCCATCCTCTGGTGGTTTTTAAGCCTCTCCAGGCCCCTCCCTCCGTTAACCCTGAAACAGGAGTGTCCCCAAGTCCGAAACTTGGTCTGCCCCTTCTGACTCCTTGATCCCGACTTCCCAAGCTCCCCATCACGGTGAATGACATCACTGGCCTCCCATACTTGGAGGCCTCTGCCTTCTGGAGGCCTTTCTGAGTCTGCTCTATCTTAAGCCCCACATTCAAGTGGTCCCCAAGTGCTAGTGACTCCAGCTTGGTGCCCTCTCTGCTATTGGGCTCTCTCTCTGTGCCCACTGTCACTGCTTTGGATCAGGCCCTCACCCTGGTCAAGCAGAACCACTGATGTCCCTTCCCTATTGGTCTCAGTCTTGCCTCCTCCCAACCCATTCTCTGAAATGCAAGCAAAAGGGTATTTCTAAAACAAAAATCTCTGCCACTGTCTTTTTGAGGTTACCCATTGACTTCAAAATCAAGTCTAAATTCCCTAGCATGTCACATAAGGCCCCAAAGGATCCAGACACTCCTTGTCTCTAAAGCCACAAGTCTCTCTGGCTAACTCATCTCATTTCTCCAGAGTCTGACAGCCGCATCTTCAGGGCACCCACCCTGCACTGCCCCAGCTTCTGGCTAGGAGCTCTTCCCTTACACTCCACGAGGCCCCCTGGGCTCACTGATCTCTACCCCTGCTGATGCTGTATTAGATTGCCCCTCACCAGGCCACTAGGCTATTTACTCCTTGTCTTTTGCTTCTGTGTTTCCAGCAACTGTCATAGTGCCTGGGCCTTAGCAATTGCTCCAGAAATGTTGGATGGATGGATGGATGGATGGATGGATGGATGGATGGATGGGTGAATGTTCTACTCTGTGGTCTCAAGCCCTGCCTCAAGTATATTATGGTTAGTTCTTGGAGTCAAACAAACTAAAAAGGTTTAGATAATGTCAAACAGTGCAATTAAGTGGCTTGAAACTATGTCGCTTGACAAGTTTAAAAGGGGTAGAGAATAGGGTAAGGGAAAAGGACCTAATATTTATAGGATAGCTACTTATGACATCTTATTAGGCATTTTTACAGATGTTATCTCATTTAACCACCATAAGAATACCCTGAATCAATATTATCTTCATTTGATAGATCTGGAAATAAGGCATGAAAATACAAACTTGGCTGAGGTTATGCAGCTAAGTGGCAAAGCCCAAATTTAAGCACAGGTCCCTGTCTGATTCCAAAACCCATGCTCTTTCTGCTACCTTATGCCAAAGTTCTGCTCGGGCCACCATGAAGGTTGACAGACAGGGGGAGGAGGCAAAGGGACCAGTGACAAGACTAATGGGATGTCCTAGTAAGAGTTCGAAATCTCAACAGGACAATGGCAGTGGGACTCTGAGACAGACAGAGTTTATGGGCTGCTATGAGGCAGCATTACCCAGGTCAATGTCCATTTGGACATGAAGGAGAGAGAAGGAAGGGTGAGAGTGAATTTTGGGGCAACTGGACAGATGAAGGTGCCATTTCAAAGAGATTTGTTTTCCATGCACTCTGCAGGGACATTACAGGGAGTCAGATTTCTGCTCTCTACAAAGAAGGACTTTCTGGTCAGAATAAAAGAGATGCCTGTAGAAGTAGAGGGAGACAGCACCAACTCATCACACCTTGGCTGGGACAGTGGACAGCAGGGTGCAGGCTCCAGAAGGTGAGTGATAGAGCAGATAGGCCTCCACAGGCATGGCCTTCAAGCCCGTGGCTCTGATTCACTCAAATAGTATTGAATGAGTAGCAAAAGCAATGCTTTTTCTTTAGCCTTTTCTCAAGGTGACAAGAATGGGGTTTTTTAGGAGTGGTTTGAGAGGATGGATTTAAAAGTTGAACTTTTAAAAAGATTTACCAGGCTGGGTGTGGTGGCTCATGCCTGTAATCCCAGCACTTTGGGAGGCTGAGGTGGGTGGATCACTTGAGATCAGGAGTTCGAGACCAGCCTGGCCAACATGGTGAAACCCTGTCTCTACTAAAAATACAAAAATTAGCTGGGCATGATGGCAGGCACCTGTTATACAGCTACTTAGAAGGCTGGGGCAGGAGAATCACATGAACCTGGGAGGCAGAGGTTGCAGTGAGCCGATATCGCATCACTGCACTCCAGCCTGAGTGACAGAGGAGATCCTGCCACAAAAAAAAAAAAAAAAAGAAAAAGATTTACCAAATAGGTAAATCTGCCATGGCTTTGTTCCCCTTCACAGCCACTGTCTGTTTGGTACTAACACCAGCTTTTAGCTTAGAAGGAAACACATGAACTTTCATATTAACTTCCTTTAAATTCAATAGTACTCTCTGTATAATCAAATAAACTTATTTGGTTAAAATGGAATGTTTTTGGTACAGATTTTTTTAAACAATCAGATTTCCCCTTTTCACTGTTTTGCACTTTGATGGTCTGTTGTCTGGGATCCATAGACAGTCTGATTGTCCCCAGGGCCCCTCATCAGTTTGGTCTTAGGAAATAGCAAGTGGCCAGTTTCCAGTTCAGACAACCAGGGAGCTTTACCCCAGCTTTCCTTGTTTATTACCAAGATCAGCCCTTGCAGTTCCAGAGAGGCAGTTTCCCTGAAATAGTGGGACATTTATCCAGTGGCCCTTGTGGGACTGCAGCTTTTGCCAGCTGAAGTGGTTGATAAAAGAGAGAATGGCAGTGGCTGGGACCCCGAAGCCATAGCCCAGCCACCTGACACCTCAGAGGCTTGTGGGAAATATTGAAGCACCAAAGAAAAGCTAGACTTAGAAATGAGCTTGGGATCATTTCACAGGTGAGGAAACTGAGGCCCAAAGAGCTGAAGGAAATGTGGGCTGCTGGGCTGCTCCGTACCTCCAGGTGGACATGCACCCTTTCCAAAGTCCCAGATCAGAGTCTTCTCCCCACAGCCCCACCCCACTCACTGCCCCCAGCAACTGGAAGCCTTTGTGTGGGCTGCCCTGGGAAAAACTGAGGAGGGAAGTCGTGCAGGCCTGAGCTGGAGCCCACCCCCACGGCAGGCTGGCAGTGTGGCTGTGTGTTTGTTTCCCTGCAGAGGCAGAGACGCCTTGCAATCCCACCTCAGCAGCCACCTTGGTCTCAATCTCCTTGGTCATTGCACTGAGTTATTCATGAGGTTAATGATTCTGCTTTCATATAAGTCAGGCTGACAACCTGCTCTTTGAAGCATTAAAAGAAAACAAACAAACAAAAAATGCTGTAATTAAATACTGTGTCTTCAAAGTGCCTCTTTCCTGAGATGGCAGTTAAGCTGGAGGGGAGCCAGGATGAAAGCCCAAACGCAAGTCCTTTTTGTCCCCAGGGGCACATTGCAGGCTCTTGTGCCTCAATGTTTTCCAAAGTGGCCAAAACAACAGAACCTGGGCAATGGGGCAGGAAAACTCCATATCTTTTATATCCAGCCCAGACCAGTTAACGTGACAAATTGGCGGGAGCCTGGCCTCCTGCGGGCCCTGGTGCCTCCTTCCTGAGGACCAGGGATCTAAGCAAACAGAGGTGAGCTCATGGATCCTCCCAGGCAGGGAGGGGAGGGCTGGAGATCACGTTAATCTGCTGCCGCTGCCGCTGCCGCTGCCGCTGCCGCTGCTGCTGCGGCCAAGTGAGGCCCAAACTCAGCTTGGAAGGTATCCACTCCTGGAGGGAAGCCTGGGCCATGGCTAGCAGGAGTGTCTTTCTTTCCTTCTTCCTTACCAGAGAGGCTGCCAAAGCCAGACTCAAGACCTGACAGACTCAGTGCAGAAATAAATGTCTCCTCCTAGATGCTGACAGTCTGTGGAGATGGACATGTGCCTTTCCCCATCTGTTTTTAAATATATATTTTTAAGCTAAATTTAAGACATGGAGGAGGAGGAGTGGAAAGGCTCTCTATGGTAAGATAAGGAGAATGTCTTCCATCCCTGTCCATTCCAAAACATAGTCACAATATCTCATCCTCACGATGGAATAACTGCTATTCAATATAATTTTTGAATCAGTCATTTTGAGCATTATTATTTCAGCTTTATTAATAAGGTGTGCAGTAGATGCTACACTCCCAGCCCCGGGGTTTCCCCCCGTCCCTACTGAGCTGCACTCCAACAGCACTGGAGTAGCCCCATCCTAAGCACCCTGTGAAGTAGCTGAGGACCAAGCAGGTGAGCTGAGACTCATGGTCGCATCCACAGAAACTGACTCTGGTCCCCTTACGAGCATAAATAGAATGCATTGGAGGAAATCAGGCTGCTCCCAGACCTGACAAGAAGGCATGGAAGAAAGCAAGCAAATTCATGCCGCAGGAAGGGATCTGGACAGCATAGTGACCACCACTTCTGTCATTGTCAGTGCAACCCCCACCCCACCACCTCTACTGGAATCACTCTCAATTGGGCCTGCATCTTTGCATTATTCTTAAGACTTGAAGACCTAGGCATGAGCACCTCACTCCCTCTCTGCCAGGAGTCAGTCACAGCATCTGGCTTTTTCAGCTTCCCAGTGGGAGACAGACCCTGCCATGGAAGCTCACACAGTAGTGGATCACCAACATGGAAGGGGATTCATAGGCTGTGCAGCCAAAACAAACAAAAGACAGCCACACAGTAGGTCAACTGTTATCCCCATTTTACAGATGAGGAGACTGAAGCCCACAGCTTCATTATATTAAGTGACTTGCTCAGTGTCACACAGCCACTAAGAAATGTCATGCCTCTCATGGGTCGCTGTGCTTTGCTCATCAAATCAGGACAAGCTATATGGAGAGAGAGAGAGCTTTGTTTGCAGCCTTGCTTTGATAGGTGCCACCCACCTCTGAATCTGAAGACAGTGCCCTCTAGGTTGAGAATATCCAATACAAAGCAGGTGTTTCCATGCTGGCAGACGGTTCGGTACAGCCAGGCTCAGCCTTTCCCCCACTCTCCCCATTCCTGTGATCTTTCTCTGGCTCTCTCTGGCCCCATCACCAAAGTATCCACAGCACGATGAGGTCAGGGAACTGAGCAACCTTCTGGCTGGGGAGCTGTACAAGGCCGAGCAATGGACAAGTTGGGAGAGGGGCAGGAGCCTTGTACTAAGGTGGGGGGGCTTCATTTAACCAGAGGCTGCTGGGAGCTTGGAAGGGTTTTCAGCAGGGGAGTAACCTTTTAGGAAGTGGGAGAATGGATAGGAGGGAATAAAGAGTGGATGTGAAGAGGCTTATTAATAGGCTTCTGGTAGGCAAGGGGTCGTAGTGCAGATGGAGAAAAGTGAGCGAGTCAAATACTAAACAGGTGGAATTCAAGGTATCAGTGATTGATTAGACACAAGGTGGGTAGGGAGGGGGCAAAGGGGAAAAGTCAAGCTGCTTGGACAGCTGAGAGCTCTAAGAAAGACAACCCTAGTAGATAAACAGGTAAAAGAAAGTGTGATGCTTCTGGAGTTGAGGGCTCAGGAAGGATGTCTGGAAATGGAAAGGTCAAATACAGCCTCTTGCTTGGTCAGTGTGGATCACTCCCCTTCCCTGTTCCTCCAGCTGAAAGCTGTGGCCAGTCAGCCTCTGACTTCATCACCAGGTGTTACAAAGCAAGTTAACTGAGCAAGGCAGAAGCCCCTGGCAGGTAGCAGCACAAAGCCAGGAGACCTGGGCTCTCCCATTGGTTCAGCTGCAAACTAATTCAGTGGCCTTGAGCAAATCTGGGTCTTGGTTTGCTGGCCATCACTAACATTCCAGGGGTTTATGAATGAAATATGAGGAGGTGAACTGCTACATAAATGTTTACTGTTAATAACCAACTATCCACAAAACACCTGTGAATCACCTGGGCAACCCAATGGTTTTAAAAATCATAAGTGGCTCTTGTTCTTCTGATTCATCACGTTCTACGCATTTAACTTCCAGAACAAATTTAGCCCTCAAAATATCTTGGTACATTTTCTACCCATCTCTTGCCCTTTAAATCCTCCATTGTTTAAATGACACGTCACCATTTCTGCACACCTGTTACCCAGCACACCCTCATCCTTTTCCTCTTGAAGCAACCAGCCCAGCCCCACCCACGCTTTCTCCAGAGGAGACAAAAGGCACTGGAGACTCTCCTTTGCTGGGTCTGCTCCAACCATGTCCTAAAAGAGAAACCTGCACAGCAACTCAGGCAGGGGCAGGGAAAGCAGGGCAGGGGAGTGGGAGACAGGGGAAGTTAGCAGTCAGTGAATAGGTGCAAGGTAAGGTTGGCAATTAAAATAATTTCCACCTACACACACGGCAGCTTTGAAGGCACAGGATGGGGGAAGATTGCCACAGGATGCCAACTGCAGCATCCATTTTAAGACTTTCTGTTCACTGGCATCAGCAGCCATTTGGTGGACCAGCTTGGAATCTTAGCCCATTCTATCGCTTATATGGACCATTATCTGCTCAAAGTATGACTAGAACCAAGGCTGGAACTGTCCTGCCAGAAGTATTTTCCTTAGCCACTCTCAGTTCATGGTCACTTTAAAAAAAAAAAAAAAGAGCAAAAATTGCCTCTGAAATATCTAGCAATTCCTTTAAATGCAGGGCTTAGAATAAACTATGAAGGTTGCTTAAGAAAGGGCTGAAGAGCCTTTCAAAGTGTTTGCACTTGAGAAATGGAAAACTCAGAAATGTTTGCCTCCTCTGGCAGCCTCAGCTGTGGGCTCTTCTGCAGTTGGCTGGGGCTTAGATGGGAAATTCTTTCAGAGCAACAGGTGCCACCATCGTGAAAGCTAATAAGAATGATAGAAAATGTTTATTGAGCACTTACTATGTGCCAGGAACTGTTCTAAGCATCTGCATGCGTTAACTCATTTGCTACTCACAACAACTGCATGAAGTAGCAACCATTATTTTTCTTCATTTTACAGGTAGGGAAATCCAGGTACAAAGAGGCTAAATATCTGGCCCCAAGTTCCCCAGCTGGTAAGCAGCAGAGCTGGGATGTGAAACCAGGCAGGTGGCTTCAAATAAGGCTTCTCTGAAGATAAAGCACATCCAAAGTTACTCAAGGAAAAACAAGTTGAATAGGTGAGATTTTGATCTCTTATTCTTCTTCTCTTGCCAGGTGCCATTCTAAGCCCCTTCAGTGATGAGAAGAATAATTCTCGAAGCCTCACTAGAGAGATGTGTGAGTGACAATATGGAACGAAGGCCTGATGGTGAAGTTTCAGAAACTAGTTCCTGAGAGTGGTTCATATGTTAAGCTGAGGTGAAATTACCAACCCCCTTTAAATTATGTCATGCTACTTGGATGATACATAAAGTTTCTCCTACCCTGCCCAGCTCCTCTTCCTCACCCTCCCTAAACATTTATAACATCAAAATGAGATGCTCTGGAAGCCCTTTAAAAGCTACTTCCAGCCGGGTGCGCTGGGTCACGTTTGTAATCCTAACACTTTGGGAGGCCAAGGCGTGCGGATCACTTGAGGTAAGGAGTTCAGGACCAGTCTGGCCAACATGGCAAAACCCTGTCTCTACTAAAAATACAAAAATTAGCCAAGTGTGGTGGCGCTTGCCTGTAGTCCCAGCTACTTGAGAGGCTGAGGCATGAGAATCCCTTGAACCAGGGAAGTGGAGACTGCAGTGAGCTGAGATTGCACCACTGCACTCCAGCCTGGGTGACAGAGCAAGACTCCATCACAAAAAAAAAAAAAAAGCTACTTCCGAAACCTGAGGGTTTTTATTCTTTTGTGAATAACATGAGAACTGGACATGTCTCTGCATTCCCGGCAATTTCTTGAATTAGCTCATATTGAGTGACTAGCTTTTATGAAAGTTAATTCCTTGAGCTTAACCTCTGAGAATCTGCCAAAAATCTCCCAGACAAGGTGAAGACGAGACTCGTCCTCTCGCCCCATCCCTATGTTGCTCTTTGATATTTGATTGTTACACCAGCTAATTCTAATAGGATAGACTTGAAATCCTTTCCCCCCAGTAAACCTCTATGCTGCAAGGAAGAGACTCCAAGATCTATGTACTCCACGTCTCTCATTCAAACATCCTTGGTTTATAAATCTCCTAGACCCCTCTACTCCATTACATGCCTCTGCCCAGGTACCTAATGGAAGCCACTGAAAACCTGAAAAACTCTGGCTTCAGATCCATGTAATAGTTCCCTTGAAAAGGCACCTTTTGGTAAAGAACTGGAACTATCCCCTTCTCCATACCCAGCACATTGGTTTATCATTATTATTTGCCACCAGAAATCTCACAGGCTGTTTGTTCTCTGCCCAAATTCATATTCCAGTTATTTGTTCTCAGGGCCAGCCCACCCTGCACCTGAGAAAAGGGGCTGAAACCTGCAGGGGCCCAATCTCTCTCCAGGCAATTTCCAGTCTCTCCAGACCTGGGTTCCCATTACAGTGCTTCCCCCTGACATTCTCTTTACCTCAAACAGCACAACTTGTTTTTCTTTCTCCGGTGTCTGCTCCCTCCTGACGCAGGATCCACCTAAGTCTTTCTGAAACTGACACCAGGATCAAGGGAGGAAAAACCAGGCAGCACAAAGCCTTTGGCAGGCTCCTGCAGCAAGTTCTGTGCTGCCTGCTCCTCCTGAAAATCCTCTCTCAGCTCTTTCCAGATGTGCCCCAGACTCTCACGAGCACATTTCTCTCAAACAGCCCATCAATCACTCCATGAGTGTTTACTTAGTGCCCGCTTCATGTGAGACATTGTCCTCCACGCCCCGGAGCATGCCTCCATGTGGGAGAATTGATTCCTGCCTTCCAGACCTCATGGCCTCTGCAAGGAAATGTGACATCAGCCAAAGAAAATACGAAGCCTGGAGAACTCTTTCCAAATGAGAGGCACAGACTCTGCTAGCTGAAGAAGCTGAAGATTAGAATTAAACCTTGAGGGGTAGGTAGGAGAAAGGGAGGGGGAACGATGCTCTTGATAGAAGAGCAAGTGAGCAAAGACACAAACATATTTGGGGGCAGTAAGTTTATGACCTGGGCAGGCCAAGGAGACTTTTTTTTTTTTGAGACAGGATCTTGCTCCATTGTCCAGGCTGGAGTGTAGTGGTACCATCTCGGCTCACTGCACCCCCCTCCTCCCCGGGTTCAAGTGGTTCTTATGCCTCAGCCTCCTGAGTAGCTGGAACTATAGGCACGTGCACCACACCCAGCTAATTTTTGTATTTTTAGTAGAGATAGGGTTTCACCATGCTGCCTAGGCTAGTCTCAAACTCCTAACCCCAAGTGATCCAACTGCCTCAGCCTCTCAAAGTACTAGGATCACAGGGGTGAGCCACCACGCCCAGCTCTGAGGAAATTTTTGAATGCTACGCTGGAAAGGTGTCTCATAGACACTGCCATCCCTTGTTGAAGCTAACCTCTCTTCAAGAAAATGGAAATAAAATAAGGGGTAGAGGGGGCAGGGCTTCCCACCAACAGGCATGGCCCTGGTGGTGCTTCTGCCTGGGAAGGTCCAGCTAGACCAGGTGACCCTTCACTAGCAGTTCTAGCCCAAAGCTATGCTCCCAGTCCTGGGAAGGAGAGCCCTGTGACTTCCCCCAGTCTGCACTTACTCCACAAATTCCTCTGGAAAGAGCACCAGCCTGGGAATCAGGGGACCTGGTTCCTGACCCAGCATTTTCACTAACTAGATGGCAAGCCACACAGCCTCATGAGCCTCCATGTCTGCACGTGTACAATGACAATGAAGAGTTTGGAGAAGATGTACTAAGTCCTTTCTAGCTCTTAGGTGTTATTTTGCAATCATTTCTGTAGCCCACCTTCCATCATCCATTATTCAATGGGTCTCATGGGAGATCTTATTTTTCAGTTCCTGGGGTATTGTGATATGGTGAAATATATATATTTGGTCTTTATGCAGTTTCCTGGCATACAACTCCAAGTCTCCATAGTGATGTCTTTTTGTATGCCAAGGAGTTGACTGGTGGCTGACAGCCCCTAAGTAGGTTCAGAATGGGGGGTGGTCATCAAGGCCCAGGCTGGATGAGAGGATTGGGACTTTCAGCCCCATTCCCCAGCCTCCAGAGAAAGGAGAGGAGCTGAAGGTTAAGTTGATCACCAATAACCAATGATTTAATCAGTCACGCCTACATAATAAAGCCTCTATAAACACCCAAAAGGACTTCCATACCAACCCCAACAGGGTTTGAAGAGCTTCTAGATAGCTGAACACGTGAAGATTCCTGGAGGGTGGAACCCAAGGAGGGCATCGAAGCTCCACACCCCTGCCCACCTGCCTTTGGCTAGCATCTCTTCATCTGTACCCTTTGTAATAGCCTTTACAATAAACTCAGTATTTCCCTGAGCTCTGTGAGCCACTCTAGCAAACTAACTGCACACAAGGAGCGGGCTGTGGGAACCCTGATCTATAGCCAGTGGGTCAGAAGCACAAGTAAAACAACCTGGAACTTGTGATTGGCATCGGAAGTGGGGGACATTCTCACAGGACTGAGCCGTCACCTGTGGGCTCTGATGCTAGCTCCACGTAGACAGTGTTGGAATTGAACTAAAGTGGAGGACACCCAGCTGGTGTCCGCTGCTGGAAGATTGCTTGCTGGCTGGTGGGAAGAAACTCCACCCCGCAAACACATGTCTGGTGTCAGAAGTACTGTGTGACTGCGTTGGGAGGGTGCAGTAGGAAGAAACTGCGCTTGTTACTCCTGTATGCTCTGAAGGTATCATCCTTTTTGCCAGCTTACTTCCTCTGCCTGCTATTTCCTGGCTGTCATCTTTTTCAAAATTTGCATTTTTAAATATGAAAAGACTCATATTTATTATAGAAAATTTGGAAAATACAGGAAACAGAGACAATATGGAAATCATCTATAATTCAATCATTCAAAGACAACCACCATTAACTATTTGACCTATATCTTTCTCATAGACAGTTGTCCCTCAGTAGCCTGAGGGGAACTGGTTCCAGGACCCCTGTGCATACCAAAATCTGTGGATGCTCAAGTCCCTTATATAAAATGGTGTAGTATTTGCATATAACCTATATGTGCCTTCCTGTATACTTTAAATCATCTCTAGATTACAATATAATGTAAATGCTATGTAAATAGTTATACTGTATTTTTTACTTATATTATTTTGTATTGTATTGTGTTTTTTTCTGAATAGCCATTTACCGCATAATGACATTTTGGTCAATGACAAACTGCATATGTAATGATGGTTCCATAAGATTATAATGCAGCTGAAAATTTCCGGTCACCTAGTAACATCATAGCTCTCATAACATTGTAGGGCAATACATTACTCACGTGTTTGTGGTGGGCCTTTCAGAGGTATTCCAGAAGGAGGCATTGTTATCATAGCAGATGACAGCTCAATGCGTGTTATTGCTTCTAAAGACCTTCCAATGGGACAAGACGTGGAGGTGGAAGACGGTGGTGTTGATTATCCTGAGCTTGTATAAGCCTAAGCTAATGTGTGATTTGTATCTTTGTTTTTAATAATAAGGTTTAAGAAGTCAAAATTAAAATTAAAGAATTAAAGAATAGAAAAAGCTTATATTAATAGAATAAGAAACAAAGAAAATATTTTGTAGAGCTGTAAAATATATTTGTGTTTTAAGCTAAGTATTATTACAAAAAAGTCAAAAAGTTTTTAAAAATTTTAAAGTTTATAAAGTAAAAAAGTTACGGTAGGCTAAGGTTAATTTATTATTGAAGGAAGAATAACTTTTAGAAATAAACAGTGTAGCCTAAGTCTACAGTGTTTACAAAGCCTACTGTAGCATACAGCAATGTCCTAGGCCTTCACATTCACTCACCACTCACTCACTGACTCACCCAGAGCAATTTCAGTCCTGCAAGCTCCATTCATGGAAAGTACCCTATACACGTATACCACTTTGTATCTTTTATATTGTATTTTTATTTCACCTTTTCTGTGTTTAGATACACAAATACTTACCATGGTGTTACAACTGCCTACAATGTTCAGTACAGTCACATACTTTACAGGTTTGTAGCCTAGGAGCAATAGGCTATCCCATATAGCCTAGGTGTGGAGTAGGCTCTACCGTCTAGATTTGTGTAAGCACATTCTGATGTTTGCACAATGATGAAATTGCCTAACAATGCATTTCTCAGAATGTATCCCTATTGTTAAGTAATGCATGACTGTATATTCCATCCTCAGTTGGTTGAATCCATGGATGCAGAACCCATGGATACAGAGGGCCGACTGTACATACATACTGTCTTAGTCCATTTTCTGTTGCTATAACTGAATACCTGATACCAGGTAATTTATCGAGAAAAGCCATTTATTTCTTAAGTTCTGGAGGCTGGGGAGTCTAACGTGAAGGTGCCAGCATCTGGTGAGAGCCTACTTCCTGCATTATAATGACAGAAGTCATTATGTGGCAAGAAGGCAAGAGCATGCCAGTTCAGATCTCCCTTCTCTTATAAAGCCACCAGTCCCATCATGGGCCCACCCTGATGACTTTATCTCATCCTAGTTACCTCCCAAAGGCCCCACCTCTAAATACCATCAACATATGAATTTGGCGATTAAAGTTTCCAAAACATTGAAACCATAGCACATGCTTTTAGTTTTAGCCAAGTTAGTACCATACAGCACATAAATTATATATTGTTGACAATTCCACTTCCTGTACGGACAGACTAGGTTGGTTTTGGACCAACCCTCCCCGAGAACTAGAAAAGCTGGATAACATATAACAAAATCTGTTTGAAGGCTTCTGAAAAATGGTCAAAGCAATGAAACTTTGTGGTGTTACAATCTGAAAGAGGAAGGAAATCAAGAGAAATGAACCTGGAATTTGGGGCCTCTCTGCCCCTCAAAGCAACAGATAGATTCCATAAGCAAGAAGAGTGACAGGGGACTGATAAATCAATGAGCTTTCAGCCGTCTGGTGAGGCAATGTAACCAAAATGGAGGTCAGGATTCACTCGGGAGGAGGGATCCTGGTAACACCCCAGGAATTCTGCTGGGACCCCAAAGGCCTGTGCTCTAGTTATAAAAGTAAATCCACCCTCACAAAGAATGAAGCCAAGCTTCAAATCATGTCAATTCAATCTAACCTTTGACTAGCTAACAGCCAGAAGCAAACCTTCCTCTGATGGAAGATAACATCACATAAAACCTCAAATTATCCCTACATTTTTCAAACACTGTTTGACCCTCAAAAAGGTAGATAGTAGAGAAGGCTAGAGAGCTGTCTTTACTGGGGAAATAGCTGTGGCAGATCATTGCACCACAGAATGTGATTAGAAAAGCAGATCAATATGCAAGAGCCATAGTTAAAGGCATCACAGAGCCTAGGAGCCAATGAGGACTATATAGGATCAGATTCTGGGGAGGGGAATCTGCAGAGAGGAATCTGGCGATCTCTGTCAATTCTGTGAATAGGTAAAAAGCTGAGAAACTTTGCCCAGGCAGTGAGCCACTCCCAGGTGATTGAGAAACCATCAGAGCTTCAGAAGTCTTATGAGGTGTAATTGATTAAAATTGGAGACTTGAGGACTCTCAAAAATGTGGTTTGTTTTGCCTCAATAAGTTGGCTAAATTCTGTAACTGTACAAGGAATATGGCTAAAATTTCAAGCAGAGAATTTTGGGCAGTTGTATGGTGTTGAGGAGAGAAAGATTAGAATTTAGGGCCTGCCCAGGAAACATGTCTCAGTGAACATTTCAGAGAATAAGTTAGAAACCCTGGAGGTCTATGCCCCAGGATCAGGAGCTAACCAGAGGCAACAAGCTGCACTGGAACCAGAACGACTCCATCCACCCCTCCCAGTTGCTGCTACACCCTGCCTCTCAGGCCCTGAGCTGAAGCAGCACCCATCTCCCAGGGCATCAATGCCTTGGCTACCCAGAGCAGTCACACTCCCTGGTGCTGGAGCTGAAGTGGCACTGTGTCTTCCAGGGAATTCTTGCCTTGGCTACTCAGGGTAGTCACACCGCCAGCACCTGAGCTGAAGTTATGCCCTACCTCCCAGGGAATCAGTGCCTTGGATGAGCCTGGCAGCTGTACCTCCCAGGGCTGAATTGACATGGCACCTTGCATTCCAAGAAAACAGCATTGAGTGAGCTGAGACCACCCACCAGGCCAAACAACTGTAGAACCTTGTCTTCTTGGAACTGGACTACCTCTCACCCTTGCCACCACAAGATTCTGAGCTGCTGAGGCACCCTGCCTCCTTGGAAAGTGGAACCATTGCTGTGCTGCTCCATGTCCCAGGGGGCCCAAGCCACAGCTGAACTCTGCCATTCCTGGTCCTTGCTGTCTCATGGAGCCAGGGACACTGCTATGTTGTCTCATCATCCCTGGGTCCAGAGTCACCACTACACAGTGCCTTATCGTCCAGGACCTGAGTTACTGCTGTGCCCTATTGGCTCCATTTCCCAAATTATAGCTGTTCTCTGCTCATGGACCTGAACCTCCAGAGCACCCCTTCTTCCCTGGAGCTGAGCCAGTGCTGTGCCCTGCCCTTCAGGGTCGGAGTCAGAGCTACCATCCAGCCCACTGAGCCCGAGCTGCTGGAGTGTACCTCAAAGCCACAGACACCAGCTTTATTGACCATCTGCATCTACCTATGCCTCAGAGAGTGAACCTTCACTCCAAGTGCCAGCTTCCACAGTAGGTTTGTGAGACTGTGAGCCCAAACTCAGGTTTTAAAGCCACTCCGAGCACCTGTGCCCTGGAACCTAGCACCACTGCAGCCACTTGTGGGCCATGCCAGACCCAACATGAGGAGAGATGCCCTCACCTAAGACTCTTCTTATGGAGGAAATGAGAATGGGAGGACCCTAAAAGCTCTTGCTACTGAGAACTCTAACAGCACACACTTCTGCCACTGCTGTCACAAACTCCGGCAGCCTAGGCCGGTGAGGTGCCCACAGTCATTCTTGACCTTGACTGCAGCTGAAGAAGCTGCACAGAGACTATACCACTGCCTCCACTTGGAATCAGAGCCACCACACCCTGCCCAAACAGCACCTTAAGACCCACCTGCAGGTGAAAGTCTTTACCTACAAAAGACACTCTGTAAATTTTGGAAGAGGTGACTGTTCCACCAGATGCACAGACATCAATACAAGGATAAAAGAAACATGAAAAAGCCAGAAAACATGACACCACCAAAGGAACACAATAATTCTCTAGTGACTGACCTCAAAGAAAAGAAAATTTATCAATTGCCTGAAAAGGAGTTCAAAATAATATTTTTAAGAAAATTCGGCAAGATATGAGATTCAGGATACAGATGGACAACTCAAAAAACTCAAGGAAACAATTCATGATCTGACTGAGAAATTCAACCAAGAGATAGATATTATAAAAGAGAACCAAACAGAAATCTTGTAGCTGAAGAATGCAATAAATGAAACAAAAAATACAGTAGAGAGATTCAACAGCAGACTAAATCATGCAGAAGAATCTGTGAACTTGATAATAGGTTTTTTGAAATTACTCGGGGTAGGAGAAAAGGAAAGAAAATAAAAAAGTAAGATGGCCTGCATGACTTATTGGATGCCATTAAGCAAACTAACTCTTGCATTACTTGTGTTCCAGAAGAAGAGACAGAGAAAGGGATAAAAACTTCTTTAATTAAATAATTGCTGAAAACTACCCAAATCTTGGGAGAGATATAGACATCCAGATCCATGAAGCTCAAAGAGGTTCAACCAAAAGAGGTCCTCCTCAAGACATATTATAACTAAACTGTCAAAAGTAACAAAATGAGCATTTTGAAAGCAGCAAGAGAAAAGCATCAAGTCACATATAAGAGAATCACTATTAGGCTATCAATAGATTTCTCAAGAGAAACCTTGCAAGCCAGGAGAGAATGGCATGAGAATGGGATGATATATTCAAAGTGCTGAAAGAAAAAAAAAAACTGTCAGCCAAGAATACTATATCAAGTAAATCTGCCCTTCATAAATCAAAGAGTGGAAAAGATATAGAAAGAAAATCAGAGTGGAAAAGATACCCCAAGTCTAACCAAATGAAAACTGGAATGGCCATCCTAGTAGCAGAAAAATAGACCTTAAAGCAAAAAGTTACTAAAGTGAAAGAGGAGTATTTCATACTCATAAATGTTAATTCACCAGAAAGCTATCACAATTCTAAATCTATATGTGTGCAACAACATAGTTTTAAAATATTTATTTAAAAAAGCAAAAATTGACAGAATTAAAGGGAAAGATGACAAATTCACACTCGTAGCAGAAGAGTTTAATAAATCTCTCTCCATAGCTGATAATGCACCCAATAAAATCAGCAAGGAATGAGAAGAATGAAACACATAATTGGCAAATGTATAGCACCACATGATTTCTTTCACGTAATGTTCAAAAACTGGCAAAATTATGTCATTAAAATCATGCCAGTGGCTACTTTTCAGGGGGAAAAAAGCATAGTTGTTGGAAATGAACATAAAGGAGAGTTTTTGGGGTACAGGCAACATTATATAATGTTCTATTCCTTCAGCCGGGTTGTACTTAGATGAGTATGTTCATTTAGAGATAATCATTGAACTGGTATAATCCAATTTCAAATGTGTATTAAATATATTTGTGTAGTTCAAACACTACACATAGCAATAAAAAACAATTTTATCCACATATCAAACTAAGTAAATCTTGGAAATTGTGTTGAATGAAAACATATGGATAGAGGTTAAAAATTTTGTAAATTATTTTAAAATGCTATATATTTTTATATAGATAAATATATGTAGTAAAGGTATAACTTCTGAATAAGAAGAGTATGTACCAATTTCAGATAACTCCATAGTTATCTATGGAGCAGTAGGGAAGGGAAGACTATAAAAGAGGACTCAATGATATATGCAACCTTTTATTTCTTAAAACATTCTTAAGTAAATATGGCAAACTGTCAACATTTGTTAAATTTGGCTGGAGGGTATATGGATGTTTGTTATATTTGCTGTAATTTTCTATATAAAAGATTTCATAATTATTTGTTTTTAATACTGCAAATATGTTCTCATGTTATCAGATATTCTGAAATAGCAAATTTTAAAGACTTATTTTTACTATTATAAATATTACTATAATAAACATCCTTGTCTTAAATACTTACTGTATCTGTAATTTCTTTTTTTATTATTATACTTTAAGTTCTAGGGTACATGTGCACAACATGCAGGTTTGTTACACAGGTATACATGTGCCATGTTGGTTTGCTGCACCCATCAACTCGTCATTTACATTACGTATTTCTCCTAATGCTATCCCTCCCCCAGCCCCCTACCCCACAACAGACCCCAGTGTGTGATGTTCCCTGCCCTGTGTCCAAGTGTTCCCATTGTTCAATTCCCACCTATGAGTGAAAACATGCAGTGTTTGGTTTTCTGTCCTTGGGACGGTTTGCTGAGAATGATGGTTTCCAGTTTCACCCATGTCTCTGCAAAGGACATGAACTCACCTTTTTTATGGCTGCATAGTATTCCATGGTGTATATGTGCCACATTTTCTTAATCCAGCCTATCATTGATGGACATTTGGGTTGGTTCCAAGTCTTTGCTATTGTGAATAGTGCCACAATAAACGTATGCATGTGTCTTTATAGTAGCATGATTTATAATTCTTTGGGTATATACCCAGTAGTGGAATCGCTGGGTCAAATGGTATTTCTAGTTCTAGATCCTTGAGGAATTGCCACACTGTCTCCCACAATGGTTGAACTAATTTACACTCCCAACAGTGTAAAAGCATTCCTATTTCTCCACATCCTCTCCAGCATCTGTTGTTTCCTGACTTTTTTTTTTTTTTTGAGTCGGAGTCTCACTCCGTCACCCAGGCTGAAGTGCAGTGGTGCAATCTTGGTCCACTGCAAGCTCCACCTCCCAGGTTCACACCATTCTCCTGCCTCAGCCTCCCAAGTAGCTGGGATTACAGGTGCCTGCCACCACGCCTAGCCAATTTTTTTGTTTTTTTAGTAGAGACGGGGTTTCACCATGTTAGCCAGGATGGTCTCCATCTCCTGACCTTGTGATCTGCCCATGTCAGCCTCCCAAAGTGCTGGGATTACAGGCATAAGCCACCACGCCCGGCCTTCCTGACTTTTTAATGACCGCCATTCTAACTGGTGTGAGATGGTATCTCATTGTGGTTTTGATTTGCATTTCTCTGATGACCAGAGATGATGAGCATTTTTTGATGTGTCTGTTGGCTGCATAAATGTCTTCTTTTGAGAAGTGTCTGTTCATATTCTTTGCTCACTTCTTGATAGGGTTGTTTGTTTTTTTCTTGTAAATTTGAGTTCTTTGTAGATTCTGGATATTAGCCCTTTGTCAGATGGGTAGATTGCAAAACTTTTCTCCCATTCTGTAGGTTGTCTGTTCACTCCAATGGTACTTTCTTTTGCCGTGCAGAAGCTCTTTAGTTTAATTAGATCCCATTTGTCTATTTTGGCTTTTGTTGCCGTTGCTTTTGGTGTTTTAGTCATGAAGTCCTTGCCCATGCCTATGTCCTGAATGGTATTGCCTAGGCTTTCTTCTAGGGTTGTTATGGTTTTAGGTCTAAGATTTAAGTCTTCAGTCCATCTTGAATTAATTTTTGTATAAGGTGTAAGGAAGGCTTTCAATTTCAGCTTTCTACATATGGCTAGCCAGTTTCCCCAGCAACATTTATTAAATAGGGAATAGTTTCCCCATTTCTTGTTTTTGTCAGGTTTGTCAAAGATCAGATGGTTGTAGATGTGTGGTGTTATTTCTGAGGCCTCTGTTCTGTTTCATTGGTCTATATATCTGTTGTACCAGTACCATGCTGTTTTGGTTACTGTAGCCTTGTAGTATAGTTTGAAGTCGGGTAGCGTGATGCCTCCAGCTTTGTTCTTTTTGCTTAGGATTGTCTTTGCAATACATGTTCTTTTTTTGGTTCCATATGAACTTTAAAGTAGTTTTTTCCAATTCTGTGAAGAAAGTCAGTGGTAGATTGATGGGGATAGCATTGGATCTATAAATTACCTTGGGCAGTATGGCCATTTTCATGATATTGATTCTTCCTACCCGTGAGCATGGAATGTTCTTCCATTTGTTTGTGTCCTCTTTTATTTCGTTGAGAAGTGGTTTGTAGTTCTTGAAAAGGTCCTTCACGTCCCTTGTAAGTTGGATGCCTAGGTATTTTATTCACTTTGTAGCAATTGTGAATGGGAGTTCACTCATGATTTGGCTCTCTGTCTGTTATTGGTGTATAGGAATGGTTGTGATTTTTGCACATTGATTTTGTATCCTGAGACTTTACTGAAGTTGCTTATCAGCTTAAGGAGATTTAGGGCTGAGACGATGGGGTTTTCTAAATATACAATCATGTCTTCTGCAAACAGGGACAATTTTACTTCCTCTTTTCCTAATTGAATACCCTTTATTTCTTTCTCTTGCCTGATTGCCCTGGCCAGAACTTCCAACACTATGTTGACTAGGAGTGGTGAGAGGTCATCCTTGTCTTGTGCTGGTTTTCAAAGGGAATGCTTCCGGTTCTTGCCCATTCAGTATGATATTGGCTGTGGGTATGTCATAAATAGCTCTTATTATTTTGAGATACGTCCCATCAATACCTAACTTATTGAGAGTTTTTAGCATGAAGGGCTGTTGAATTTTGTCAAAGGCCTTTTCTTTTTTATTATTATTATACTTTAAGTTCTAGGGTACTTGTGCACAACATGCAGGTTTGTTACATATGTATACCTGTGCCTCTGCATCTATTGAGATAATCATGTGGTTTTAGTCATTGGTTCTGTTTATGTGATGGATTACATTCATTGATTTGCATATGTTGAACCAGCCTTGGTTAGATGAAGCCAACTTGATCATGGTGGATAAGCTTTTTGATGTGCTGCTGGATTCGGTTTGCCAGTATTTTTTGAGGATTTTCTCATTGACGTTCATCAGGGATGTTGGTCTAAAATTCTCTTTTTTCTGCCAGGCTTTGGTATCAGGATGATGATGAGCTCATAAAATAAGTTAGGGAGGATTTCCTCTTTTTCTATTGATTGGAATAGTTTCAGAAGGAATGGTACCAGCTCCTCTTTGTACCTCTGGTAGAATTTGGCTGTGAATCCGTCTGGTCCTGGACTTTTTTTTTGTTGGTAGGCTATTAATTATTGCCTCAATTTCAGAGCCTGTTATTGGTCTATTTAGAGATTCAACTTCTTCCTGGTTTAGTCTTCTGAGGGTGTATGTGTCCAGGAATTTATCCATTTCTTCTAGAGTTTCTAGTTTATTTGCGTAGAGGTGTTTATAGTATTCTCTGATGGTAGTTTGTATTTCTGTGGGATCGGTGATGATATCCCCTTTATCATTTTTTATTGCGTCTATTTGATTCCTCTCTTTTCTTCTTTATTAGTCTTGCTAGCAGTCTATCAATTTTGTTAATCTTTTCAAAACACCAGCTCCTGGATTCATTGATTTTTTGAAGGTTTTTTTGTGTCTCTATCTCCTTCAGTTCTGCTCTGATCTTAGTTATTTCTTGCATTCTGCTAGTTTTTGAATTTGTTTGTTTTTGCTTCTCTAGTTCTTTTAATTGTGATGTTAGGGTGTCAATTTTAGATCTTTCCTGCTTTCTCTTGTGGGCATTTAGTGTTATAAATTTCTATCTACACACTGCTTTAAATGTATCCCAGAGATTCTGATATGTTGTATCTTTGTTCTCATTGGTTTCAAAGAACATCTTTATTTCTGCCTTCTTTTCGTTATTTACCCAGTAGTCATTCAGGAGCAGGTTGTTCAATTTCCATGTAGTTGTGTGGTTTTGAGTGAGTTTCTTAATCCTGAGTTCTAGTTTGATTGCACTGTGGTCTGAGAGACAGTTTGTTGTGATTTCTGTTCTTTTACATTTGCTAAGGGATGTTTTACTTCCAATTATGTGGTCAATTTTAGAATAAGTGCGATGTGGTGCTGAGAAGAATGTATATTCTGTTGATTTGGGGTGGAGAGTTCTGTAGATGTCTATTAGGTCTGCTTGGTGCAGAGCTGAGTTCAAGTCCTGGATATCCTTGTTAACCTTCTGTCTCGTTGATCTGTCTAATATGGACAGTGGGGTGTTAAAGTCTCCCATTATTATTGTTTGGGAGTCTAAGTCTCTTTGTAGGTCTCTAAGAACTTGCTTTATGAATCTGGGTGCTCCTATATTGGGTTCATATATATTTAAGATAGTTAGCTCTTCTTGTTGAATTGATCCCTTTACCATTATGTAATGGCCTTCTTTGTCTCTTTTGATCTTTGTTGGTTTAAAGTCTGTTTTATCAGAGACTAGGATTGCAACCCCTGCTTTTTTTGGCTTTCCATTTGCTTGGTAGATCTTCCTCCATCCCTTTATTTTGAGCCTATGTGTGTCTCTGCACATGAGATGGGTCTCCTGAATACAGCACACTGATGGGTCTTGACTCTTTATCCAATTTGCCAGTCTGTGTCTGGGGCATTTAGCCCATATACATTTAAGATTAATATTGTTATGTGTGAATTCGATCTTGTCATTATGATATTAGCTGATATTTTGCCGATGAATTGATGCAGTTTCTTCATAGCATAGATGGTCTTTACAATTTGGCATGTTTTTGCAGTGGCTGGTACTGGTTGTTCCTTTCCATGTTTAGTGCTTCCTTCAGGAACTCTTTTAGGGCAGGCCTGGTGGTGACAAAATCTCTCAGCATTTGCTTGTCTGTAAAGTATTTTATTTCTCCTTCACTTATGAAGCTTAGTTTGGCTGGATATGAAATTCTGGGTTGAAAATTCTTTTCTTTTCTTTAAGAATGTTGAATATTGGCCCCCACTCTCTTCTGGCTTGTAGGGTTTCTGCCAAGAGATGTGCTGTTAGTCTGATGGGCTTCCCTTTGTGGGTAACCTGACCTTTCTCTCTGGCTGCCCTTAACATTTTTTCCTTCATTTCAACCTTGGTGAATCTGACAATTATGTGTCTTGGGGTTGTTCTTCTCAAGGAGTAACTTTGTGGTGTTCTCTGTATTTCCTGAATTTGAAAGTTGGCCTGCCTTGCTGGGTTGGGGAAGTCCTCCTGGACAATAACATGAAGAGTGTTTTCCAACTTGGTTCCATTCTCCCTGTCACTTTCAGGTACACCAATCAAATGTAAATTTGGTCTTTTCACATAGTCGCATATTTCTTGGAGGCTTTGTTCGTTTCTTTTGACTCTTTTTTCTCTAATCTTGTCTTCTCACTTTATTTCATTAATTTGATCTTCAAACACTGATATTCTTTCTTCCACTTGATCAAATTGGCTATTGAAGCTTGTGCATGCATCACGTAGTTCTCGTGCCATAGTTTTCAGCTCCATCGAGTGATTTAAGGTCTTCTCTACACTGTTTATCCTAGTTAGCCATTCGTCTAACCTTTTTTCAAGGTTTTTAGCATCCTTGCGATGGGTTAGGACATGCTCCTTTAGCTCAGAGAATTTTGTTATTACTGACCTTCTGAAGCCTACTTCTGTCAATTCATCAAAGTCATTCTCTGTCCAGCTTTGTTCCATTGCTGGCGAGGAGCTGCAATCCTTTGGAGGAGAAGAGGCACTCTGCTTTTTAAAATTTTCAGCTTTTCTGCTCTGGTTTCTCCCCATCTTTGTGGTTTTATCTACCTTTGGTCTTTGATGTTAGTGAGCTAGAGATGGGCTTTTGGTGTGGATGTCCTTTTTGTTGATGTTGATGCTATTCCTTTCTGTTTGTTAGTTTTCCTTCTAACAGTCAGATCCCTCAGCAGCAGGTCTGTTGGAGTTTTCTGGAGGTCCACTCCAGGCCCTGCTTGCCTGGGTATCACCAGCAGAAGCTGCAGAACAGGAAGTATTGCAGAACAACAAATATTGCTGCCTGATTCTTCCTCTGGAAGCTTCATCCCAGAGGGGCACCTGCCTGTATGAGGTGTCAGTCGGCCCCTACTGGGAGGTGTCTCCCAGTTAGGCTACACAGGGGTCAGGGACCCACTTGAGGAGGCAATCTGTCCGTTCTCAGAGCTCAAACACCATGGTGGGAGAACCACTGCTCTCTTCAGAGCTGTCAGACAGGGACGGTTAAGTCTATAGAAGTTTCTGCTGCCTTTTGTTCAGCTATGCCCTGCCCCCAGAGGTGGAGTTTATAGAGGCAGTAGGCCTTGCTGAGCTCCGCCCATTTTGAGCTTCCCAGCCACTTTGTTTACCTACTCAAGCCTCAGCAATGACAGAAGCCCCTACCCCCGCCAGGCTGCAGCCTTGCAGGTCGATCTCAGACTGCTGCACTAGCAGTGAGCAAGGCTCCGTGGGTGTGGGACCCATCCAGTCAGGCACGGGAGAGAATCTCCTGGTCTGCCAGTTGCTAAGACCATGGGAAAAGTGCAGTATTTGGGTGGGAGTGTCCCATTTTTCCAGGTACAGTCCATCACGGCTTCTCTTAGCTAGGAAAGGGAAATCCCCTGACCCCTTCTGCTTCCCGGGAGAGGCAACACCCCACTCTGCTTTGGCTTGCCCTCCATGGGCTGCACCCACTGTCTGACCAGTCCCAGTGAGATGAACCAGCTACCTCAGTTAGAAATGCAGAAATCACCCGTCTTCTGTGACAATCACGCTGGGAGCTGCAGACCAGAGCTGTTCCTATTCTGTAATTTCTTAAGAGATATTTCTAGATGTGGGATTCTTAGGAGCATATTTAAAGTCTTTAATCAATATTTCCCCTACCAACACCACCAGCCCCCCTCCCCAATACTTAGAAGTCAGAATGGTTCAATGCCAATTGTCATAACACTGTTATTTATTAACCCTGGAAACTAAAACACTCTTTTCTATCTGGCCTTGGGGTGGAGTCAGAGATCCACTCTCCACCAGACTCACATGCCCACTCTAGCCTGTGCCCTTCCCCAAATGCTTAGAGCTAATCTTTATACTCTGAATTCATGATGAAGGTTCTACTGGTGGGCCAGCTTAAACTAGTCTTCAAAGTGTACAAATGACATGTAGATAATGAGCCTCAGTCATTAAGCAACCTCCTAAGGGAATGAGGGAGGAGATGCTGTGGTGGTTGCCCCTAACTTCAATGTGAAAGAGAACACAATCCACAACCTTGACTCAACCAAGCGCAGCATTTCAGGTAGAGTTCTACTCCTTATGTGGAGGTACATGGGAATTTCATGGAGTCAGGGCCCCAACTCTCTTCCATCATGTCATTTTAGTAAATTACAGGCAAACCTGCTACTTCTCAGCAGAGGAATACTAGTTTTTCTGCCCTGAATGAGTTGAAAGGAAACTGGTGATTGCAGGGAGAAGTTTCTTCCTCCATTCCCCAAATTGCTGACTCTTTATTTAAACTCCCTGAAAACTTGACACTGGGGGTTCTCTGAGCCACTTAATTCCTGTCCATGCCCCAGCTCCCTGACTCCCCAACTGTGAAAGCTACGTAATACTGAAAAGGGTTGCTCATCTGCATCTGTGTGCTGTGGGTCCATGAGACCTGTGTACATCCAGGGACCGTTACAGAGACCACACCGTAGGTTGAAAAGTCACTGGTAAGCTGTGCTCAGGCCTGCTCCATGATGAAACAGGGGAAGTATGGCAGGGGGAGCCAATAAGCCCTTTCAGTTGTAGACTAAGTTGGAGTGAAAGATGACAAGGTGAGACAGCCTCAGTGGTACAGAGTCAGGGTAGGAAGGTGGGACCCTTAGGCTCCAGCCTGGGAACAAGCCCATTCCCTCAAAGGAATGGCTGACAGCTTTCACCGTAACATGGACTTCCGTCTCCATCTTCAAAGGGCCTCCCAAGGCCATTTCCCCTACGACCACCAGAAGCAGCACTTCTCCCCCATACTTAGAAGCCAGATCTATCAGATGGCTACCTTTTCATTCCCCCTGCCTGGTGAGCCACAGAAGCCTCCTAAGGTCATCGTGACTAATTCTTGTCTTCCAGGCTAGATAATAACTGGGTTACATGTCACCCAGGGGCAGAGCAGGTCATGTCTTGACTGTCCACCAGTCTCCTCCAGCACAGAAAAAGAAATGAAATGAACCCAGGAGCCTTATGGCTGGTTGATTTTACATAAGGGCTAGATGGGCTGGATGAGCAGTGTAATGAAATAATCACTGCTCCCGAGCTGGACACAGGCATCCATTGGAATGCATCTGAGTAAACTGCTAAATCTTTCATTGTCCAATGTCAGAGGGCTCCACGAAGGGGAATGCCAAAAGGCTGCTGTGAAGTATTACATCAACTCTTTCCTTCTGAATGTGACAGTATTTCTACATGCATAATTGACACAATGAACAGTATTGCCTTGCGGCCACACTGTGAGGCACTGCCTCCCTTATGCAGCACCATTCTTGGCTCTCCCTGCTGTCCTCATTGGCCTCAAGCCAAAGCCTAATGGGCTGAATCCCTCCCAAAACTGCCCCCAACTTGTAGAATCCTGCAGTGGCCCCGTATTGCCTGCAGTATGAAATCCAAACTCCTTAGCATGACATGCAAGACATTCCAGATCTCGCCCCGGGCTGATTCTGGCCTCCAGTAGCACTGTGTGCTTCCTCTCATCCTGTGTACCCGAAACATTTGTAGATTCAGTATGTTCTTAATATGTCCTGCACCTTGATGCTGCCAAACCTTTGCTTGTGTTCCTTGCTCAGCCTAATATACTTTTTCCTCTTCCTCTATCTGTGGAAAGTCTTCTCATTCTTCTAGGCCTCAATTAAAAGGCACTTGCTCCGTAAAACACTCCTTGTTCCATAATTCAGAGAGCATTAGTCTGTCCTCTGGCCCCCCATCTGCACCCCAATTCAGCTTGTTCTATTCTGTTCTGTATTTTTCATGTGTTCCTTCCTTTGGTGGTCATGTGTTGAAACATCTACTATGTGCCATCACTGTGCTCAGCACTGGGAATATATACATGGTCCCAGCTTGGAGAACCCACAGTATGGAGGCAGGGACAGATATGCAAAAAGCTGCAGTACAGGATAACGTGGATAATCCAAATTATGTCCCCTGCCAAAATCTTTCAGTGATTTCCCACCTTACTTGGAGTGAAATCCAGTCATAACTGTTACCTGCAAGACCTCACACAGCCTGGCTCTGATCACCTCTTGGGACTCTTCTCTCATCACTCCCCTCTCTCACTCCAGTGACCTCTGACCTCCCCACTGTTCCTCTCACACCCTGCATGGTCTTCCCGAGGTCATTTGCACTGCTGGTCCTTCTGCCTGGAAAGCTCCTCCCTGAGGTGTTTGCATGGCTGGTCCCCTCACTTCCCTCTAGTCTTTTGTCAAATGTCACCTTCTCAATAAGGCCTCTACTGGCCACCTATCTCCCTCACAGTTTATGTCCACCTTCCTCAGCACTTATTCCACTGTATGCACTGTGTATTTTACTCATTTATTGTTCATGGTTTGCTCCTCTGATAGATTGCAAGCTCCGTGTCAGAAGGCGTCTTTATCTGTCTTGTTCCAGTGAACGACCTGGAACAGCATCTGGCACATAATAGGTGCTCATTAAAGATCTGCCAAATAAATAAATCACAGAATGAGCGCATGCTATGGGAGACAGGAGCAAGGGCAAAGGAAGGATCAACTCTGGTAAATCCCCCCAAAATCCACTCCCTAGAGCCCAGATAGTTCACATAAGTGAGAAATGCAAATCCAGAGAATGGCCTGTATCACTGGCTTCTCCTGCTGGTATAATCAGCAAAATACTAAATGGCTGCATGGCCTGATCCACAGCTACTCATTCAGCCCCAAATATGAATGAAATATCTACTATGTGCCAAGGGGTACTAGGATCTGGGGGCTCAGTGGTGAACAAGACCAGCTGTTCCCTGCCCTTATGGAGTTTATAATCTAATTTAAAACAAACTGAATGAACAACACAAATTGTAACAACTCCTGCCCAAGTCATATCCTCCTGGGACTAAGTGGGAATTTTGCTTAGTGGGTAGAAATGTGGGCTCAGAATCAACTGCCTGATTCAGTTCTAGTTCCACCATTTATTAACTGTGTGACATTGAGTAAGTAACTTATCTTCTCTGAGCTTCAGTTTCTTCTTTTGCAATATAGGAATCTTAATGAAACCATCTTTAAAAAAATGTAACATGGAGAGAAATCTAACCTAACTGACTCTGCCTTGCTTCTAACCTCACAAGACTTTGTTAACTTTGAAACAGTTCCTCCAGAAATTAACCCCCTCCTTGCTAGGGGACCAAAACCTCTTTTGTCAGACTCATGAAAGGCACAAAATTAGGATTATGGGGCGGGGGAGGTGGGGGCGGGGTTGAATCCTGCTAAAATATAGGCATAGTTAAACAATAATCAGCCATTGTTCCAGAGGTTACAAGATTTGTTACTTCTTCAGTTGTTCATATAGATAACATCACTATTGTCAAAACCTAAGATTGGTCTTTGAGATATTTTTCAGACATTTGTATTCTGGTGACCAGTTGACTTCACCTGGACCCATGACTCAAAGAAAGAACTGACTCCCACCCAGAAACTGACTCAGTGTGCAAAGACAGTTTGGACATGCCTGTGATTTCATCCCAATTAATCAGCAGGACCTATTATCTAGCCCCATGCCTGCCAAATTATCCTTAAAAACCCTAGCCTCCAAGCTTTTGGGGAGGTGAATTTGAGAACTGTATCCCATCCTGCTTGGCTGGCCAAACGATAAACCCTTCCTCTGCAACACCACTGTCTCGGTATATCAGCATTTTTTTTTTTTCTGAGGCAGGGTCTCACTCTGTCACCCAGGCTGGAGTGCAGTGGCACAATCTCGGCTCACTGCAACCTCCACCTCCTGGGTTCAAGCGATTCTCGTGCCTCAGTCTCCTAAGGAGCTGGGATTACAGGCATGCGCCACCATGCCCAGCTAGTTTTTGTATTTTTAGCAGAGATGTGGTTTTGCCATGTTGTTCAGGATGGTCTCGAACTCCTGACCTCAGGCAATCCACCTCCCTCCACCTCCCAAAGTGCTAGGATTACAGGTGAAAGCCACTGCGCCCGGCCTATATCAGCTTTTCTGTGTAGCAGTCAGGAAGTACTAGTCGGGCAGTTACATTCCTAGTACCTAATTATTGGGATACTGTGAGGATTAAATAGATAATCCATAAAGAGACTGAAACAGTAAAATATCATCCAGTTGTCACTGATGTTAGGAGAAGAAGGGCTCAACTGGGAGATCGAGCGTCACCCAAAGCTATGCTGTATGAAGTCATTACATCAGCTCACTAATAGGTAAGCACATGTTTTCTGACTAGCATGAATTGTGTCAACGGTTAGTGGCAGAAACAGAAAAAAGCAGCCAGAACTTTTCACTGTGTTGGTCTAATCGACATAGCTACTCCCTCCTTCCAGCTTGTGATGTGATTATTCTCTTGCTCAGAATAAGATTTGGCTTACTTTAGATTCCATAACTAAGTGTCCATTATGCTGTGTACTGAGCAGCAAATAGGAAGATCACAGGGCCTCCTGTAGCTGGAGCTTCCATTAGTGCCCTAGGGCAATTGTGTGCTGGTTTCTCAGTGTCCTCACCACTTCTGGCCCCCTCCGCCATGCCCACAAACACAAGTGACTCTGGACACTGGGAAGCCATGGAGGAGGCTCAAGCTCTTTGAACTGACCAGTTTTCAGTTTTTAATGACCACCACCAGTTGCAGCCACCCCAGCTGCACCAATTAGTCCTGAGACTCTAACAGGGTATATTCCTGGGTCCCTTCCAGAATCCCCTTGACACACATCACAGCCCTGTTCTGCATTTCCTTTGCTTCCCCTACTTTTCTTCCCTTTCCTTTAGAGCTCCCACCTTCCCCAGAAAACTCTCAAGTGGCCTCATAATTTCAAAGCACCCTTGCTTTTTCTGTGTCCCCAGAGCAGTAGATGAGTGTTACTCTAGTACTGAGCACAATGGATCACGGTGCCAGATTATATTCCCTCTCCACTTAAACAGTGACCTCCTTGAAGGCTAATAATGTGTTTCTTTTTCTAAATTCCTTTTTTTCTTTCTTTCTTGCTTTTCTTTTCCTTTCTTTCTTCTTTCTTTTCCTTTCTTCCTTTCTTTCTTTCTTTCCTTCTCTCTTTCTCTCTTTCTCTCATTTCTTTTCCTTTGTTTTAATAGAGACAGTGTCTCACTTTGTTGTCCAGGCTGGTTTTGAACTCCTGGCTTCAAGGTACTGGGATTACAGGCATGAGCCACTGTGCCTGGCCAACACTGTTTCTTTTTGCTTCATACCTCCTGTGCCTAGCATGGGATCTGGCACACAGAGGGAGGATAATAAATGTTGGTTAAGAATGAACAGGGAAGGAAGAAAAGAATGAGCAAATGCCTTCCAAAAAAACAAGACAGAGAAGGGAAGGGTGGGAAAGGACAGTGCAGGATCAAGGGCTGGGCAAGTGCTTGACCCCAGCAAAGGCTACACAAGAGCATATCCTTAGGGATTTTGCAGCATAATAAGCATGGAATCTGTAGTTCCAGCCCCAGGTCTGTCAGTTACCAACTATGACCCTGGACATTTCACTTACCAGTCTGGGGCTCCATTTCTTCATTGACAAAGGAAGAGAGTTGGGCTCTGTGATCTCTTTCTTTGAAACAAATAGAAAAATATATTCCCCACTCCCATCTGCAGGTTTCCTCAAGTCCCCTGATATGTTTGGCTGTATCCCCACTCAAATTGTATCTTGAATTTCCATGTGTTGTGGGAGGGACCCGGTGAGAGGTAATTGAATCATGGGGGCAGGTTTTCCCACGCTGTTCTCATGAGAGTGAATAAGTCCCATAAGATCTGATGGTTTTAAAAGTGGGAGCTTCCCTGCCCAAACTCTCTCTTTGCCTGCTGCCATCCATGTAAGACATGACTTGCTCCTTTTTGCCCTCTGCCGTGATTGTGAGACCTTCCCAGCCATATGGAACCATAAATCCATTAACCCTCTTTTTCTTCCCAGTCTCAGGTATGTCTTTATCAGTAGCGTGAAAACAAACTAATACATCCCCCTTTAAGAAAGAACCCAGAAAGTGTTCTGGTCACTGCGATGCTCTCTATGGATTTATCTAGTGTGGTCTTTCTCACACGCAAATGGCTGATTCCAGAATGTAATTGCATCACTCACAGTGTGGTGCTGGCAAGCAGTTGAGGTCTTGGGCACCATGGGGTCAAATCAGAGTGGAGCTCCATAATCTAGGGTCCACTGTACAAAAGCATAATTTATTCACCACGTTTCAGGTAGTATAGTCAGAGAAGGGTGAATTGAGAGGCATCAGGCATCAGCACACACACACACACGCACACAAAAAGTGCTTAGGGAATAAGAAGGAAGAGACCTGAGAGGAGAGATAAATGGTCTTATATGATCTTAAATATCACTTTTTTTCTTGTCTTGCCTGAAGTAAGACAGATGAGAAATGCTACCCCCAGCTAGTATACGGTAGTAAGCAGTAAGAGTGCAGGGTTTAGAGACAGCCAGATGTGAGCTGAAATCTCAGCTCTGCTCCTTACTAGCTGTGGGACTTTGAGCAGGTCTCTTCATCTCTCTAAGACTCGGTCTTCTCATGTAAATATATGGATAAAAATAACACTTGCCTCCCAGGGTTATTGTGAGAGTTTAAACAATAATGCACCATTATCATCAGTGGAAGCTAAAACCACTAGACAAAAGACTTACGGGGTTAGTCACATGACCTCAAAGTATCACTCCAGACTACTGTTTAGGCTCTTCAAAACTGTCAATGTCATGAAAAGGGAATGCACAAAGGGGAGGCTGAGAAACTAATTAAAGGAGATTAAAGAAACAGGAAAAGTAAATGCAATGCGTGATCCTTGGTTAGATCCTAAATTGAGAAAAAGAAGAGAGGAAGGAAGGAAGGGAGAGAGGAAGGCAAGCAGGCAGGAATTATTGAGAAATAGGGGAAATTTGAACAAAGATTATATAATAGATAATGGAATTGTTTTAATGTTAACTTTCCTGAGTACAGAGAGGGAGCAATTAATAAAACTAGATGTTTCATTGCATATTATTCCAAATTTTTGCAGGTTTTAAACGTTTTCAAAATAAGGATTAGGCAGAAAAAATAATGCACGTAAAGTTCATGGTACATAATAAGGGCTCAATGCGTAGCAAATATGATATGCTGGTGATGATATCTTGACTTGATTGAAACTATTAAAATTTCAAAATGCTTATTTTATCTCCACATCTGTTTCTGACTTGCTATGTGAGATGGCTCAAGCCAGTGACCCATTCCGAGGTTCAGTTTTCCCATCTAGAAAGCAGGAAGACATCAGAGCCACATGTGGAATACCAAAAAGAAACAAATACTGAGAATATGATAAAGATTACACACATAATGAGGAAATCAAATTCCTCTCTAGGGTTGGGATACATTAGCCCATGTTACTGTAATTATGATGGGAACACTCTCTGATTACTCAAATAAACTCTACCCTGGTGTATTTTTTTTCTTTTTGCATTTTCTTTCATACTATGATAAAGTTACTGTCACTCTGTGCTTTTAAAATGTGCTATGAAGCTTAAAAGGGGAAAAGCAATGCCTGTTTAAGAAAGCTCGAAGAGAAGGCAGGCCCTACTGCATGAGTGACACAATTCCATGAACACTTCCTCTGTGTCAGCCACTTGGGATGCAAAAAGAGCAATAAGATGATTTTCTGCTTTTGTTTGAAGGCCTCATGACCTATTGGAGAAAAAAACACACATAATCAAGAAATTAGATAAGCCATATATAAACTCTTTGCCGAACATTGTGTCATGTAAAACATAGTAGGTTCATAGTAAGTAGGTATTCACTAAATCACTGTTAAATGAAAGAAGACTGGATGGATGGATGGAGGGATGGATGGATGGATGGATGGATGGATGGATGGATGGATGGATGGATTCATGGACAAACAGGCGGACAACAGAATGGAGAGAATGACATGAGAAACACCAGAAAGAATAACTAATTCCATATAAAGACTTTAGGAGGCTGGGGAAAGGCCACTGGTTTATTGATATTTGAAGTGGGTGTTGAAGGACCAGGATAATTTCATTTGGAATGAAAACCATCTTAGGGGAACAACATAATGTAAGGAATAATTTTTTACTTTTCAATCAAATCTGTCCTATTGGGAGAAAGAAATCAGAGGAATACAATGTTAGTGATGTAGTCACCTAGGTAAACCTGTTCTGAATCAAAAGAGAGGATGATAGCACTTTCTGGAAGAGGAACAACACAGTTTTGTTCCGTGAGCATTATTAAACATGCACCGTGTTGAAACCATTTCTCAGTCTGATGATACAAAGACAGTCAGACATTGCCATAGGCCAGAGAGTCCCATGACTTGGTAGCAAGATTTTTTTCTACAGATCTTACTGTACTGGTCCACAAAAGTAAAAGTTAAAGGACAAGAGACAAGCAGTCAAACTTAAAACTAGCTCTTAAGTAAAAGTCTTTGCTGAACATTGGGTGGCATGTAAAACATAGTTGGGTCAGAGTAAGTAGGAATTCAGCAAATCACTGTTGAATGAAAGAATGGCTGAGTGAATGCATGGATGGATGGATAGATAGATAGGTGAATGGATTGACAAGCAGACAAAAGAATGGAAAAGTTGATCACAAATAACTCTAAATACAGGCAAAATAGAAATGCCCAGAGAATTGCCTCCTGAAGAATATGTCTATATCTAAGCTGCCAGGGGCTGGTTTGGGTTCAAAACAACTTGGTTTGGCTGGTTGGGTTTAAAACAAAAGAGTTTTAAAATGCCTGAAATCACTTAGAAAATGCAAAAGAGTAAAGAAAGCCAAAGCTTGGAGAAGGATAATTGAAAACAGTACTTGAGTGAGACAGTTTATACCCATTGCCATATTTTGATTTTGCCCTAATTATATATTTTCTTAAGAACTGTAAAGCCTAGGTTATAAGGAAGATACAGCCTAATAGTTTAACTGTTGATCTAATAAGAAGTTTTCCTTTTAGAAAAAGCAAAATAATATGGCTGAATCATGCTTTTCATCTCTTACCCCTTCTCTGTCACACAGAACTGGCGCAAATGTATTCATCTTCCCTCTCTAATTCCTCCAGCTAGTAGGAAGGAACTGAAATTGTGGGTACAGTCTAGGAGAAATTACCCGGCTTTTGGAGAATGTCTTACTACCATCCAGAATAAATGACAGTAAAAGACAACGGGCTGGGCATTGTCCCCAGCACTTTGGGAGGCTGAGGCAGGCAAATTGCTTGAATCCCAGGATTTCAGGGCCAGCCTGGCCAACATGGCAAAACTCCATCTACTAAAAAAAATACAAAACTTAGCCAGGCGTGGTGGTGGGCACCTCTAGTCCCAGCTACTCGGGAGGCTGAGGTAGGAGAATCTCTTGAACCCAAGAGGCGGAGGTTGCAGGGGCCAAGATTGCACCACTGCACTCCAGCCCTGGAGACAGAGTGAGACTCCATCTTAATAATAATAATAATAATAATAAAAGACAACAAAGGCTTATTTTACTGGGGAATTGGTGCGGTGTAGCAGCTAATCATGCTGACTCTGGAATCAGTGTATGGGCAACATCCTTAATCTTCCTAGGCCTCAATTTCCTAGTCTGTAAAATGGGGACAATGAGAGTACCTATCTCATAAAGTTGTTATAAAGATTAAAATTATAAAGGATGCAAATCATTAGCACACTGTAACTCATAATAAACACAAAATAAATATTAGCTATTGCTGAGAGATGAAAAATAAAAGCAGATAATTGGGAATTTGATATATGGTGTTCAACTGAACCAGTCACGGCTTGGTCATTCCACTGGCTGACATTGGAGTGAATCAAAATTTGTTTAAACCAATGGCTGTCGATGGGAAGTGGTATTGCCCCCAAGGGAAGTTTGAAAGAAGTTGTCACAGTGACTAGAAAACTCCACTGGTGCTAAATAGGTGAGAGTCACGGATTCTCCTGCAGTGAGCAGGAGAATCCTGCACAACAGTAAATTGTCATCTAAAACACCAGAAGCACCCCTAATGTGAAATCCTGGATTAAACTCTCCATGGGATTCCATTCCCCTGGCCGGATTGCTTTAGGCTTGGACATGGGCCTATTTTGGCCAACAAGACATAAAAGCCTGTTGGGATTCTGAGAAAACCTTTTCTTGTGATTAAAATAAAAGCACATCCCCCACTAGGGGAACTTGGGGCCTCCGCGGCTGACTTGCAACCATGAGGGGAAAGCCCAGAGACACAGAGAACACCCACAGCCCTGACATTCCTGAGATGCTGAATTAGCCAGCCTTTAACTACTTACCTCCAGGTGTCTTGCAGGGCAAAAAAAATCATTTCTTTTAATATAATCAAATTTTAATCTGATTTAATCCATTATTTGCAGCCTGATGCATTCTGAATAGTATATTGTTTGGCCTAAAGAAGGTGAAAGGGAAAAAAAATCATATGATGATAGCTCTAATACCATTAATTAAGGTGCTGCCCTCATCACCTAATCAGTTCTTAATGCCACCACATTGGGGATACCAACACATATGAATTTTGAGGGGACACAAACATTCAGCCCATAGCTGACTTGCATGCTAACAGCTACAAAACACTGTTGGAAGAATCAAAGATCTAAATAATTTAGAGATCCACTGTGTTTGTTGTTTAAAAGACTCAACAGAGGAAAGATGTTCATTGTTCCTCAAATGTATATACAGGTTTACCACAATCTCTATCAAAATCTGAGCAAGGTTTATATATATATATATATAATATATATAGTATATTTTAAAATTTACATGGCAAGGCAAAGGAACTAGAATAGCTAAAACAAATTTGAAATAGAGGAATAAAGTGAGTGGAATTAGTCTACTCAATTTCAAGACTTATTATTTTGAAATATATAGTTACAGTGACCAAGACTGGATAGTAGTGATGGAGGGATAGACACATAGCTCATTGGAACAGAATAAAGAACCCAGAAATAGACTTGCACAAATATGCATGAGTGATTTTTAGAAAAGGTGCAGAAGTAATTCGATGGAGAAAAGAGAACCTTTTTAACAAATGGTACTAGAGGAATTGGACATTTACAGGGGAAAAAATACCTTGCCCTATCTACTATTTGGTACAGAAAAATTAACTCAAAATGTATCATGGACTTATGTACAACTATAAAACTTCTAGAAAAAAGCACAGGAGAAAATCTTCATCATATAAGGTTAGGCAAAGAGTTGTTAGACTTGACATCAAAAGTATGATCCATAAAAGGAAAATTTGGCCGGCCGCGGTGGCTCAAGCCTGTAATCCCAGCACTTTGGGAGGCTGAGGAGGGCGGATCACGAGGTCAGGAGATCGAGACCATCCTGGCTAACATGGTGAAACCCCGTCTCTACTAAAAATACAAAAAATTAACTGGGCGTGGTGGCGGGCGCCTGTAGTCCCAGCTACTTGGGAGGCTGAGGCAGGAGAATGGTGTGAACCTGGGAGACAGAGCTTGCAGTGAGCTGAGATCGCACCACTGCACTTCAGCCTGGACGACAGAGCAAGACTCAGTGGAAAAAAAAAAAAAAAAAAAATTTGATAAATTGGACTTCATCAAAATTTAGAACTTTTGCTCCATGAAAAACCCTGTCAAGAGGATGAAAAACAACCCACAAACGGAAGAAGTTACTTGTAAACCACATATCTGACAAAGAACGAGTATTTGTAATATATAAGAATTCTTAAAACTCAACAGTTAAAAAAATTAGAAAATAGACAAAAGATATGAACAAATGTTTCACCAAAAAGGCTATACAGATGGCAAATAAGAACACAAAAAGACATTCAACATCACTAGCGATTAGGGGAATGTAAATTTAAACCATTAAGATGTCGTACACACTTATCAGAGTGACTAAAATGAAAGGTAGTGCCAATGAATGCAGCTGAGGACACAGAGAAACTGGATCTCTCATGCATTGCTAATGAAAATTGAAATGGTATAGCCACTGTCTAAAAATTAAATGTGCAGCTACCATATGACCCAGCAATTGTACTCCTGGACACTTATCCCAGAGAAATGAAAACTTATGTTTACACAAAAACCTGTACATGGGCCCAGGCATGGTGGCTCACACCTGTAATTCCAGCACTTTGGGAGACTGAGGTGGGAGGATTGCTTGAGCCCAGGATTCAAGGCCAGCCTGGACAACATAGTGAGATCCCCATCTCTACCAAAAAAAATTTTTTCTTAAATTAACCAACTGTTGTGGTGCATGCCAGTAGTCTCGGCTACTCAGGAGGCTGAGGTGGGAGGATCACTTGAGCCCAGGAGGTCGAGGCTGCAGTGAACCATGATGTTGCCACTGCACTTTACCTTAGGTGACAGAGCAAAACCCTGTCTCAAGCAAACAGACAAACAAACCAAAAAAGCCTGCACACAATTGTTCATAGCACCTTTATGCATAAAAGCCAAAAACTGGAGACAGACCTGATGTCCTTCAATGAGTGAATGGTTAAACAATCTATGGTACAGCCATACACTGATACATGCAACAACATCTTGAATCTCCAGAGAATTATGCTGAGTGAAACAAATAAAGTTAATCACAAAAGGTTACATACTGCATGATTCCATTTATATAGCTTTCTCGAAATGACAAAATTATAGAAATGGAAAAGAGATTTGTGGTTGCCAAGGGTAAAGAAGGGGGCTTGTAGGAAGAAGGGAAGTGGGTGTGGCTATAAAAGGGCAAGAGTGATGGAAATGTTCTCTATCTTGAATGCGTCAATGTCCATATACTGGTTGTGGTACTGTACTATAGTTTTATAAGACATTACCATTGAGGGAAACTGGGTAAAGGGTATGTGGAATCTCTCTGTATTATTTCTTCCAACTGCATGTGAATCTACAATTGTTTCAAAATTATAAGTTTAATTGAAAGAAAACTCCGCACCACAATCCACTAGTCCGTGGAGCCATGAAGCCCAGAGCTGTGTGGCATGGACTTAGAAACAAAGACAAAAACAGGCCCTGCGGGTGAACAAGAGGGAAGAAGCCAACAGCCCCACATGGGGTCAAGATAAATGTTCATTGATATTACATTTGCAGAAAGAAGAAAAGAAAGAAATCACCATATGAGCTGATCTACAAAAGAATCTTCTTTCAACCCAAATCCATCTGAAGCCAGAGATTCCATTCAGCCTGGCACACATTCAGATAGCAAGTCTGCCTGGTACAGAAATCATAATCTCCTACTCACACTGAGTAATTTGATCCATTTACTCCAAGTCAGCAGTTTGGACATATGTTTGCAATCTGAGGGCTTCCTGTGAGGTACACAGAGCCATAATAACAGTTTTTTACGGGAACTTTCTGGTTTTGGATGCCAGGCCAGACTGGAGTTGAAGATGTGGTTAGATGTAACAAGAGTTTTAAAGGTCAGTTCTCCAGCCAGGAGGCTGGACTCTGTGGACCTTGACAGTGGGTGGGAAACTGTTCTCAATGGGTTTTCTCATAAAAAGATCATTTGCATGTGTTTCCTCGTACCAGAGCAGAAAAAAACCCACAGGACTTTTCCACTTTGCTTCTGCATCTGATGGAAGGCAGAGGAAATGGCACAAAGCCAGCACCCCCCCCCCCCCACCATTCAACCCCAATTCTCCCAGTCCAGCCCTGAGAGAAATGCTAGCACACTGAGTCCTACGTTAAGCAAAGCCACAGCCTCTCCTCTGACTGGCCAGTACACCTAAATAATAGATAACCTCCTCAACCCCATCGGTCTCTCTAATTCCCTAAAAAATCCCACTACACTCCCAGCCCCTTGGAGAGCTGCTGCACCCTGCTCACCCTGGCTTTTGCACAGGGCCCATTTTACATGAGTCACTCCCAAAGGAACAATTCTCTTCCCAGTGTTCTCCTTAGGCATTTCAAGTGATTCTGTAAACCACATACTAAAAAAAGTAATGTTCTCATGTATTAATTTGACTAATATCCCATCAAATATGCCCCTACTGCTCTCAATTTATTCTACCAAACACAGAGATCTGGAAAAGCTCATTCTTTCTTACTGAACGCTAACAACCTTTTAACAATTTCATCTCCTCCTTCTGCTGCAGGAAATAAAACTCTGAATTTGAAGGGAACATTTCCTTAAATTGTAGACACAAACACCGTCTCTGTCTGTGGCCTTTGATCAGGAGTCCTAAGCCCTCATGCCTCGGTCTCCAAAGGGCTGTCCTCAAAGGCCAGGGGCAAAAGAAAATTGACTGACTAATTTGGCAAGAGGCTCTTGACCAGGGATTCCTAACTCATCTGTGGCCTCTCCAGCCCCCCAAACTGGAAGTCTATAGGATTATAGGAAGAGTATGAATATGCACATCTTCCATATGTAAATTGATCTTTCTCATTTCCTATGTTTTTCTTCAATGGGGGATGGGGAAGGGTACAGAGAGAAGGAAAGCAGAAAACAGGATCAAGAAAGCAAACTGCCCAAATGACTAAGAAACCTCATACCAGAATGGTTGCTGAATTCTGAAGTCCTGGCTCCCAGCTAACAGGAGCCAATCTCATGTCCCAGTGAGTTGTGGGGAGTGTCTTCCTGAGCAGGTGAATGGGGCAGTGGTGTGGCTGCTCATCACCCTTCATCGCCATACTGTGAAGGTCACATGCAAGACAGGAAAAGCCATGGAGCAGATGAGGTGTGGGGCCAAGAACACTCAAGTTGGAGGTTCTCACTGTGGGCTCAGCTATGTGATTATATGCTAGGGCAAGCCTATTGTCCTGTGCCTCAGTTTCCTCATTGGTAGAATTCAAATGTTAATACCCACCTCAGGAAATGATTGTGAGGAGTCAGTGTTAGGAATGTGTTCTGCTGCAAGTAACAGAGAGCCCAACAACTACACCTAAACGAATTAGGAGTTTGTTGTTCTCACATAAGAAGTCCAAAGGTAGATATTCCAGGGCTCAGATACCTGTGCAGTTCTCATTGATTCTAAAACCCACTTTTTTTCACATTTGAACATCTTGGGAATCTGGCTGTGTCTTAAAAACATGTCAAGTTTTAGTTTAATTAACAGCATTTTATCTTTCCTAATGATACTTAAATACTGCTGTGTCTTATAATATTGCTTATGTATCCAGTGAAGACAATATCAGGGGCTAAGACTCTTTCTAGCGTTTATCTCCTCCATCCTTAGTCTGTGGATGACTTCCTGCATCCTCAAAACCTCATGCCTTGCCTCATGGTTGCAACATAGCTGCTGCATCTCCAAGAATCACATCCATATTACAGGCAGGAGGGAGAGAGAAGTGGGAAGAAGACAAAGGGTTTTCTTTTCTTGACTTTTTTTTTTCTTTTAGTTAGAAAGAGATGCCCTCTCTACCAACTTTCACTTACATATTATTGGGCAGAACTATGTCACATGGCCACCTACAGAGTTCTGGGAAGTTGAGTGTTTAGATTTCCAGGCTCTCTAAAAGAGGAAGGCAAGGGAGGAAGTAGGTGCTTGCTTGGTTACTGAGTGAGCCCACCTATTGTGTCTGCCACAGTATTTAAAGTACCTAGCACAAGTATCTGGCATGTAGCAGATGCTCAAGAGAGAGAAATCCTGTACCTACTACACACACAGACACACACACACAAACACACACACACACACGATTTCTTTTGGAGATGAGGGAAGCCAGCCCACCAAACAACTTCATTTCTTGGAACACTACAATCAACACTCTGTAGGAATGCAAATGAGGTTTACCCAAGAAAGAGTGGTAAACACACTTCTATCCTTTCCAATTCTGCAGAGCAGTTTCCGTAGGCTCATGCACCAGAAGATTCTGGCACAAAATAAATAAACAAACTGTTTTGCTTTTCTCGCACATGAGGGTATTTTGGTTTCCATCCACCAAGCTGAGGCTATCTCTCACTTCAGTTCTGCAGCAGCCGCAGCCCTGCAGCCCCTGATTGGTCTCAGTGGGAAGCATTTGCAAGCTGGCATCTATAAACCATCCTCACTTCAAATCTGTGAGCGGGGGATAAGCATTTCTATTTGCCAAAACTGCATCTCAGAGAAATCAGGAACATGTTCAAGGTCATCCAACTGGTAAGTGAGGAGCTAAGACAAACTGAGGTCGTTCTGGTGCCGTACCCTTCCTTGCACATCTCCTTGCCCCCCGAAGGATTGCTTTCTGTTTAACTCTCAGTTTTAGGCCAGAAAAGTCAGGCATCACCCCAACATTAGGATCCCATGGAAGGGTTGTCACAGTGATGATAGAAAGTGGAGGCACTCTAGGGTTTTCTCTGTCCATCTGCTCCCAGGCAGGCCTGGGGCTCTGCCAGACTCCTTGGGACTCTCCAAAGACATCAGGGCAGCAGAGTCAATCCCTGGGGGCTCATCTAGGAACTCCAGGGACTGTGTGCTTCCTTCCACTCAATAGATGGGAGACACTGAGACTTCTGCAAAGAGGAGGCGATGCCCAAGGTCATAACAGGAGTGAGAGTCTGTGTGAGGACCAGACCAAGGGCTTCATGCTGCCCTCTCTCTGGGGCCCAGGGCTGTACTGGCTCCTGTTTTGTCCTTGATTAGAGATACCAGCTCTCAGACTTCTCAGGGTCACAGACAGTAGGGCTGAGCTTGGAGGGGATGGGTTGGGAGGGAGGGATGCTGAGGTAAGACAATGAGTCCCTGGGCAAGTATTTGTTCGAAGAGCAACAGGAGAAGGGAATGAAGTGGGGAAGCAGTGGAAGTGTGCAAAGAGCCATGGTCCTTGGCCGTTTTTGAGACTTCATCAGGTAGGCCTACCCTGACCCTCATGATCTAAATGAGCCTTCTACTTCATTATTTCCTCTGTTCTTTACCATTATAGCACTTACTACAATTTTTGACTGCCTATTTCTTTGCATGTCTTTTCTTGTTTATGTCTGTCCAGGCCACTAGACTCTAGAGTCCATAAAGGCAGGAAAGACATTGGCTGTCCATTTGCCCAGGATCCAGCAGTGCCTGGCATATAGTAAATGCCCAACAAATATGTAATGAGAAAGTGGTTTTTTTTTTTAACATTCCTGATTCATCTTGGACATTGATATGAACCAAAATACACGACCATTGAATAGCTGTAACTTGTGTCTGTGAGTACTCACCATTAGGTACAAGTTTAAAACAAATGTAATTTATTATAAAAATACTTTTTTGATTGTCTGTGATTTTTTTTAGTGCTGAGGCAGATAATAAAAGATTAGGCTGGGTATTGTGGTTCATGCCTGCAACCTCAGCACTTCGGGAGCCTAAGGCAGGAGGATCTCTTGAGCTCAGGAGTTTGAGACCAGCCTGGGCAACATGGCAAGACCCTGTTTCTACAAAAAAAAAAACAATTAAGATTAACATATTTTCCAATAGACATGAGTTAATTAAAAGATTATTTTCGATCTTATTATTTCTCATATTTACTTCACGGTATAATGATCAAGTCTGGCACATAATGGTTTGTAGTCTGTCTTACTTTTGTGTAGAAAATGATATTAAAGGGATTTTTATTTTGCTCCTTTGACATGAGAACATAGGGTAGAAGGTATCTTTGAGCCTCATAAGGGACCAAAAATCCCCCGGCCCACTACGCACAGCCTCAGAGGGTACTGTTCCTACTGCTGTTCAGGTGCAAGGCACCCCTGGAGTTGGGCAGTGTGCAGCCTGCACAGCCTTGCAGGAGCAGCCTTGTGAAAATCCAGGTTTGACAGCTCATCTGCCTGTTTTTACTCTTGCCCCTTTCTGTTCTTCCCATGACATCCAGAATGATCTTTTCAAAATTTAAGTGAGAGCATGGGATTTGTCTCCTTCTAATCCTCCAGTGACCTCTCATTGTATTGAGAACAAAAACAAAACCCCTCTCCCTGGCCCTCAGGCCCCGTAGGATCTGCCCTTCTTCGCCTGTATCTCTTACATGTTTCTTACCTCCCCTTTCTCCTTTGCTCGCTGAACTCCAAACTCCGGTCCTCGGTTAGCCAAATTCATACCTGACTAAGGGTATGTGTGCCTTCTGCCTGAACTTGGTCTCCTACCCTGGCTTCCTACTTTTGACCAATCTTCATTGGTGTATTTGTCTGCTTTCACACTGCTATAAAAGAACTACCTGAGACTGGGTAATTTATCAAGAAAAAAGGTTTAATTGACTCACAGTTCCACATGCCTGGGGAGGCCTCAGGAAACTTACAGTCATGATAGAAGGCAAAGAAGAAGCAAGGCACATCTTACATAGCAGCAGAAGAAAAAGAGTGAGATGGGGGTGAACCATCACACACTTAAACCATCAGATCTCATGAGAACTCACTAGAACAAGAACATCATGGGGGAAACCGCCCCCATGATCCAATCACTTCCCAGCAGGTCCCTCCTTTATACGTGAGGATTACAATTTGAGATGAGATTTGGATGGGGACACAAAGCCAAACCATATCAACTGGCTATTTTCTTCTCATCACTCAGATCTCATCCCCAGAAGAGCTCCTCCCTGACTCTGATTCTGCACTCCTCAGTTACTCTCCATGACATCTCTGTGTCTCTTCTCTCCACAGAACTCATCCCTATCTGATATGTCCTCATTTCTCTATGTTCATTCACTCATTATCTGTGTGGTCCACTAGACTTTAAGCTCAGTGAGAGCTGGGGCATTATCTATGTTGTTCTTTGCTGCACTTCCAGTGCTGACAGCAGTGCCAGGCCCATGGTAAGTGCGCTTGAAACATTTATTAAACGGAGGAATGAAAATCCACAAGGAGACTTGGTGGTGGTGGTCCCCAGCCTGGCTTGCTGACCAACTGGGGGAGTCCATCTGAGGACTCGAGAACCAACAGGAGCCTGTTGTGCTGGAAAGAGTCAAGAAGTCAAGAGGCCTGAGTCTACTGCCTTTTCTTGTTGCAGCCATTAGCCTCACTCTCTCTCTCGCTCGCTCTCGCTCGCTCTTGTTCTCTCTCAGGACTTCCATTTCCTCATCCAACCTGTGAGGCAATTGGATTGGGAGGTCTCTGAGGTCAGAGGGTGGGAGTCATTGGGGTAGCCAAGTCCCTAACTCTCCGGAGCCACTGCAGGCTCTGAGCCTGGGGTGGGGAGGTGGGGCCAGACCCCACACACAGGCTTCCAAGAAGACACATTTGCAAAGCCTGTGTGCTGGTCCCTCCCCCAAGGCTTCAAAAACAGGTGCTTGAGACAAAATGAGGAACGTGATGGGAACTCTGTGATTGAAGAGAGTGTGTGGGTTTGACTTCCGGGCACTGTACGCAACACTCAGCCTGATGTGAGTGGGTCACCCACTGCCTCTGTTGCTGGCCTCCACTCTCAGCCTGTACCCCATGAGAGTCTGGCTGATTTTCTGACTCTTCATTAGCACAAATCCAGCAGTGCCAATGTGATATCTCCAGACAGAGGCCAAGCTGGCCCTCGGCACTGCCGACTGGGGAGCAGATAGACCTTGCTGCCATTTCCTCTCCCCACCCTCCTGGGTTCGGCTCTGCCACATCTTAGAGTAGGACTAGGGAATGGCCAGAGGGCAGTTCGGGGCAGGTGGGAAGAGAAACTGCTGCAGACCTGAATGAAAGGAAGGAGTAAGGCACACACAGGACCACAGGAGGGAGGCGGAGGCCCCAAAGGCTATTCTGCCAACACCTGACCATGTGACATCACATTCCTCTCTGGGGATCAATCTCCTGATTGTGAGATCAGACTAGGTGACCTCTAAGCCATCTCCCAGTGCTAGAATTTTCAAGTTCTCATTAAGTGCTAATTTCTAAAACCGCGCTCATCACATATGTGCTATGTAGGAAATGCGGCAGGGAGAGAGATCGCAGGAATTCCTGTCTGATAAGAAGGAAGTGCATTGGTCAGCAGACTCTGGCCTTTCTTTCCGTCACAGCACACTTGATGAAGGCTAATTGAGAGTTTAACATACCCCCAGGGATTTTTCTGGACTTCAGCACAGATGCAAGGGATCCAGAGCTATGCATGATTCTTGGAGGCTGGGGATTAGGGGTTGGGGTGACAGCTATAACTTTTACCATATCACATAGTGTATTGGACACCACATTTAAGAGCCACTTAAATCTGCACCAGCAGACCAGATTGGAAAATTTATGTTAACAAGGCTATAGACTAGGCCAAAATCATGTTGCACACCATTAGCAGAGTGTCTTGATGGTTTTATAATTTATTCTACATGTTTTCAGTTCTGTTATTGTCCAGAACTATACTAAGTGCTAGGGAAGTAAAGATGAATAGAATCCAGCCCTTGCTCTCTAGCAGTTCCCAAAGAACCTGCTGTGGCACCCAGGAATGCCCAAGCCAGAGCCCCCACCATTAGTCCCAATGATACCTTTTGTACAAATTTTAAAAAGGCCTGCCTTTGGGACAGATGCAGTCCAGGGTGCACACAGCCAGGTGAGCACATTAAAGTGACCATTGGTCCCCCTTTTTCCCCTCAACTGAGCACCCTGGTGCAGTCAACAATTTGTGTAACTGATCCTGGTGGTCATGGTGGGCTGCCAAATTTCAATTAACATCTAACATATATTTTCATTCTAATGGGATATACATGCTAGCAATGCCTGTCAAATGGAGCACAGACCCCAAAACGTCATATCACAATGGAGCGTGGGGTAAGCTGGCTATGATGTGAGGTGAGAAATGTAAAATCTGGCCAACTTGGTGTTTATTGAAACATAAAAAAAATGTAACAGAACAGAAAACCAGTATTAAACGGAGACCAAATGATAGTGTGGCAATAGTTGGGTGCTTTTATAGTTGCTTTGAAAATCATTTATACTGCAGTAGTAATTGCATTGTAATGATTCCTGACTTGTTTAGTGTGTTTTAGTATTTTAATGCTGTGATGTATGCACACACACACAACAAAAGTTGGGAATCATCACTCTAGTGTTTCTAGTGGAAAATAAGTATATTAAAAAAATTCTGTTCCATATTAAGTTCTTCTTAGAGATTTGAGATAAAAACAAGTCACTTAACTCTGCCTAGAGAGGCCAGGGAGGGCTTCCTAAAGGAGGTGATAACTAAAGCAAAATGTGAAGATTAAATAGGAATTCACCAAGCAGACAGGGTGGGAAAGGGCACTGAGAGCAATGGAAACCACTTGGGCAAATGTGTGAAGAAAGGACAAATTGTGTGTACTGAGCTGCAAGCTGTGATATGGACTGGAGAGGAAAGAATGAATAAGAGCATCAGGAGGTGAAGGTGAAGCCAGCTCACAAAAGAGTCCTAATGGATGTGGCTCTGGTCCTAATCCTTCCCCCAAATTCAAACCTCCCACCACTGTCACCAATCCTAAAGTAAAGGTAAGAATTTTCCCAAGATACACATGATGTACTTTTGCTTTGGGCTCAGCAAAATGCCACAAGCTATACTCTTTTAACTTGGGTAGAAAATGTATAACACTAGCTAGGTGTTTTGCGGAAACACCAAGGACTAGTACAAAATGAAAACGTAGAGACTCTTTTTCAAAAATTATTGAGAATTTCAAGATAGCAACAGTAGAGCATTTAATGAAGTGCTAGGCCCATCAAGGTGTGGGGCCTTGTGTAACTGCACAGATTGCACGACCATAAAGTAGGTTTTGTCTGTAGTTGAGGGCAACCAGGAAAAAGGAAGAAAGAAAGGGTTGGGTGGTGGGGAGATAGAAAGAGAGGGAGAGGGAGAGAGAAAGAGTGACTGAGATGCTAATTCAAGGCAGTCAAAATCCTTTTTTTTTAATCAAGCTTCCGAAATTTTGTCCTCAAAGTATCCCTAGTAACAAGAAGAATCTGCAGTATAGCAACCCTCCACAACCTTGTGTTCTATGACACAAGAACATAATTTATTTGAGTTATTATGTCACTGAAAAGTATTTTGCATGAATTCTTTGTAATGATACATAGTGTTTACTTTAATATGAAAAGTGTCTTTAGTAAGGTGACTGGTTATGAGATAAATATACAAAAACTTATATCATGATGGATCAGGAGGTCAGAGTGCGTACCACAAAGTACCATGAAATAACAGAAATTATATTTTGAAAAAAATAGATTTATAATGTGGCTGGAAATCAAGGAAGAATGCTACCTGCAGACTAGAAATATTGAAGTATGATTTTTTTAGAAAGATAGGACTGAATTGATTAAAAACAAAAACAAGAGAAGGTAAGAAAAAAAAAAAACCACCAAGCCAAAATGAGTAGGAGGGACTACACAAGGCAAGAACAGTTCCAGAGCACCCCAAGTTAAGAGTGATGAGATCCATGTGAGGAAGAGAGCCTGGGATCTCAATGTCATCAGGTCAATACTTCAGAACAGCTGAGCCAGTCAGGCCTGTCCCCTTCAGGCCTCCATTAACATGGAGCAAATTTGTAGATAAAGCATTTCCTCCTAGGTTCAAGCTGTTGTCACTGCGCTCTGAAAGGGCAGTTCTGACTCAATAAGTCTTGTGAGCTGGGGCCCACAGGCAGAGTAGCACCTCTGGTGCCATGGACTCCTGAGAGGGATAGAGAATCCCTGCCATCCGGGTCGTGCTATCTGCAGACCCCACCTGCATAGACACCTCCCCATAATCACTGGGAAGGGCAACAGAAATTGGTATAGGAAATAATGATTTCCATTTGAGTTGGGAAAAGCATTGTGTTTGGATATCACAGCCTCTGCCAAAACTAGTTTTCACATATTTTTGAGATCTTCCCATGGTCAGGTGATTGATCAATTTATAAATATTGCATGACTGAAAAGAACATAAAATCTGATAAGTCAAAATGTTTCTTTTCTATAATTATTATACCATATTTGTTATTTGTGTTCATTTAAATCCTCTTCAGTGCTGTCCAATAAAAATACAATGAGAAACACGTATGTTATTTTCAATTTTCTAGTCACCACTTTAAAATAAGCAAAAATAAACTGATGAGATTAATTTTAACAGATTTTATTTATCCATTTATTTTAGGTTGCAATCTTTTTTAACTTTTATTGTAGGTTTGAGGGTACATGTGAAGGTGTGTTACATATATAAACTCATGTCACAGAGGTTTGTCATACGGATCATTTCATCACCCAGGAATTAAGCTCAGTACCCAATATTTCTCTTTTCTGCTCCTCTCCCTCCTCCCAACCTCCACCCTCAAGAAGACCCCAGTGTCGTTGTTTCCTTCTTTGTGTTCATAAGTTCTCATAATTTTAATAGATTTTATTTAACTCATATCTAAAGTATGATCTTTTCAAAATATAATCAATATTTAAAATATTCGAGCTATTTTATTTTATTTTTTCATACCAAGTCTTTGAAATCCAATGTATGTTTTACACTTTATAGCACATTTCAGCGTGGATTAGCCATATTTGAAGTATTAAATAACCTAGTGACCATTGGCTATACTGTGTGGCTAGTGGCTACTATATTGGAAAGTGCACCTCTCAATCCTTGGTTATTTTTTGTCTACTTGTCCTATCATTTTTACTTTATACATTTTGGAGCTATGCACAAAGGTTCATGGGTGGACACGAACAAAATCAAAAAAAGTCTTCTTTGGCCAGGCACGGTGGCTCACGCCTGTAGTCCCAGCACTTTGGGAGGCCAAGGCGGGCAGATCACTTGAGGTCAGGAGTTCGAGGCCAGCCTGGCCAACATGGAGAAACCCCGTCTCTACTAAAAATACAAAATTAGCTGGGCATGGTGGCATACACCTGTAATCCCAGCTACTTGGGAAGCTGAGGCAGGAGAATTGCTTGAACCTGGGAGATGGAGATTGCAGTGAGCCAAGATCATGCCACTGCACTCCAGCCTCGGTGACAGAGCAAGACCCCATCTCTAAATAAAGAAATAAATAAATAGTCTTCTGTGACCATTAATTCTTTGGGCTTTGGATTCATTTTATCTTATATTAATATTGGCATATCTACTTCTTGGTGCCAGCATTTCCTTAGTTAATATATCTTTTCCACTCCTTTATTTTGAAACTTTGTGTCATTTTTTCATGTGTGTCCCTTTTAAGTAACATATAACCACATTTGGTTTTGTTATCCAGAGAGTTGCCATCTTTTAATAGACACATTAACCAAATCATATTAATTCTAAATATTGGCATATTTGGACATATTTGTCCACATGCTTGTACTTTTTAGTTACTGTGCTTTCTTGTTGTTTCTTTTAATTTTTTCATTTCTTACTTTTGTTGGATTAATCAAGGTTTTAGGTGTCCTGGTTCCTTTTTTTTTTTTTCTTTCAGCAGTTTAACATTTACATATCGTATTTCTATTCTTCCAGTAGTTACCGTTAAGTATTTTCAGCAAAAGGAAGCAGATCATTTTATTTGCAATGATGTGTGATTGCCACTTGATAACTACTTTATCTTGTCCATTTTTGGCTATTGTTACCCTTAATTTTAACTAATTTTAAGTTATACATATATTTTCTCCCTGTGAAAAAACTAAAAGATTATAGGTTTGGTCAAATTCCTCTGACTGCATCCCCAATCCCAGTCTCTTCTCAAGAAGTAACAACCATATTTAAGTTTAAAACATTTTTGACTTTTTATGTATATATATATATGTGTGTACATGTGAATAGGTCTATATATACACATACATACGTATGTATACATGTGTGTATGTGTATGTGTGAATATATCTATACGAGCGTGTGTGTGTGTTCAGCTACCAAAAGAAATACTTTCTGTGACTCATTTTGTAGGAATTTGCCATAAAGAAATAATTGAATAAGCAGGCAAGTATATATATTAAAGAATGTTTCATAACAACATCATCAAAAATCTTTTTTCATTGAAAACATCCTGGCTGGAAGCGTGGCTCACGCCTGTAATCCCAGCACTTTGGGAGGCCTAGGTGGGCAGATCTTCTGAGGTCGGGAGTTCAAGCTCAGCCCGGCCAACATGGTGAAACCCTGTCTCTACTAAAAATACAAAAATTAGCTGGGCACGGTGGTGCGTGTCTGTAATCCCAGCTACTTGGGAGGCTGAGCAGGAGAATCAGCTTGAACTCAGGAGGTGGAGGTTGCAGTGAGCCCAGATCACGCCACTGCACTCCAGCCTGGGCAACAGAGTGAGACTTTATCTCAAAAAAAAAAGAAAAGAAAACATCTTAAATATTCATTAATAGGGTATTAGTTAAATAAATTGTGGTATATCCATACATTACATTTAAAGTGATGTAACATTCTTAAATCCATTGACATAAAAAGCTGACTAGAATATAGCCTCAAATTTTAAAAAATCTGATTACAAACACATACTCACAAACACACACAATTAAAAGATATTCACCAAAATCCAGTAATACAGTGGTTATTTACAATAGGTAAGAGTCCAAGTTGTTTTTACATTCTTATTTAATATTTTATACTGATCAAATTGTCTAAAATGAGCATAGATGGATGTTACACTTTTGAAAATATTTTTTTAAAACCTATTCCCTTCTTTCCAAAAAATCTTATATAAAATCTTAAATAGAACAGTTGCTCCAGGAAAATTCATGATGTTTATCCAAAGGCTTCTCTTCCTTCCCAGTATGTGACTTTGGGTCCAGAGAACCTTACAGAAGCAGGCTTTAGAAAGCTTCCTGGAGAAGATGAGAGAGGATTAGCAGTGTGCTACCTGTAGCAAAAAAAAAAAAAAAAAAAAAAAAAAAAAAAAATTCCATTTGTAAATAATTATCATTTTGTATGTTATTTATATATTTGCTCAGCTGTCTCTACTTATGTTTCCTGTATACTAGATATGTTTTTCTGTTTTGCCCTCACTAATTTTCTCCTGGTAAAGAACCAAGCTGTAAGTTCCTTCATGTAGAATGCCAAGAGAGCACGGACATTTGAGCAATGCTTTTGACACTGCTAATGAAGATCAATATTTCAAGCACGAATTAGTGCAACTAATGTTCTTGGTGTGATTGGAAGTATGCCTGAAAACAGTTGAAAAATTCCTGCTTGTAACAGCTTTCTCGTGGGAATTATACCTGAGACTGTGAGGTTGAATTCCACAGTCATTTCTTTACCTATTAAGCAGCAGATACCATTGCAAAAATCAGGAGGGTCAGTCATCAAGTTCATAGCCAAATGTAGGCTGAATTAAAGCTAAGCCTAACTGATCAATATTTAACATCTGGTCATTCCCTAGTCCTTCCAGAAGAAAGACAGATGCTAACAAAAGGCTTTTTAGCTCTATTTTTCACATGAATTAAAAAACCAAGGCTAGTTTCCACTTTCTAAGAGAGTAGAAAGAATCTTAGGAGGAGTTTCTCCCCATTTTAAAGGTGGAGGCTGAGTCAGATTAGCTGTCTCTGATGGGTATCCTGAAGGGAATGTTTTCTATTAATATCTCCAAGAACCTAACTGATCTTCCTCAGAATGGCTCAGTCAGGAGTTTATACAAAGAGTACTCATTAGGGCCATATCAGGACAGCAGCTTAACCAAGCATGGATGTCAGGGAGGCAGAAGTAGCTTCATTTCCTTGCAATCCTCCTAGGTAGTGACTAGAAATTGTTTTGAAAGACAAGCTTGGCCCAGCGCGGTGGCTCATGCCTGTAATCCCAGCACTTTGGGAGGCTGAGGCAGGCGGATCACGAGGTCAGGAGATCGAGACCATCCTGGCTAACACGGTGAAATTCCATCTTTACTAAAAATACAAAGAATTAGCCAGCCGTGGTGGCAGGTGCCTGTGGTCCCAGCTGAGGCAGGAGAATGGCGTGAACCCGGGAGGCGGAACTTGCAGTGAGCCGAGATCGTGCCACTGCACTCCAGCCTGGGCAACAGAGCGAGACTCCGTCTCAAAAAAAGAAAAAAAAAAGAAAAAGAAAGACAAGCTTATGCTCGGAGGATGGAGAAAAGCAAGTTTTACAGTTCCTGAACTATGAGGGTTTACTGTACAACCTGAATGCCAAGTTAACGTGCCATATAACCGGGGGATGCCAACAATAACAGAAAATTCTCCTCACTGTCGTGTGTGTGTGTGTGTGTGTGTGTGTGTTACCGTTAAGTTAACCACAAAACAAAAAATTACCGTTAAGCCATCCACAAAACAAAAAATGGTATTTTCTGTGACTCCATTTCTAGGAATGGATATGGACACTGTTGTTGGGTAGAGAGGCTATCAGGCCCTGTGCTGGCATGGAGCAGGGTCTCACAAGAGCTACACTATATAACCAAGTAGCAATAGATGTAGGTCATTTCAGATAACAAACAAGGAAGTCTAAGTTGGGTTTTTTGGGGGTTTTTTCCTAAATTTCTAAAGAAGTCTCTACAAACTCCATTACTACTGCATCCGTTGACAGATCTCCCTATCAGATATAAAGGCAGGGAAATGGTGCCAGAGCATGGCCTAAAAGCAGAAGCTGCCAGCACCCCGCCGGGGACAGAAGATGAGCTACAGGCCTGAATATGGGGCTGTCTTAGTCAATTTGTGTTGCTATAAAGGAATATCTGAGGCTGGGTAGTTTATAAAGAAAAGGAGTTTATTTGGCTCATGGTTCTACAGGCTGTATAGGAAGCATGGTGATAACATCTGCTTCTGACAAGGGCCTCAGGAAGCTTCTACTCTGGGGGATGGTGAAGGGGAGCCGCATATACAGATCACAAGTTGGGAGAGGTGGCAGAGAGTGTGGAGGAGGTGCCAGGCTCTTTTCAACAATCAGTTCTCACAGGAACTAACAGCAAGAACTCACTCTTGCAAGAATGGCACCAAGCCATTTATGAGGGATCCACCCCCTGACTTGAACACCTCCCACCAGGCCCCACCTCCAACACTGGGGAGTAAATTTAAACATGAGACTTGGAGGGGACAAACAAACCATATCCAAACCATAGCAGGGGCACAGGTCTCCAGATCTGGGATTAAAACTCTCCTTTGGAGGATTTCACTTAGCCCCTTCCATTTTTTTTCCAAATACTTAACCACATCCTAGTGTTCGTGACTCAACCAATGCTCCATGCTCATGGGAAGCTGCTAAAATGGGAGCCTGTACAAACAGGAGTTGTCCTGTTCATTCTCACAGCACTGTCCATTCAATCTCTGGAGTACCCAACCTGGCAGAGAAACCTCCCTCCTCATACAACCACAGAATAAGAATCAAAATGGAATATTTCCAACTCCTATCTCATCTTCCTCATACCTTTTCTAGTCCAAGCTGAATTCCCATCTCCATTTTCATAGATGGTGGATTCTCATTCTTCCCCCTCACCTTCTTCAAGTATGTTTTGTGAAATAACATGGAATAGGTTAGGATCTTGTTAGTGGTGCAGTGCTGGTAGAAGAGGCCAATTCCTTCATAAAAGGTAAGGACAAAAGAAAGCCAAAATCAAAAAGTCTAGGAATTAGAATTCTAGGCCTATGTGGTCTGATATGGTAGCCACTAGCCACATGTGGCTACTGAGCACTTGTGATGTGCCACATGCAACTGAAGGGCTGGATTATTTCATTTAATTTTAATTAATATAAACAAATTTAAAAACTGATCATTTGATTTTATTGTTGGAAAGCTAAGTATGTATGTAACAACGTAGGCTTGTAAATCTATTTCCTCAACCAAAATGTTATGAAATCTAAATACACACTGAATATTTCCAGTGAAAATGTAGTGTCTGCATGTAGATGTGCAATACACATAAAATATAACCAGAGCTGGAAGACTTAGTAGGAAAAAATGTAAAATATCTTATCGTTGATTTTTCATATTGACACACGCTGAAATGATATTTTAGATATACTGTGTTAAATAAAATATATCATTACAATTACTTTCACCTGTTTCTTTATATTGATTTTTTTAAACGTGGCTCACGGAAAATTTTTAATTACATATTATATTTCCATTGGTTCTCCACTGTAAACGTTTAATGTTACTGGGGATACTGCTGGAGAGGGAATACCCTAGCCCAGAGCTTCATTCATCACTCACCCTCTCCTACTGCTAAAAAGTCACTCCAGGCCGTTTTCCAACCCTCTCTTTCCTCATTGCTGTTTTAATGTTATTAACTTTGGTGAATACTGACCTCCCCTCACCTTTACCCTCTTCCAGCATTCCTCCCCTCCTCGGGCCTACTCCACTCTTTTCTCTTCCATCCGGCTTTTGAAAATCCATCTTCTACTACGAATAAGCTTCCTCTTCACTCCCCACTCCCCAGGCTCTTTCCTTCACACCACCTTCTCTGAGTCTTTCTAACCATCCCTGTCTGTTTAAACTGCTCCGTTAGAGGCCAAGTTTTGTTTCCTGCGCCCTTTCTTAGTGTCCCTGTACCTCCGGTTGGATTTCTAGGAAACAGACTCTGCACAGAGATGGAGATGGTATGTGGGAGGTCTCCTGGGAGGTGCTCTTGGGAACAACACCTTGAGAGAGTGAGGGAAACAGGATTCGGCAGAGAATGAACTTTAACTGTGCTGCTTTCCACAGAGGCCTCGGCGGATCCCTTGGGAAGCTATGGAGCTGGGGTGGCCCTTCAGGGCCCTCCGTAATGGAAGCAAAGAGGTGAACCTTTGTATCTCCCCATCAACCAATTGGATCCGAGATACAGATGCCCCGCCCCAAGGAGCGGCAACCTGGTTTATATAACCCACAACTCAAACAGTTATCTTGAACTAGCCCAGAGATCTCCTTATTTCTAAATCTAAACCTATTTTCTTGGGCGCCCTCCTCCTTGGTGTCCCTGCAGCCCGGGCCCGGGCCCCCACTGAACCTCCCTCTTCTCCTGAGTCCTGACACCCCGCACAGTCCTGACCTTCCCTCATGGTTTCTCCTGGTGGTTTCCGTTCCTTTCATGGGCTCCTTCTCGGTAGACCTAGATTCTGTCTTCAGCCCTGTTCTCTGTACCTTTTCTACCCTCTCCCTCCACCTCTTGTGTCGGCCCAACTTCTTTCCAGATGATTCCAAAATTGACATCCCTTGCCTCAGCCTCTTTTATGAACTCCAGAATCACCCTTCCAATTGCATTTGCTGGATATCCGCCCCTGGAAGAAGGTGGCCTGCTTCTCCAATCCAACTTGCTCCACACTAAACTCAGTCACATCACTCCAGGTTCTCCTCAGACTTCCACAATGTTACAGCCCCAGTGTGCTCCTCCTGCACCACACAGTCTGTAGACTCTCCTTTGCTGCAGCTTCCGCATTCATCCCCCAGTTAAGGTCTTCATCTCACGGGACTATTGGAATCATCTCCTTCCTGTGTGGCCCCCCGCGAAGCCCTTCTCAGCAGCCAGCTGGGGTATTTAGAACGCTGGTGCTCCCGGTACAGTGGCTTTGTCAGCGTCCCCTGCCTCCAGTGGCTTCCCTGATCTAGCAACCTGGTAAATGGGTAATCTTCCTCACTGCAGCTAAGTTTCAAAAGAACACGGTTGGATAAGCACAAGGCCCTTGTTACTTTGGGAAATACATAATCCATGCCCCACTGTTAGGGCCAGTCCCGTTAGGGCCAGCTTTGCACCTTCACAGGGACTCAGCAGGAACAGATGGGCTCTACTCTCTGTTATTCCTTTTTGCTTCAGATTAGAGAGACCTTGAGTTTCCCCGGGGCCCAGGAAATGTAAAGCTGATGCTCCACAGGACTCTGAGAGGGACACGGCAGTGATGGGGGCTGGTGAGGAAGGGGGATGGAGAACCTCTCTCTTATCAGACAGGCTTGTCCCTAGGGTCCCTGGAAACCCCCAGAGGCCAACCTCTCCCAGGGGCCATCAAACGTAAAGGGCAGGGGGACCTAAGCGGGGAGCTGCGGAGCGCGGGGAGTTTGAAAGCCGCTCCACCGCCCTACTAGTCCGTCCTTTTGCCCCGCCCCCCTTAGGGATCCCCCCGGCAACCGCACAGCTGCCTCGGACTCTGACTTAATTCCCTCCGCGTGCTCTGAATCGCAGAGAGGCAAACCCCCAAACAAAGAGCCGGCAGCTCGCGTGCGGGGCTCCTGGGCGCGTCCTGCCGGCTGGGCTGGGAGAGCCGGCGCCGGGGCGTCGCGGCGGAGCGCGGGGCAGGCGGGGACAAGAGGGCCGGCAGGAAGCCTCCGTGGGTGCAGGGGCGCGGGCCGGGCTGCCCGCACGCTGACCTTCCCGGGCTGGGAGGGAGGAGCGCTGGCTGCGGGCGGTGGGCGGCTGGGCGGCTGGGCGGCCCCGGGAGCCGCCGCTCTCAGTCTCTCTAGGCGCAGCTCCCTTCGCCGCTTCCGGAGCCCCTGGCAGGGTAAGTGCAGAAGCGCGCCCGAGGAGTGGGGGCGCCGCGGGAGGGGGCTGGGGGTCCAGGAGAGGCGCCTCCACCTCCGCTGCCCGCCCCGCCGGCAGTCCCGAGCTAGACTGTCCCGAGCTTCCCCCGGGCGGGCAGAGGCAAGCCGGCTGGGGATGAGGAGTGGAGGAGGCGGAATGCTTGGGACACTCGCGGGGCATGTGAGCAGGTATTGGTGTCTGCATGGGACACGCAACACGGCGTCCATAACTACGCGCATGAGTCTGCCTTTCTGCACTTGTGCCTTGGGTGAGAGCTCTGGGCCTCTGAGGGCCTCGTGCCGTCCAGCGTGCCCGGGGCATGTGTGTTCCTCTTGAAAATGTCATTCTTTGTCCACCCTGAATTCGAGTAGCTTCCTCTCATAGCTACACCAAAATGCTGTATCTGGTGCACATTGCTTTCAGAGGGCCTGTCTGCCTGTGCAGGGATGTCCTCATGTTCTGGGCATGTCTGTGTATTTGTGACAACATGGCTGTGTAGGCCCTGTCACCTGTGTTTTCGTGCCCATCCCTGCATGTGCAGTTGGCCGGCTCCGTGTGGAAAGAAGGCATGGAAGGTTCTGGGGTGTATCCTTTTCACCAGCCATATGTGCAGTGTGCACATGTGTGAATTGGTGGAAATTATGAAAGGGAGGCAGCCCAGTTGGGCTTGGCGGGACAGCATCTTAACTTGAGTCTAAGCTGCTGTGTGCAGGAGGAATAAGTGTTCCAGAGGTCTCCAGTTCGTGGCAAGTATTGTGAGGTGAGCGTGGGGGTTGGGGGTGAGGAGAAGAGGCAGCTTCTGGAAAAACTCATAAGTGCACTCTGGGGCATAGGGTGTGTGCGGGGGAGCGTGAAGAAGAGAATGAGGGTGGTGTTAGGCCAAAGTGGATAGTCTGTGTTCAATTTGTGGGCAGCTGGATTGCAGTGGAAATCAGCAGTTAGAGGCTGGAGACAGGTTTGAATCAGAACTTAATGGTTGTCACTGTGTCAGTAGCATTGTTCCCTGGACAGATAGGTCATCTGGGGCTCAGTTGCTTTGTGTGCAAAATGGGACTAATAACCACTGGCCCCATCTGTCTCCCAAGGGACTGGAGGCTCCAATTAATGCCTGGAAATGCTTTGATGGTAGTTAAGACTCCTAGGGTAAGGGGCACTACTGGCCTACAGGGGCCAAGTTGGTGGTCTGGCGAGGGCTTAGGTGGCCCAGAGCTGTTTGGTTTGTGGGTAGCAGAGGGAGGCATTTGTGTGCTGTTTCCCACTATATTCAGCATAGCAGGAATTTTATACCCACCTTTGGACTCGCGTGTGAAATATGTACAGGCCTGTGTGATTCCCCATAGTTCTTTTGTGAGTGCCTGCTGCAGAACAAGAGGAAAACTGGCGTTGATGTCTTTAAGTCTGCCTAAAGCACCTTGACTTTCCAGAGAGCCTTCCTTCAGATGAGCCCAGGACATTTATAACCACCAACTTGCTTCTTTTTATGCTGCCAAATGAAGCAGTAAGGAGCACCCTTCACAGTTTGTAGCCAGGGAGATAGGAGATGAAAAAGCTTTCCCAGCCAAGGTCACAGGTCTGGGGTGTCCACCACCAAGTTCTATCTCTTGGGTTACAGTGCCTTCAGACCCAGGGCCAACCCTGGACTGGGCTGAAGAAGGAGGGAGGCATCAAAAGTCATGCACAGACGGCACCGAATTCCAGGATGTAGTTGGGTGGTTTGTCCACCCTCGGATGTCACCTGTCACTGAGACTTCTTTGTATGTGATAGCTGTTTAGCAGTGTTTGTGAAAGGAAAGATCCTTGGATGGGAGATGCCGGCAACCCAGGTCAGGTCCCGGCTCGGCTCCCTGCCTGGGGAAGGTCACATCACCTCTCTGGGTCTGCTTCCTCTTTGGTCCAAATCAGGGCATCTTTCCAGATTATCATTCTGTTTTCAACTGTGTTTTGCTTCCTCAGAGAGGCCTTTCCTGATCCCCCATCTAAAGTAGCCACCTCCCAGCCATGATCACATCATTGTTCCTTCCTAGCACTTGGACCTGTCTGAACTTAGCTTTGCCACATCCTACTACAATGTGAGCTCACCAAAAGCGGGACTGCCTTTGTGCCGTTACCTGCTGGCTCCACCTGCAACACAGTAGGTGCTCAAGAGATATTATTGTTTGTGAACGAGTGAGTGAATAAATTAGTAAGGGGGTGTGCATGTGTGTTTTTCAAATTGTCCTCCCAGGAGCTCTGGAAGGGAAGAGCAGGCTCCACTGGCAGGGCCCCAGGTCCCTCACACCAGCAGCTCGGGGTCAATCTAAGTTACATGTCAGCTTTCAGATAGGATCTCCTTTGAAGAAAAGCCTCTCTCACTAAAATAAAACTAGAAAACCGTTGCACCAGAAGACTTAGAGGGGTCTTTTCAACTCCAAGTAGAAATAATAGTACCGCAACTGGAAGAAATCCGCACTTGACCCTCAACGAGGATTATAGGCAGGATTCAGACGTACGAAGTGGTTATTCCACAAACCATTTCTGCTTGGCCATGGAATTCATCCTATGGCTATTTTTATGCCACTGGTTTAATTTCCTGAATTTTGGTCAGAGTTAATATGGAAATGATTTTGCTTACAACACAGCAACAAGGGCTATGTGAGAACTCTAACCCATCTATATCTGAGACAGGCACTAGACGGAGGACACGAAACATCTGCAAGGTGGACAAGCTGTGCACAGATATTTGAGAGCTACCTATCTAGGGTGACTCTGTCTGTTATCGTCCTCTATTGGGGGTATTCCCAGGCATACTTGCCCAGATGTGCCTCACCCCCAGTAGATGTCCACTCAGCATTGTTTTTCTGAAATAGTTGGCAGTGCTGAGGAACTCTGGTCTCTGAGTGATTACTGAGCCACGTGATGACAGCCACGTGATGAAACCTGGCTATATTTACATGTGATGACCCTGATCTGTGTTTACAGCAGCCATGTTTCCTGGGGTTTCCAAGCTCTCCTCCACGTAAAATAGTCTCTTGTGCTGCCTTTTCCTAGAAATATACTTGGAAGTGGCAGCACAGCTGCTGTGTCCAACACCATGCCCAGGTTTGGGGCACAGAATCTAGATTTACCACCCTTTTCTAAGCCCCATAGGAGGAGCATTAATGACCGTGCCCATGATAGAGGAGGTGGTGGTGTTCTGTTTGGTTGGTTTAGGTGGGTTGTTGAGGATGGAGACTGTGGGGAGAAGGGTCGGGAGTAGAGACTGGACCCTCTGTTCATTCCATTGATACTGCCCTTGCTTCGTGTAGATGTCCTGCTCTTGCTGACTCTGGTGGGTTTCTGGGCTCATAGGTTTATACTCACAAGATGGCACTCCACAGGGTAGAGGGAGTTGGGAAGGGGGCAGCAAATATACACTGTACATGTATGTTTTCCAAGTGCCTGCTGTGAGCTTTGAACCTCCAGGCTATGAGACATGCATTAAGGACCCAGCCCCCGACCTCTGAGCACTCATTGTTGAGGACATTAAACTCATTCCCAGGAAGGGATGAGAAAACAGCTGAGTGCAGACTAAGTGGCACTCACCCAAGCCCCAGCTGGAGCTGCGAGAAGAAAAGGTGAAGGAAAGGTGTGCAGAGAGGGCAGGCAGAGGCAGCCGGCAGCAAGGGTGGCCGGAGAGCCCAGCTCTAGGGCCAGATGGTTCAGGCACAGATCCTGGCTCTGCCCCTTCCTCTCCGTGTGACCTTCCGTGTGTTATGTGACCTTGCTAAGCTTCAATTTCCTCATCTGTAAATCGAGGAAATGACCTCAACTCGTAGCAGGGTGCATGGATGGCTGCCTAAGCTGAACTCAGAAGAGGGGTACGGAGCGCCAGGTATCTGATGACCCCAGTGAAGGAGTTTGAAAAAGGTCTCATGGCAAGGAGGGGGCTTGAAGGGTGGTGACTACTGTGGGACCTTGTCTAATGCTGGTCTCCCCTGTAGTAGTCAGGGGGTCTGTGGCGTCGTGCTGGGTAGGCCCCAGGCCAGTCAAGCACTCCCTTTCTCCCTGGGATGCTTTTCCAACTGGCCATGCGACTTCCACTCACAACTATGGAGGGGGAAGTGGCTGCATCCTGGCAGCCTCACCCTCCCTCTCTCACTGCCCTGCACAATGTACAAGCACACATACAAGCACATGGCCCTGCTTAGAGGCTTAAGGATTTTTGCTGTAAAATACCAAGAATTGAGGATGTTACAGAGGTTCAGGAAATGAGAATTGCTCTGGTGGTCCCCTGGTCTGTGTTGAAAGGGAGTAGGGGACCCTCCTTGATGGTAGTGTGGGATGAACCCCCCAGCGGTTCTCAGCGCTGTCCCGGCTTAGACATTCATTTTTTTTTTTTAATATGTACTTCGTGTTTTGAAAGGGTTTTGTCAGCCAAACTTCAATATAAATGAGAATGTGTTTCTTTATCTTAAAAAGATTAATAATCAAAGACCCTATAACTGATAGTTTGATTCCTTTCTGCTTGATACATATCAGTTTAGGTCACTTGCTAGCAGATTCTAGTGTGTTTAAAAAGCTCAGAAGAAAAAAGGACAAAGGACAGAAGCAGACTGGTGTTGTCTGGTTTGTCTGAGGTCTGGCACAGTTAGCAAACATTTAATCACATAGCTGGTGTGGTAGCTTGGCTGAAGCCTTTTTGTCAGGTAGAAATTCAAGTTTCTATGAGCGTTCTTGAAATGCGGTAAAGAGATTTCTCTCCCAGAGCTGCCTTTTATAGATAAGCACTAGGGTTTTGATAGTTGGAAACCATGGTCCTATACTGTGCTTTTAGAATTAGAGTACCTGGCTGGGCGCGGTGGCTCATGCCTGTAATCCCAGCACTTTGGGAGGTCGAGGCAGGCAGATCACCTGAGGTCAGGAGTTCAAGACCAGCCTGGCCAACATGGTGAAACCCCGTCTCTATTAAAAATACAAAAATTAGCTGCGTGTGGTGGTAGGTGCCTGTAATCCCAGCTACTCGGGAAGCTGAGGCAGAAAAATCGTTTGAATCTGGGAGATGGAGGTTGCAGTGAGCCAAGATCGCACCACTGCACTCCAGCCTGGGCGACAGAGTGAGACGCTGTATGAAAAAAAAAAAAAAAAAGAGAGTCCTCATCCTATCCTACTTGAGAATACAATTGTTTATTGACTTTTTATCCCTAGCAACGAGTGCAAAGCTTGGCAAACAGTAGGAATTCAATAAATGTTCATTGAATGGACATTTCAGGAAGGAGCTCATTAGTCATCACCGAGACTGTGCCTCAGGGAGACTCAACCAGAGCCAGATAGGTAATTTGTGGGACCCAGTGCAAAATGAAAACATGGAACCCTAGCTCAAAATGCAGGAAAAGATACCATTAAAGTTATCTTTATACCTTTATAAATATAAGCCCTTTCCTTTTTTCCATGGTCTTTCTCTCAACTTGTCATATGGTATTTTTATTTACTATTTAATGATATTCTAAGTAAAGAAAAATTAAAATTTTAAATTATTAGTATGAATTTTACTGTTCATCCTTATATTGTGCAATGCCAGTTTAAGACTATGAGCATTTAACGTGTGTAGAATCACCAAACTACACAATTCCGATTTCATAGTGCATATATGCACATGTATTTTGTTCTTACCGGGGCAGTGTCATTGCTGCTCTCAACTACTCATCAATGCACTCAACATTGCTAACTCAACTGTTTTTATTCCTCTAGTAGCATCCCTGGGGCTCACTAGGTCTCTGCGACTGTGCTGGGCATATGGTCCTTCTCTCGAGAGTTGATAATTCAGGACTTGTCTGTGCCTACCCAAAAAAGAAGGAAGGGTTGGACATCAGTGATTCATACCCTGTTTGTGTGAGGGAGTCACAAACTCCATTGGAGATCTACTAAAACCTATGGAACCGCAGCACATAGATGGTAAAAATGCTTTATACAATTTCAGGGGCCCCCAAGTTATAACTCCATGGAAGGAATTGTCTTTTAGGCTTACTGCTACGCCATGGTATCCTGTTTCGGAGACAAGATAGGGACTGTTTTGAAAGCAAATGAGAAATTGTTCAAATCCTCCTATCTGGGAAAGAAGATGAGATTTTAGGTCATTTGGCTTTTTAAATTCAATTCCTGATGACTGGAAGGGAATGACGCTGCCTTTCTGATTCCCAGTGGGCAGGTTGTAAATGTCCTTAAGCATGAAATGACATGGTCCACAATGAAGGCTTTTGTGGGAGAGCCCCTCTTTCCACCCCATGGGCTAGACTCTCCTCCAGCCTGACTGACCCCTGCCAGAGCCGCAGGATGACAAACTGCCACCATCCCCTTGCTGGGCTGCAGCTGCTGCTCTAGTGGGGAGAGGCAGCTGCACATCCAACCAACACTGATTGAATTCAGGCACAGGCTGGGGCATCACAGTCACTCTCTGGGTGATCCTTGTCCTCTAATTTAACTGGGCAGAGGAGGACACTGGCTCAGGTAGGTTAGGTGACCTGCACAAGGTCCCCCAGCCAGTAAGAGTGACATTAATCTTCCCTCCATGTATGTGACAGCCCAACCCCCAAACCAGGAGGACACTGGCTCAGATAGGTTAGGTGACCTGCCCAAGGTCCTGCAGCCAGTAAGACATTAATCTTCCCTCCATGTATGTGACAGCCCAACCCCTAAACCAAACATCAGAGAACCAGGCTCACATTTATGTTCCCCCTTCCAGCTCCTTCCTCTCGGCACTGGGGATGGGGAAGGGGAGGAAAGCCACCCCCTACCTCTGCCCAGGATGGTGCAGGAGCCTCTCCACTGAAGACCTCTCCCTGAAGCTCATGGGTGTCCTCTGCAGCATCCAACCAGAGTCATTGCCCATCCAGCTCTCAGAAATTGTCAGGTCAAGCAAACAGTGGTTGCAGCTCTAGTGGCTGCAGCTCTAGTGGCTGCAGTTGTGGACCTAGGAGGGGCTGCTCTGGGGACCCTGTCCAGTGGAAGGGACAGCAGTGTTGTTGAGGCCCCTGTATCTTAGACTCTGGGTCCCCTGTGTCAAGCCTGATGGTGAGCTCTTGGTTCAGATTGAGTTGGGATCATTGTTGATTTGAGGCCCAGAATGCTTCCCATGTCCTCTAGACAGCCATGAGGAGCCATGTTCTATACCCCTTCCCTTCACACCTACACACAGCAGTGAACACACACCAGGGCCCCCATAAGTAGAGATGCCTATGGGCCTCTAGCTTCCAGTCTCAGTCCTAAATCCAAACCTGGGAGTCCCCAGAACCTGGAGGTGTCATCCACTTTGGCCCAGCTCTCTGGGGGACTGTGGATGCTGGCTTTCAGAGTCATGATTACCCAACTCTCTAGCCTTCTCAAATTTCTGCAAGGCACTAACCCCCAGCTGTTGGGTGGGCCAGGCCCAGGTGGACAGGGGTGACTGGGAAGACCCACTTCAGATGTTTCTGTCTTGGCCCCATGCCTGAGGGGCAGAGCACAGCCAACAACAGAGGACTCCTGCTCTGCACCTGCTGGAATTGGCAGCCATGTCTGCCTTATCGTGGTCACATGGACTCAGATCCCAAGGCCTGGATACAGGCTCCAAAAAGTCCATCCAGGCTCAGCTTCTCTGGTGTCTTAGTCCATTTTCACGCTGCTGATAAAGACATACCTGAGACTGGGAAGGAAAAGAGGTTTAATTGGACTTACAGTTCCACATGGCTGGGGAGGCTTAACACACCCCTTCAACAAAAGGGGTCCTGCTCTATCTGCCTTATATACTGAGGTTTTACATCAAGTTTGTCAAACCTCTGGCCTGCATGTGGTCCAGGACAGCTTTGAATGCAGCCCAACACAAATTCGGAAACTTAAAATATTATGAGATTTTTTTTTTTATTTTGCAATTTTTTTCTTTTAGCTCGTTAGCTGTCATTAGTGTTAGGGTATTTTATGTGTGGCCCAAGACAATTCTTCTTCCAATGAGGCCCAGGGAAGCCAAAACATTAGACACCCCTGCTCTACATAAAAATTTATTTGAAAGAATCTACTGCTACAATAACTTTCTCAGTATACAGGTAAAGACACTGAGTCACAGAGAGGGTCATTGACTTTCCTGAGATGCTGGCAAGTAGAGAGGGACCTCCTGAATCTAAGAACTCTGCCCCCTGAAACCTAGGCCTCTGCCTGTCCCCACCCCCATCTGTGTGCCATTGCCTTTATAAACACAACACAGCTGTCAGCAGATGTCCCTTGCATCACTTTGGCAATTCCCCTTTCTTTGGTCATCATGGGAAGCAAGGACTTCCTCAGCCCCTGCCCCTCTCCTGTGATCCAAGAACACACACTCTCCCCAGCCAAATTCCCCTTGTGCCAAGCACCGGTCTTCCCTACGGAGAGGTGAGCAAACAGCTCCCACCCAGACAGGGCCTCATGCAAGATGTCTCCACGGGGTGAAGAAAGAGTGGCTCTTCTCCACAGAAATCATACATCCATTCAGTCAAGAAGACTGGGGAACTTATCACAGAAATCATTCTCTGAATGTGGGAAAAAGTGTAGACTGTACCCTTCACTATAAATTAAGCTGGGCTTCAAGGGAGCAGTGAGTATGTTAGCCAATGCTTTGTGGGTTTTTTTGTTTTTGTTTTTTTTTTTTGGAGATGGAGTTTCACTCTTGTCGCCCAGGCTGGAGTGCAATGGCGTGACCTCAGCTTACTGCATCCTCCACCTACTTGGTTCAAGCAATTCTCCTGCCTCAGCCTCCTGAGTAGCTGGGATTACAGGCACCCACCAACATGCCCGGCTAGTTTTTGTATTTTTAGTAGAGACGGGGTTTCACCATGTTGGCCAGGCTGGTCTTGAAGTCCTGACCTCAGGTGATCCACCCACCTCGGCCTCCTAAAGTGCTATTATATAGCGTTGTTCTTTTGGAAAAGTATTTTTGCGACCCATTGTGTGAAAATTAAAACCCTGTGCTCTTAGTGCCGAGAGGCAGTGATTTTCCTGCATGGGCTTAGGGTCACCGGCAGCCTCCTCCACTCCCCTAGCTGGGTCCATTGGCGCAGTTAGGCAGCCTGGGTCAGCTGCCATGGACTGACCATAGGCCAGGCTAGACAGCCCTTGACTGTCCTAGGTGACATGGTCTCTGCCATGGTCTTGCAGAATCACAGGAAATCGATTAACACATGCCCAATTATCCCTGCAGAGAACCAGGCTCCTGAGTGTATTTTTAGAACTCATCTAAATGGATGCTTATTCCCTAATGCCAGCTCTGGTTTATAACCTGCTGAACCATTTGGGTTTCTTTAATTTAACCTCATAAGTGGTGGGTGACTCTAAGTCTCATTCCCTGGATCAGAAAATCCAGTGGTTCCCTATTGCTTACAAAATAAAATCCTGAAATCTTGAGCCTGGCACATACCTTCTCTGTCACCTTCTTTGCTTAATTCCTGCTCTTCCTTCAAAACCCTTGCCCACAGCTCCCTCTTCAGTACTCCTGAACACATTTTTCTTCCTGAGCTGCATACGTTGTGCTACAGTGATATTAATGTGTCTGTCTTCCCAGCTGTGAGCTCTTTGAGGTCAGGGACAGCTTCATTCATTCTCTTTTCTTCATTCTTTTTCTTTGGGAATCTCTAGCACCTAGCACATTGTGTGCCACATACTGAGGCCTCAGATGTTCAATGAATTAATAATTAACTGGTTAATTTCAAGGGAGAAAACAGATACATGAACCACCAAACACACCCCTACAATGATAAATGAGGAGGGCAGCCTCAGGCAGGGCAGCAGCAGGGAGAAGAGTGGAATGGTGGGTTTGCAAGATGTTCATTGAGGAGAGCTGCAGAAGGGGATGGCTTAGTGTTGGGGTGGGAAAGTGATAAAGCTGAGAAAAAGGAGTGAGCACTGCATAGGTGGATGGAGTGTCACTTACTGAGATTAGAAATACAAGATGGATGGGTTGCAGTGGGAAGATACTGACTTAGTTTTGGGCGTGCTGGATATTAGGGAGCCTGTGGTCATGGGCATGAGCCTGGAGCCCAGCAGGTTTTGAGAGTCATCAGCTTGTTGGAGGTGGATGGAGTTGGGCATGAATGGGGGTAGCAAAGAGGAGACAAGAGGCAAAGCACAGAATGTTCCCCACCTCACCCTGGAAGGAATGCCATCCTTAAAGGTGTAAACCAGGAAGAGGACGAGTCGATGAGGCCAAGGAAGAAAGGACAGTTTTGGAGATTTGGTCATGATGTTCAGATCAAGGCAAATTGGAAACTTGGAGAAGAATACAATGAGAGTGGTAACATGAAACCAGCAGTGGGGAGAGAAGGCTTCAAAAGAAGATGTGACCAACTTTTCAAATTCAGCAGAGATGAAGCAGGAGGAGATAGGAAAAGCCGCCTTTGGCTCTGGCAATTGGAAGTGACTTTGGGATAAGTGGGCGGTGGAGGAGGTCAGACAGTGGTGGGGTGCAGGATGAATGGATGAAGAAGTGAAGCTTCAGAGGAAGAAAGATCTGGCAATAACTTAAGAGGGAAACAGGATCTAGGAAAATGTGACTTGAGAAACAGTATGCATGGTCATTAGGTTGAACTGTTGCATCTTAACAGCTGAGATTGTATCCTGGCTCACTATACTAGTCTTACACAGGACTAATTTGTTGCTTCTAGAAGTGGAGCTAAAGCGTACTTTTGGCGGGGGGCGGCAGGGGGCAGTGGGGCAGGGACATTTGTACAAAGACTCTGACCCCCAGGGATGGGAGTCAATTAAAACAGAGGCTGAGCTGCTGTGTCAGAAACCCAACAGGACTGTGGCTTAAAGAACAAAGAAGCTTCTTTTTCTTTCATGTAACAGTTCAGGCTAGGCAAGCTGTTCTGCTCCACACAGTCATGCAGGGAGCCAGGTTCCTGCCCTTTTTGTCTACCATCCCCAAGGGCAGTGCGTGGTCTCAAAGTGTGGTCCCCAGACCAACAGCATCAGCCTCACCTGGAAACTTGTTAGAAATGCAGTCTCAGGCATCACCCCAGACTTACTCAGAATCTCTATTAGGGGAGCACTGTAGTTTTGAAAGCCCTCCAGGTGATTCTAATGTACCCTTGATTTTGAGAACCACTGCTCTGAGGTGCTGTCCTTGTCTGCATGGTTGAAGCTGATTTCAGACACATCCATGGCAAGGGAAAGATTGGAAAGGGAAAGATTGTGGCAATGTGCACGAGCAGTATTTTAAGGTCCAGGGGTGGAGTACTACTTCCACTCATCCATTGTCAAGAATACTATATGGCCAGAGCTAGCTGCTAGAAGGGTTGGGGAATGCAGTCACATGTTAGGTGGCCACATACCCAGCTATGGCTCCATTTTAATGGAAGAAGGGGAGAAAATCTTCTGGGAGACCATTAGTAGTCTTGGCTCCCTTATGAATCAAACTGAAGGAAGTTTAATGCCACATCCCATCCTCTAGAAGGAAGAAAAGATATCTACCTACAGATCACTACGGCTTGTCTGTTTAAAGAGATCCATGGGGGTCTTTTTTTGGATGAACCAGCCCCCCAAATGTCTGTCCACCCTCAATGGACATGAGCAGCCCAGCCCTTGGACACCTGCCTCAACTGCTCACCCACTGTATACTGTGCTGCCAAGTCCCTGGTTGGTAACTTCCAACAAACATCAGGATTTCCCCAGCTGACCCCATCAGAAGGAAGGCACCCAGGCTGGGCAGGGAAGGATGGGTAGTTAGAAGGGGTGCTGGTTTACTAGAAATGAGAGCTAGAAGATAAGCTGCTTGTCCAATGAGCAGCTGGGCACTTGCAGGGCAGCTGTGCACACCTGCACAGACTGTGCCTTGCACAATTCCAGGGGCAGCCATTCTCATGGGTCTCAACCATGTCCCACCCTCAGGGGAACCCCAGCACCCTGGGGTCTTGGACCTTCTGTTGCTGCTGCTCTTTGCCTTACAGATCCTGAGCTCACCCTGAATGGGTCACCCCTGAAGCTTCCATCCTTGCTCTGAGCAGCTTCTCGGGAAGCATCTCAGTGCTCCAAGGACCAAGCCTAGACAGAGAAATCAATTCTGGATAGGGACAGCTTATCTTCCCTCCTCAAAGCCTACTAAAAGCCCAACCCTGAGAGACTTTGACTTTGGCATCAGCAACACCTGGGCTTGATTCCCAGGTCTGCCAAAGGAGCCTCAGCCTCCTTGTTTATAAAACAGAAGCGGGCTGGTTGTGGTGGCTCACGCCTATAATCCCAGCACTTTGGGAGGCTGAGGTGGGTGGATCACTTGACACCAGGAGTTCGAGACCAGCCTGGCCAACATGATGAACGCTGTCTCTACTAAAAATACAAAAATTAGCCAGGTGTGGTGGGCATGGTGGTGCATGCCTGTAGTCCCAGCTACTCATGAGGCTGAGGCAGAAGAATTGCTTGAACCTGGGAGGTGAAGGTTCTATTGAGCCAAGATTGCATCACTGCACTCCAGCCTGGGCGACAGAGCAAGACTCCATCAAAAAAAAAAAAAAATCCAGAAGGAGTGGCACCTGCCTCACTGAGTTATTGAGACAAGTAAGAAAACTGGGCCAGTTGAGGGCCCAACCACTGTGCTGAAGCTGCAGGGGGCTGGGTTTTTTACTACTGACCAGAGTCTGGGAGAGGTGCCAGTGGCCAGAGGTGGTTTCTCGAGGCCGTAAAACACCTGTCTTCATAACTAGGAAATCACAGTTTCTGAAACAGAGACAGGATGATGCGCCTTCCTCAGATCTGGCATTTGTTTATGTAATGATCTACCTTCAAATTCAACCACATGCACGCGCTCCATCTCTAACAGTTCTGCCACTTGTGACTCTGAGTTCTGCAGCAGGAGAAGGGAGCCACTTGTGTTTGCCGACACTGAGATCACACTAGTGGTGGGTTTTAGGGGCTCTGGGCTTTCCCGGCCTCTGCTGTGGGTCCGTTTTTAAGGGCTGGAGCAAAGGCAAGAAAAAGAGGGCGAAGGGTTAGGAGAAGTGAGGAGACTGCATATTCATTTTCAATCCCTGTCAGAGCTGCCCCCTTCTGCTGTGGGTTTCTTCTGAGGTCTCACTCCTCTAAGGAAGGGCCCGATTACGCCCTCAGGTGTTTCCCATCAATGGAACTGTCCTGTTCACATTGGTGCCTTGTTTGGATTATTTTCAAAAGGATTTTTTACTTTGATGTACAATGGACATAGGTCTGTGTCTCTCATCTGAGGCTGAAATTGGAAAACGAGAGAAAAGAGAAGACACTGTGGAGAGTGCAGAGAAAACTCAGGGAGAAAAAGACAGGGGAAATCCCTGGGCTGGCTTGTGAAAGACTCCCACAGGGCCCTGTTGGGAGAACTGGCTGGTGCCTGCACTAAAGCCATCTACACAGAAATGCATCCTGCACGTTCCCACAGGCGCATGCCATAGAAGCAGTGGCCTGCGTTTCACTTCTCTCCTTTCCAATACCTTTGACTTAGGTTTCTTGGGGAACCAGGTGAGAGCCTGAGTGGGATGAGAAATATTTATGTGATTCTCAAAGAGTTCATGAGTGTTCACATGGCTCCTTAGTGCATTCTTTCCTTCATTCATTCATTCAGCATCCGACACCCATACATCAGGTACTCTGTTGGGTGTTCAGGGCCCAGAACTCAACTCATATTTTATCAGATAATATAGCTAAGGGGCATGCCTCAGGCTTCATTAATGGGGATTGTTGACCCTGGGACGTAAGAGCAGGAAGTGGGATGGAGAAATACATAGAGTATGGAGGGAATCCGACAGGTTTGGAGGCTTCAGGAGTATTCAATATTGTTGACAAGCAGCATAACATGGTGGTAAAGAGCCAACCTGGGATGTTTTTTAAGTGAATAGAAGCACTGCTCATAATTATGTCCACATAATTATGTGCAGGTGTAAACCTCTGTCTCCCTTTCCTTTTCTGTAACATGCGGACAATGCGCATGCCTACCTCATGGGGTTGTGAGGATTAAAAGAGATAATGCTTACAAGGCAGGGGTCCCTGACCCCCAGATCATGCCCCAGTAGGAACCAGCCTCACAGCAAGAGGTGAGTGGCAGGTGAACGAGCATTACCGCCTGAGCTCCGCCACCTGTCAGATAAGTGGTGCCATTAGATTCTCATAGGAGCAAGAACCCTATTATGAATTCACATGTGAGAGATCTCAGTTGCACACTCCTTGTGAGAATTTAATGCCTGATGATCAGAGGTGGAACAGTTTCATCCCAAAACCATCCTCCCCCTACCTCCACCATCCGTGGAAAAATTGTCTTGCACGAAACCAGTCCCTGGTGCCAAAAAGGTTGGGGACTGCTGTTATAAGGTACAGCTGATCCTTGAACAGCATGTGTTTAAACTGTGTATGTCCACCTATATGTGCGTATTTTTTAACCAAATACAGATCAAAAATACAGTATTTGCAGGATGCAAAACCCATATATACAGAGGGCCGATTTTCACATGCAAGGGTTCTGCGGGACCGACTGCCAACCTTGAGTATGCATGGATTTTGCTATACTTGGGGATCTTGGAACCAATCCCCCGCATATACTGTAGGACAACTGCTCTTAGTACCATGCCTGATGCATGGTACATGATAAACACTAGCCACGGTTATTCCTAGGCACACAAAATACACAGAGCCTTGGGCGATGCAGAAATGGTCCGAAACTACTGTGCCAGCAGTAAGTCTTGGAATCAGGCCACATTTTTACCCAACCCAGTAAGGAGGGTAGTCACTCCAGTTTTATAGGTGAGAAGAGCTGAGGCCCAAAGGCAAGGAGCAAGTTAGAAACAGAACTGGGACTAGAACCCGGGTCCCTGGGTGTAGGCCTAGCCCCCCTTAAGTTACAATAGTGTTTGGGGGCCTATTGAGAAGGGAAGGAATGTGTAGAGGTGACCCAAGCACCAAGACAGCTGTCACCTTCTGGACTTGATGACCTCACTAGCCCTGCTGGGATGGCAGAGGCCCTGCTGGTGCTGCCTCCTGGAACCCCACCCACGGGGCACCCCAGCTGCAGTCCCGCCTGGGGGCACCTCTTCCAACCCCACCAAGGGTTCTCCTTTTGCTGCGCCTTGCTTCCATCTTGTTGAAAACAGAGATGAAGGGCTTCTCTCACTCTACAGCACTTATCACTGTAGCCATTGCCTTCTTCCCACTTCTTTTAAGTGACTTTCCTGTCTGAGCCAATTTGCTTTGTTAAACTGAGGTCTTGGTTTTCTCCAAGTAGATTTTTCATGGCCACTTGGGAACAGGGCCTTCCCTCACAACCATCAGAATAGAGTACACTAGCAGGCCGGTGGGCTGAGGGGCAGGGGTGCTGAGACTGCATCCCAGCCATCAGATTCGGGCTCTGGATGATGTGTTTTTAGGGTTACCCAATCTTTTCCCATTGTCCTTCATCAGGAAGCTCTTAGAGAGTTGGGTCTAATCATTCCTTTACCCTTGTCTGGCACTGACGCCATAAAATTGAAGTGCATACTGTTCTTACAAATCCTCCATCCCATTTGGTCCTCACAGCCACCACGCAAGGGAGACAAAGCCGGCCCAGCATCATCTCCATCTTACAGAGGAGGAAGGGAGGCTCTGGAGGTCACAGGATTTGTCCAGGGTCAAACTGCTGTAGGTAGCAGCTGGTACTCACACCCAGATCTTCAAACCTGCCAACTAGTGGCTATTTTCTGTTTGCTTCATCACTGATTTTTGTCACAAGCACTGAAGTTCTCATTTCATAGGTCAGACTGCAGCTTTTAAAAAAGAAAAAATGATCTAGGAAAAACATAGCATGCATGTGGCATTGGAATATAACCAAAAAAGAAAAAGAAACACATGTAGCAAACCATCCAGGGACTCTGTGTGTATGTCTGCATCTGGAGAACAAGGACAAGCCAAACCACTTGCCTGATGATAGGAGCAGAGTCCTGACTAAGACGTGGAATGCAATTTGTTACTTGCAAATGAAGTTAAAAAAAAAAAAAAAGTCATGTACAAAAGTCATGTACTTAGGAAAACATGTCTCTCAGGGCATAGAGACAAAGAATTCTTAGTGCTAGGGTTTTAATTCGAGTTCTACTGCACCATCCACGTGACTCTGTAGTTAGCAATCTGACCCTAAGTTTGGTCCAAAAGAGTTGCCTGAATTCATTTACCTGCACACAATGAACATGGTGATAGAAAAGGCCAGCAGTTGCTCAGAAACCCCAGCCCAGCCTGTGCCTCACTGTGCCACTGGCAGCCACTGGACCTCTTGGCCTCAGTCAAGGAGACAGAGGACCAGGGAGAAGATGTGATTCCCTCCAGAGGGTTCTCCAAGCAGTTGGTTTATTTGCAGTGACGGCCATCATGGCACTGCTGACTCAGGTTCCCTTAAGGGTCGGAGAACACTGGCCCTGCTGCCTCCCACAGCCCCGACTGGGGTCTCTGCCCAGGGCAGATCCCCTCATTCTTAGCTTCCACCAGGGACCACCAAGCTAAAAGAAGCTACAAGAAACCCAAACTAGATCTGCACAAGGAAAAGTCAAACATCTGCTCTGCGTGTCTGGGTCTCACTTACTGGGTCTCAAACATCTGCTCTCATGTGTCTGGGTCTCCACTTACTGTTCTGTGCCTCAGTTTTCTCCTCTACAAAAAGGGATGATGATTCCATCATGGGATTATTTTTAGGATTAAATTAATTAATGCACATGCATCACTTGGTTTGCTGCCTAGCATGTAGTTAGCATTTAGTAAATGTTTATGTTTATAATTACTGTATCCACCAATCAAAATCTTGTTGGTAGCCGTGGAAAGAACACTGGCCTGGGAGACAGGAAACCAGATCCTGCCCTGCCACTAATCTGCAGTGTGACTTTGGCCACAGTGTGACCTCCTGTTCCCCCACCCCAAGCTCCACCAAGCTTGCTTGATTCTCACACAAAGGAGCTGAGCTCGGGATCCTTTTGGCTCCTTCCAGCTGCCCCATTCCAAGAGTCTGAGGAAGTCTCACTTCTATGACTGCTTCAGGAAGATGGACAGTCACAGTGTCCACTCATCGGGAATGGAGCAGGAAAGTGAAAATTAAATAAGAGGGAAACGGGCACAGAAGGACAAGGCGGTTGGCATGGGGTGGGGAAATCCACCATGCAGGGGCTGTAACCAAGTTTCATTAGAGGCCAAATTAAGTTATAAATTAAACCATTTAGACTGTTTTTTCCTTTCCAGCTGTCTTTGGCCATCGAGCAGACATGACCTCTTGTTGGCCAAGAACTCAGAGGTAGAAACTGGCACTTATTTAACTGAAGCGGTGGGGAGTGGGGTCTAGCTTACCCCCATAGCAAACACACTAGTTTTGTGGAGAGTTTTCTTTTTTTTTTAAATGACAGATAAAACTGTATGTATTTACCATGTACAACATGATTTTTGAAGCATATATACATTGTGGAATGACTAAGTCTAAATAACAAAGGTAGTACTTCATATAATTATCATTTTGTGGTGAGAGCATGTAACATTCACTCTCTTAGTATTTTTCAGGAATACAATATATTATTAACTATAGTTATCATGTTGTACAATGGATCTCTTGAACTTATTCCTCTTGTCTAAAAATTCTGTACCCTTTGACCATCATCTCCCTAATCCCCCTCACAATCCCCCAGCCCCTAGGAACCACCATTCTATTTCTATGGGATCAACAATTTTAGATTTCACGTGTGAGTAAGATCTTATGTTATTTGTCTTCCTGTGCCTGGCTTATTTCGCTTAACATAAGCCACTTCTGTGTCTATATCCAAAGGAAGTGAAGTCAGTATGTGAAAGAGATATCTGCACTCCCATGTCCGTGTCAGCACTGTTCACAATAGCCAAGATATGGAATCAACCTAAGTGTCCATCAACAGATGAATGGATAAAGAGAATGTGTATATATACACAATGGAAGACTGTTTGATCTTTTAAAAGAAGGAAATCCTGTTGCTTGTGACAATATGGTTGAACCTGGAAGACATTATTTAAAGTGAAATATGCCAGCTTTGTTTTTATTTTAGAAGCACCAAGTTCCCCAGAAGCCCTTCCCTGAGTATGGGGTGCTCCCTGAGTATGAGGTGCTCCCCTCTTAGGGAATAGAGAGTCAGAGTCCCCCAACCTGAGCTTTTGCTAATGGGAGCTTTTGCTAAAAAGCTGATAGGATCCTAAGAGTAGAGGATGTGGAGAAAGGGAGGAAAGTCACAACTAAGTGAGGCCAACCAGACTGTTCCAGGCCCTAACCTGAACCTGACTTCCCAGTGCTTCCTGTTGCACTGGCCCATGCTGCCCAGCCATTCCCCCAGGCCTTTGCTCACACTGCCACCTCTGACTGGGCAGCCCCTCCTTCTTTTCTGCCCTCAGAAACCCTGCCTGTCCTCAAGGACCAGATTAAATGCCACTTCCTTTTGCCATCCCCCTGCCCCCACCACCCCCGTCTGGCAGAATGAACACCCCTCCCTGTGTGTTCCCATTATCAACACAGGCCAGCATCTTGAAAGCGCTTCCCAGTGTCTGGAAGTTGTTTATATGCCTGTGGCCCATCCTCCATGGCTTCTGTCAGCTCCTGAAGGAGTAAGTCCAGTGGTTCTAAGTACCAGGCCTGGCACCTGCTGGGGACTCCATACATGTTTGAGTGTGTAAAGGATGCAGCTGGCCCAGGGCCTGAAAATGCCTTGTATTTATGTCTGATTTATAAAAATCAGCTCCCAAGCACTCCCCAACTCTCTGCCACCCATCACCATTAAAGGACTCAGCTCTGCCCCTCAGCCAACAGTTGTGGTCCCTCTGCTCCTGGTCGCTGGCCCTGGATGGAGCCTTGCCCTGTTCACTAGGACTCCCAGCACATCTGGCCAGCCAGCTGGGCCCTTTCTACATGTCCCTTGTCTTCTCGGTGCTTGAGCCTCATTCACTTAGGGAAGAGGGGATGCAGCCGAAGACACAATGATCCCCAAGTCTCACAGCCCATGACATTACATATCCGGCCCTGAAGAAAGTTGCCAAAATCCATCACCTCACCATCAAGGCATCTGCGGTTGCTTTTCTGAGATGTCGTATGGCATGGGTCCTGCCTATGAAATTAACGGCCCCCAGGGCCTGCTGGCTCCCCCTGAATCCCAGCTTTGTTCTGCAGTCAGAACCTCAGCCTGGAAGAAGGCCTGCTGAGGCCCATTACGAGGATATCTGGGAAATCCTTGACATTTCAACAGGAACTGTGTCCTAAATGTGAGTTTGCATGAGAGGACAGGGCCAGCCTTGTGCTCCGCCCCGCTCAGTTAGTTTGTTTCAGATGTGAAGGATACTTATACTGCAGGGTCCTGAACTTTCAGAACTGGAAGGGGCCTTGAAGAAAATTGATTCAAAGTGTGGTTCCGAGACAAGCAGCATCTGGGAGCAGTGGCCAGCCATCCTGGTTTAACACTGAACAGCACTACCATATTCCAAGAAATCCCCCTGTCCTGGGCAAATGGGGATCATTAGTCACCCTTCTGAGAGCAAATTCTCCAGTGTCTCACCCTAAACCTAATGAATCAGAAACTTTGGGGGTAGACCCAGCAATTTGTGTTTTAACAAGCCCTCCAGATAATTCTGAGACTTGCTCAGGAGAACCATTCTACTGATAGCTGGGAAAACAAACACCCTGAGAAGACAGTAACATGCCTTACCAAGCACAGGCAGCAAAGAAGGGCAGACCCAGAGAAAGGGTCCTGACTGCATTGTGTGGTTCAGCTGCCCCAGCTCAAGCCAACAGGCTCAGAAGGTTACCCAATCAAACTCCATCAGCCTGCTAAGTAAATATGGTACTGAAAAGGACCCAGATCACTTGCTGTGGTTCCTGGGCACCGGGTGCTGCTCTGGGGATCTGGGAAGGTGGGGACAGCCACCTTCAGAGAGGATGGGATTCCTCTGAGCCCTGGAGCATTCAGACAGACAGAGAGGAGCAGGTGTTTCTGATTCAGATCACAGTGTGAATGAAAGCCCGGAGCAAGGATGCAGCAGGGCCTTTCAGAGGTCAAAGAAAAGACCAGCTTCACGGAGGTGGGGGGTCTGGGGGTACGGTCCCTCTCCTTTGTCCTCCTGGGACTGTCCGTGATTCTGTGTCCAGTGTTGATTACCACCCCCAGGTGGGAGTCTCTGCCTTGCCTGCCCCCTACTGTCTGGCTTTTGCCCCTTAGGGACACCTCCTCCCATTGGTTCAAGAAGCCCAATTCCTGTGAACAGAAATAACCTACTTAGGAAGGCCCGTCTGCTTCCCAGAAATCAGAAGACACTCCCCAAAGCTCAGTGAAAACAATTTCAGGGGATTATCCAAAGCCCAGGTCCCTCCGTTCACTGGCGGGGGCAGATAAGCCCACATCAAGTGGCATATGTTTGCTTCTGTCCAGGGGCTACTGCAGCCATTACCATGCCCATCTCGTGTGTCACTCTCTAGGCAAAGAAAAATTATGGGGTACAACAAGGTCCTAGACAGGGGAGTCCATTAGGACAGCCAGGAGGAGGGCTGGAAGTGGTTGCTAGAAATAGTAGCTCCTCCTTCAGCCCTGTCCCCTTTCCCTTGAGGCAGCAGAGCTAAGTGGGTTTTGGAGCCTTTCCCAGTGCACCAGGCATGCTCCAGCCTCCCTTCCTTACAACACAAAAGTGCTTCTGTATTAGTCCATTTTCATGCTGCTGATAATGACATACCTGAGACTGGGAAGAAAAAGAGGTTTAATTGGACTTACAGTTCCACATGGCTGAGGAGGCCTCAGAATCATGGCAGGAGGCAAAAGGCACTTCCTACATGGTGGTGGCAAAAGAAAATGAGAGAGAAGCAAGAACAGAAACCCCGATAAACCCATCAGATCTCATGAGACTTATTCACTGTCACGAGAATAGTAAGCGAAAGACTGGTCCCATGATTCAATTACCTCCCCCTGGGTCCCTTCCACAACATATGGGAATTCTGGGAGATATAATTCAAGTTGAGATTTGGGTGAGGACACAGCCAAACCTTATCATTCTGCCCCTAGCCCCTCCAAATCTCATGTCCTCACATTTCGAAACCAATCATGCCTTCCCATCCATCCCCCAAAGTCTTATTTCAGCATTAACCCAAAGGTCCAGAATCCAAAGTCTCATCTGAGACAAGGCAAGTCCCTTCCGCCTATGAGCCTGTAAAATCAAAAGTGAGCTAGTTACTTCCTAGGTACAATGGTGGTACAGGTATTGGGTAAATACAGCCATTCCAAATGGGAGAAATTGGCCAAAACAAAGGGGTTACAGGGCCCATGCAAGTCCAAAATCCAGTGGGGCAGTCAAATTTTAAAGCTCCAAAATGATCTCCTTTGACTCCAGCTCTCACATCCAGGTCATGTTGATGTAAGAGGTGGGTTCCCATGGTCTTAGGCAGCTCTGCTCCTATGGCTTTGCAGGGTACAGCTGCTTTCACAGGCTGGCACTGAGTGTCTGCAGCTTTTCCAGGCGCATGGTGCAAGCTGTTGGTGGATCTACCATTCTGGGGTCTGGAGGACAGTGGCCCCCTCCTCACAGCTCCACTAGGCAGTACCCCAGTAGGGACTCTGTGTGGGGGCTCTAACCCCACATTTCCCTTCCACACTGCCCTAGCAGAGGTTCTCCATGAGGGCCCCGCCCCTGCAGCAAACTTTTGCCTGGGCATCTAGGTGTTTCCATGTGTCTTCTGAAATCTAGGCAGAGGTTCCCAAACCTCAGTTCTTGACTTCTGTGCACCCACAGGCTCAACACCACGTGGAAGCTGCCAAGGCTTGGGGCTTCCACCCTCTGAAGCCACAGCCCGAGCTTTATGTTGGCCCCCTTTAGTTACAGCTGGAGCAGCTGGAACACAGGGCACCAAGTCCCTAGGCTGCACACAGCAGAGGGACCCTGGACTCGTCCCACAAAACCACTTTTTCCTTCTTGACTTCTGGGCCTGTGATGGGAGGGGCTGCCATGAAGACCTCTGACATGCCCTGGAGATATTTTCCCCATTGTCTTGGGGATTAACATTTGGCTCCTCATTACTTATGCAAATTTCTGCAGCTGGCTTGGATTTCTCCTCAGAAAATGAAGTTTTCTACTGCATTGTCAGGCTGCAAATTTCCCAAACTCTTATGCTCTGCTTCCCTTATGAAACTGAATGCCTTTAATAGCACCCAAGTCATCTCTTGAATGCTTTGCTGCTTAGAAATTTCTTCCACCAGATACCCTAAATCATCTCTCTCAAGTTCAAGGTTTCACAAATCTCTAGGGCAGGGACAAAATGCTGGCAGTCTCTTTGGTAAAACATACAAGAGTCACCTTTGCTTCAGTTCCCAACAAGTTCCTCATCTCCATCTGAGACCACCTCAGCCTGGACCTTATTGTTCATATCACCATCAGCATTTTGGTCAAAGCCATTCAACAAATCTCTAGGAAGTTTCAAACTTTCCCACATTTTCCTGTCTTCTGAGCTCTCCAAACTGTTCCAACCTCTGCCTGTTACCCAGTTCCAAAGTTGCTTTCACATTTTCTGGTATCTTTTCAGCAACATCCCACTCTACTGGTACTAATTTACTATATTAGTCCATTTTCACACTGCTGATAAAGACGTACCTGAGACTGGGAGGAAAAAGAGGTTTAATTGGACTTACAGTTCCACATGGCTGGGGAGGCCTCAGAATCATGGTGGGAGGCAAAAGGCACTTCTTACATGGTGGCAGCAAGAGAAAATGAGAAAGATGCAAAAGCAGAAACTCATGATAAACCCATCAGATCTCGTGAGACTTATTCACTATCATGAGAATAGTACATGAGAATAGTATGTGAAAGACTGGCCCCCATGATTCAATTACCTCCCCCTGGGTCCCTCCCACAGCACATGGGAGTTCTGGGAGATACAATTCAAGTTGAGATTTGAGTGGGGACACAGCCAAACCATATCAGCTTCCTTTCCCAGGCCTCCTAGCTGCTTCCCTCCTGGCCTTGTCATTTGAAAATATCCACCTCCAGGTCTCATTTCCTCCCACCTCATGGGGCACCCCTAACCCTCCACCTGTCCTCCACAGATGAAAGTGAGCCCTTGCTAGTCCTCATTTGACTGAGACCTCTTGACAGCATGTGGCACTGTAGGCCACCCTGTCTTCCCTGGCTTCCAGGACCCTGCACTCCCCTGGTTCTCCTTCTACCCTCCCCCTCACACATCATTTTGCTGCCTGGTTGCTTCTTCCTCCAGTGGCTCTCTTTTTAGACAGCAGGGCTCCTCCTCAGAATCTTTCCTCCCCTGCCTCTTACACACACTGCCTGCCTGATGGGATCTCCTCTGTATGCTGTTCAGGCATCTGTCCCCTACTCTCCATTCCCCCCACCCCCTTCTCTTTCTTGGACTTAAGCATCACCATCCTGGGGTTGGCATCACCTTCAGGATGTGAATCCTAGTCCCTGAGCTTGGCATGTAAGGTCGCTCTTGACTTGACCCCCTGCATATCCTTCAGCTGTCACTCCCTCCACTCATACTCTGTACCAGTGGCCTCCAAAGTGGAGACAGACAGTACACTGGGGTGCAGAGAGGACTTACTAGAATCTGTATCCCTAATTATTTTTTCCTTTAAACAATGCAGAATTAAATTTGAATATCTGCAATATAGATTGACAATAGTACGTGAATAATATTTATCAATAAGTTAGCGGGGGCAGTTGTACAGTCAGAATTGCTTGGCCACCACCACACGGCATTGTCTCTGGTCTTGCTGTGTGAGACCTGCTGTGCCTCAGCATGGGATGCTCTCACACCCCTTAGTACCCACTGCTTCCTCTGCTGTACCAGGGTGATGTTAGCTGTGAGCAATAGCATATTCAAACATGTAGCTGAAAGAAACTACAAGTTTGTCTTTCTCTCATGTAAACTCAGTTTGCAGGTAAGCAGCTCAGGGATGGTATGGCAGCTCTAAAATCATCTGACACCCAGACTCCTTGAACTTATTGACCTCCCCTTTTCAACCCATGGTTTCTAGCTCATGGCCCAGGATGGCTGCTTGAGCTCCAGCCATAACATCAGCATTCCCACCAACCAAAAGAAAGGGAGAAGAGAGACATCCCCTACACACACACATTGAGGATACCTCTGATTATTAGAGATAAAGAATGGCATTTATTAATGATTAAGAATTTGATCTACCAGAATGATATCACAACTCCAAATTTCTTTACAACCTATAAAATATCTACAAAATATATGAAGCAAAAATTAACAGTATTAAGTGAGGGATAAATAAATTCACAATCATAGTGGGAGTCTGTAATATACCTTTTTCAATAGCCAATAGAACATATCAGTAAGGATATAGAAGACGTGAAAAGTACAATTAACAAATTTGATCTAACTGACACATACAGAATTCTGTACCCTATAATGACAGGATTCTCATTCTTTTCAAATGTGTGTGAAACATATATCAAAAAATGATCCTTGTAAGAAGTTGCTTATACCACTTCTTATATACCATTTCCTGGCCAGCAGTGAATCCTGGCTATACCTAGCAGGACAGGAGGCTGGGAAATGTTGTCTGTTCCAGGTGACTAAGTATCTAACTAAAATTGAGAAGTTCTATTCTAACAAATATTCTAACAAATATTAGGGGAACCAGCAGTCTCTGGGCGCTCCCCTTCCTCCTTTGCCCTGGTATCTGGTCCTGTGAGTATTGCACAGTGGGTAAAAGCTTGAGCCCAGAGGCAGAGATTCTTTATTCAGCTCTGGCTTTGTCATGTACTTGCTATGTGACTTTGGATGAATTATTTAACCTGTCTAAACCTCGATTATATTATGAAATGGGAATAACCCTATTTCATAGGGGTATTGGGAAGATGGACCGAAATAATGAGTGTAAAGCACTTAGTTCTGTACCTGGCACATAGTAAGTGTTCCATAAATACTAGCTACATAACTTGCCCAAGGTCACACAGCCAGTAAAATGGCCAAGCTAGCTTTCAGATCCAGTCATCTGGCTGCAGCCTGGTACTGACACTTCTTTGGAGCCTCTGCCACCCTGGGCCCCAAATATGGTGTTAGGGGAAAGGAGCACTGAACGGTGGAGAATAGGAAACTCAACTACAGATTAGCCATGTGACCTTAGAAAAGTCATTTTTAAATATGCATCTTAAATATGTAAAATTCCTCATTCTTTCTGCAGAAGATTGAATTAAGTGAGCCCAAAGGTTTCCCCTGACCCTGACATTTTGTGGTTCTATTTTCCCCACCACTAATGACTGAAATTTTACCATTAGAATGGTTTCTTTTCCTTAAGCCTTGTCTTCTGCCTGAAGTTCTTTTTAAAAAATACAATTTTCCTTTAGAGGGCAGGGCCCCGACTCTGTGGTTTGAGTGAGTGAATCAGGCCCCTTTGCTGCAAGTAGAGAGAAAGTTCTGGGGCAGAAGTCCAGTGGCCCTGCCTGGGAGGGGAGAGAGACTGCAGACAGGAGTGGCCAGGCCCCACAAACTCTGCCACTTGCTAAGGGCCTGCGGTGGCCCAGGAGACGCTGCACCTGGTCTCTTGTCAGGACTGACTGCATAATGGCCGTGAAATCGCTCCCATTAGATCCCCTGGCCGACCCCACCCATGGACATTTCTTACAGGCTTCCTTTTTTTCTCCTTCTGTATTTATTCCACCACCCTATCTCGAAAACTGAATTGGAGAAAAATGAGTTTTGTGTTTTCTTAACGAGAAGACTAGCAGTCTTAAATTACCTTCTTCAACGTCTGCAAATAGAAATCACAAATACGTCAGCCACATTGTCTTTTCCCTCTTCCTTTCTTCCTGTCTCAGTGAGCCCATGAGCTTGAAATAAGAGGCAGAACAGTGGCTCAGAGGAAATAATTGGGGCGTGGTCAAGCACCAGCCCAGGAGGCAAGAATAGGATGAAAGGATGGTCCAGCTGGGGGTTGGAAATAATGGAGGAAGAGATGGAAATGCTAAATTCCCCTGGCTCAGCATGTGTGTCTTCTCTGCAGGCCCAGCAGCCATGGTCCGTTATAAGACTGAACAGGACGACTGGCTGATTGTCTGCCTGAATAAGCATAAGCCATGCCTCATTGCTTATGGTTCTGAAATAAAAAGAGGTTCCCAAAATGGGGGTAATTTCTTAAAGAGCAACTACTCTGTGAGTGTGGGTGTGCAGGTGCCCAGGGGCACATGCAGCTCGAGGAGAAGAGGAAACTACAAAGGTTTCAGACTTTCTGAGGTTCAGACTGAGAAGCAAGCAGGATTACCAGGCACAGTAGGCCCTCTCTGCCTGTATCACCACCATTGATGTCATACTTCCCAGAGAGTCCATCAGTGGGCATCAGAGCAAGGGACAGCATGGTGCTGGGGTAAAGACGGGAGTTTTAGGACTAGAGTCTTAGGCTCTAGCCCCAGTTCTTTGACATGTAATAATAGCTAACATTGAACACTTATTACATGCCAAGGACTATGTTAAACACTTCACATAGATTATTTCATTTAATCTTCAAAACAACCCTATGATATATGTGTCATTATTATCCCCATTTACAGATGAGAATGCTGAGGGATGGGAGGTCATGTAACTTGCCCAAAGTATCACACATCTTGTGACAGATCAGGGTGTGAACCCAGGGAGTCAGACTCCAGAGGCTCTTGTGCTTCTTCCTGCCAAACCACCAGGCCTGTCTGGGCCTGCTTCCTCATCTGAAAAGTCAAGCTGCAGCGGCCAGGTGGGGTGGACTGGGTGATCACTGGGGCCCTTTCCAACACAGGTGCTCTGCTCTGGGGCTCAGGCCACACCTGTGGATGCAGAGTCCTGTTCAAATGATGCAGAGTGCAAGTTTCCTATGCAAAGTAGTGATGCTGAGTGTGTGTGTGTGTGTGTGTGTAGGACAGGTAAACTTGTGTCCTGCAACCCTGGTGAGACAGGAAAAGAGATTAAGAACATAGTAAGACCAGCGCAAAGTCTGTGGGAGACTTGTAGGTTAGACCTTTGTCAAGAGGACAAAACTGACATCTAAAGGTCTGGAAGATTCTGCCCCAATTCACCTCTATTTGGTGTCCTTAGCAATTCCCACATCTTTGCTCCATGCTGCACATGCAGAGCCTCAAAGCCCCCGGCAGATAGGTTAATGAGCACTTTGAAGGGAACCTTGCCAAGATGCTCTGGCTCTGGGAAGGACAAGGTGGTTCTCGGTGATTCCCCAGCCCAGCATATGTGTCTTCTCTGCAGGCCCAGCAGCCATGGCCCACTATAAGACTGAGCAGGACGACTGGCTGATCATCTACTTGAAGTATTTACTCTTTGTCTTCAACTTCTTCTTCTGGGTGAGTGTATTCTGCACACACATCCTCTTCCCCGAGCACTGAATGAGTCAAGCCACCTTTTGTTTTTTTGTGTCACCACTTTGAGGTTGATATCTTCCAAATCAAAGATCAACGATCAACCATGGGTGAATTCTTCCCACTTTAAAGCAAATATGTACATTTGCTACTGAGAAGGAAGAAAAGAATTGGGTCTGCAGGTTGGCATGGAGTTCGTACCACATGGCATCTGAATAGAGGCACAAACATAACAATAGGCTTTGTGTTCTAGCCCTGCTGTACAAAGGGTCCAGTTCTTTCTTCCCCACTAACTTGTTGCACCAGCGCCTTTTGGAAAATGTGACTGCCTGAAATAATAACTTGTTTTCCACTGAAATCCATTCACCTTTCATGGTTAACATCCTCCAGGCCCAGGGCAGAGAAACAGAAGTCCTGGAGGCTCCGACTACTGCTGCCTGTGATGAAAATAATCTCTATGGCAACTCTCCTCAGGAGCCTGCCTGGGTGAGGTCTTCCAGAGGAGTGTAGTCTGTTCACTTGAAGCAATCATCTGGGTAATTGGGAGCAGAATACCATCAGTTCCCAAAAATAGACACTGGAATATATATATTTGTTATTACAGTCTCACTAAATTTGAGAAGGTAGAAGAGTGACAAGAGTACAGGCTTTGCAGGCAGCTGTACCCATGCTCTGCTGACTACTAATGGTGGAGCCTTGGGCAACTTACCTAACTTCAAGAAATCTGCTTCCCCAGCTGCAATTCAATGATAATTTCTAGCCTGTTGGGGTTGCATTCAATAAATGCAGTATTTTGAATATATTAGATGTCAAATGCCTGAAAATACCACCAAATCAACCCATGATAAGGCATAGCTGGGCTTCCTGCTACCATGGTAAGGGAGAAGACACTTGACAGAGTCTTAGAAGCATCTCAGAAAGGCAAATGCAAAAGTGGGGGACATGTCTGAGTTTTCAGGGTCTTTCTTGCAGGGGCTTGCTTAAGATTGGGAAGGACCATGATGTGAGAGTTTAGGATGGGTAGACATGGCAAGGCAAGAGTTTTGAAGAGTCTTGGAGAATAAACCAGTCATTAGATGCTATCTGTTAAAAAGTTGTGCGATCTGCTATTTGTTTAAATGTTGTTTGCAAAGTTCCTGAAAGGAATAATAAAATAATTTGTCACTTTTATCTTCCTGGGCAAGAGTTTCCTGCAATAGTGAAGTTGTGATGATGAAGATGGTGCAATAATAAAGCTGTGTTGATATGGATAGTAAACTGTGTGGTAGAGATGGTTTCCATTCTGAGAGACAAATCCAATAGGATGATTAGGATTCTTGCTAAGTAAGCATTTCTTTTTAAGAATAACTATTTATTTCCTGATTATAAAAGTCTTATGTATCCACTACAGATAACCTCTAAAATATTAAAAAGTATCATAAAATAAAAATTGTTCTTATCTCATTAAGTTCATTTCAAAATGCCATAAACTGGATGGCTTCAAACAACAAAAATTTATTCTCTCACAGTTCTGGAGGCTAAAAGTCAAAAATCAAGGTGTCACAGGGCCAAGCTCCCTATGAGACTTGGATAGAATCTTTCCTCGCCTTGTCCCAGCTTCTGGTTGTGGCTGCTGATTCTTGGCACTCCTTGGCTTGTGGCTGCATCACTATAGTCTCCAAGGCCTCTGTCATCACACACTGTTGTCCCTGTGTGTCTCTGTCTTCACATGATGTTTTCTTCTTACAAGGACACCAGTCATATTAGATTAGGGCCCACCCTAATGACCTCATCTTAACTTGATTACATCTGTGAATATCATATTTCCAAATAAGGCCACATTCACAGGTACCAAGGGTAAGGATTTCGACGTATCTTTTGGGGGACCCAGTTCAACCCAAACCACTGGCCACCCCAGGAACAGCCTCTGTTGACATTCCCTCTAGACTTTGCTTTGATCAGGGCAGGAGACGGTGGTGACTTACATTGTGGGAGTGTCAATGGGGATCTAAATATTTGCAGAGAGTGAAGGGATTTATAAGGTGAAATTGTCAAGATTGGGTCCTTAACCTAAAAAGGCATCTGGGACATGTGGATGGTGGATGGTGGAGCTCTTCATTGTAAACAAGAGACCAAGGTTCAGCCTCAGTCTCCAATAGCGCTGGCTTTAAGACTTTTGGGATCTTGTCCCGTGTAAGATATACACTGAAGCATAAGGAACAGTTACGTGGAACATTGTTCACCAAAGTAAGCTTTACGCTTATGGTGTGTGATGCACTCAGATATTTTTTTCTATTTTGATTCTTTCCTTCTTTTCGTTTTTAGTGCAGCTTTCAACCCACTAAACTTATATCACAACCCTAATGGGTCACATTCCAAAGTTTGAAAAATTCAGAGCCATCTTCACCTCCACCTGAACGAGGGCAGACTTCAGGTGGCAATCCTTCCCCATCACCCTGTCCCTCACTCCCACCTCCCCCTGGCCCCTGCCACCTAGAATTTCAGTTAAGCTGATGTCGATTGGATGATCCTACAGAGCAGGGAAGGAACCAAAAACGCTGACGCTTTCATGCCTCCTTTGGGACCGTAAAAGAAAATGTGGTCAGGGTTTCCTCTGTGGCCACCCAGGAGATGTTTCTTTCCCCTCCGTTCTCTTCCATGGCTCCCTATGGTGCCCATCGCCCCTGCAATGGTGTTCTCTAACTTATTATTTTATTCAGCTGCTTGGCTGTGTTAATAATCAAAACTTTTCTAGCCCCCCAGACACCCTGTCAGGCTATGGGGAGCACTGAGGAAGCAGCTGCTCCCTTGCGTGGAGAGGCTGCCTCTGCTCCAGAAGCTGTGTCCTGCCCTTGAGCATTAGCTGAGGCCTTGGTATTTCCCCGGGGACCAGGGATACATGGGGCTAAGACAGGTGGCAGAGAACACGGAGGACTTGAGCCCCAGCAGGGGAGTGAGATGACTTGAGAGCATCACTTCAGGAGTCAGGGAGGCCGTGGGAGGGAAGCACCTTCTGCCGAGTCTCAAAGCCCTTCTCTTCATACATCAACATCCCACTGAACGTGGCTGCTGCCCACCTTCCAGGCTTGCCATCTAAGAAAGAACAGGTGATGGCTTTTCTGCTGCACCCCTTTTTTAGTTGCTGAATGGCCTGGGACCGCCCCCCCCCACCCCATGGTCTTCTGCCCCTCTGTGCTGTCAGGATCTGCTGGGAGACAGGGTCACAGTCGAGGGGATGTGCATTTGGTCTGCACAGTGCCATGGCAGGTGAGACAAGTCAGGATGAAGCCTGGGATAACCCCTTCTAGCTGCTCTGCTGTAGCTCAGGACTCTAGGCCTGCTGTAGCCCAGACACCAATGACTTGCTTCCCGGGCCAAGCAGCTTCATTGTGGGTCAGCAGCCCAATCGGTTAAATGGGCACTAAACTGAGCATTAGGATTCCTAATTTCTGCTCTCCATGCTTCCTTTGGCTTTCTTGTGTGACTATGGAAAAGCCACTTCTCTCTAGGCCTTGGTTTGTCCATCCAGAATATAAAAGGGGTTGAAATCAATCAATCCCTCCCTCCCTCCCTCCCTTCCTCCCTTGCTTCCTTCCATCCTCCTGTCCTGCCTCCCTCCCTCCCTCCCTTCTTTCCTTCCTTCCTTCCCTCCCTCCCTCCCTCCCTCCTTCCTTCCTTCCTTCCTTCCTTACATGTGTAGCCCTCTGCTAGGGATATTAAGATGAACGAAGTTTAATCAAGAGGCTAAAAGAGGAGGCACACAAGGTAACCAATAAAATAAATAGAGTATGAGTGTAATTATGGAAACGTGCAAGACCTGGAGTTGGTACAGAGGACAGAATGATTTGCTGGGAGAGGGGGGCAGGGACAGCTCCAAGGAAGGTTTCCTCTGGGCTCTGAGCTGGGTTTGGAAGATGAACAGGTGATCTCATGTTCCCTCCCAGCTCCACCCCTCAGTAAGACTCATGAGATTTTGCTCTTGTTATAGGGGTAGATGGGACTGGGGAAGACAGCAGAGGAGGTAGTGTTCTGATTTATTTTATCAAGGGCTCTTTAAAGCCAGAAAGCCAAAAACAAGGATGCCTCAAAGTGGGAAATAGCCCTTAGCATAACAAGCCTATCCTTGAAGATTCCATAAACCAAGGCAGCAGGAGCATGGGCAGAGCTGGGGAGAAATGCATGCCTGGCACTCAGAGAAGGTCATTCATGAGGAGGGTGAGCAGCAGCACCTGATGCACGCTTTCGTGTGCCCTCCTGGAGAGCTCGGCATTTTGGGCGTGGGACTGGGGTGCCGTCCACCCTGCCTGCATGTGGGTATAGGGCTCAGCTGTGCTCTCTCGGGGCTGCAGCCTAAGGTTCAGCTGACTCTTCTGATGTGGGAATGGGAAGCCATTCTGTAAAAGAAACTGAGTCTTGTTCAGACCTGGTCTCCCAGTCCTCTCCCTGAGCTCCCATGCTGTGTTTGCTCCCCAAATTAGACCCATTCACTTCTCCGTCATAGCAGAAGTCACTCTGGTGGTTACTAAGTCAGGTCTTTCAACCCAGTGTCCTACAAGTGATCCCGGGGCAGGGGCAGGGGCAGTGGCAGTGTCAGGCGTGGGCCCCATGATGGCCCAAGAGCGTGGCATCATTGTAGCAGGTGCACAGTGGGTATTGATTGAAAGAAAGAATGAGAGTAACCAAGCATCAGTATCTTAAGATACCAAGGGCGCAACCCCAGCCTTTCCAGGAGCCTCTTCTTAATGACCCAGAGAAAAAGCCTATTCCTCTCTGGGACTGCTGGGACTTTGTGGACTGCCCCTTTAAAAATCAAAACAGCCATAAAGCAGGAAAGAGAAACACTAGCTGTTGCCCCAGGAGCTCGGCAGACAGAGGCAGGTAGGGGAGCAGATGCCATTTCCACAGCCCTCTACAGAGCCTCATCCACTGAGTCTCACACTCACTGGGGCAGCTCCCGGGTACCAGGCCGTGTGCTGGGCTGCGTTCTGAGGGGACTGAGGGGACTTTCCCCTGCCCCAAGTGTCGAGGGCTGCTGTGAGGTGAGCAGCACCACAGGCATGCAGGAGAGGGATGAACTCACCTGCCCAGGACAGAGCAGGTGCCACACTCAAAATCTCAAAATGGGCCTTAGAGGGTGTGTAGGAGTTCAACGGAAGAGAAAGGGCAGAGAGAACAATGCGTGAAAGGTGGGCAGGAAAAAGAGAGAGCCTCCCTGAGGCCCACAGAGGCTGTGTTGCTTATGCAAATCCACACAGCCAGTAAACAGAAGGCTTGGACTCGGACACCGCGCCACGCCCTGGAGTTCACGCTGTTTACCACTCTGCTAATAGTGCCTGAGTTACTAGGTAACCACACTGTTTTCAAGAAGAAGCAACTACTTAGTTCAAAGTGATTAAAACCCAGGAAAAAAAATACAAAAATTAGCCAGGCGTGGTGGCGCGTGCCTGTAATCCTAGCTACTCAGGAGACTGAGGCAGGCGAATCGCTTGAACCTGGGAGGCAGAGGTTGCAGTGAGCCGAGATCGCGCCACTGTGCTCCAGCCTGGGTGACCGAGTGAGACTCTGTCTCAAAAAAAAAAAAAAAACCGAGGTGTGGGGGGAAGAAAGTACCAGAAGATGATGCCAAAAAGTCAGGTTAAGGCCAGACAGTAAGAGCACCGAGGCCATGCAAAAGAGTTTTTGGGCTTGGTGCCCGGGGCATGGGAGCTGGTGGGGACTTCTCAGCCGGGGGTGCCTTGGGGGATCAGCCTGTGGGCGGAACAGGAGCCAGGAGCCGGGAGCCAACTGTGGTGGGGAACCGAGGTGGACAGTGTGGCGGGGAGATGGAGACAGGTTTGAGGGCAGAGGGGAATTGGCACATGGTTGTCGTTGAGAGAAGGAGGAGCCTATAGTGACCCTGTGGTGTCTGTGGGTGGGTGGGTGGGTGGGTGATGGCGCGGCGCCATGTATGAGACTGAGCAGGGAGGAGGAGCACAGATGATGAGTGTGGTTCCCATGGGTGAGCTCCTGTCCAACCCAGAGGCTTTTCAGTCCAGTGTGGGGCTTGGCATGTAGCAGGTGGCCAGTAAACACAAAGTCTACTATCACCCTGTACACTTCCCGTCACCCTGTGCATTTCCCACATCCTGAGCCATGGGCTCCTCCTCACTGAGGGTGGAGAACTCCCCTCCGCAGAGGATCCTTCCTTATTGGGATTCAAGTGTTCCTGGCTCCTGCCCCATCCCTTTCCTTCCTTCGTTGCAGAAGCCCTACGGTAGCGAGACAAAGAAAAATGCCTACAATTACTTTTATACCCTCTGCCTGCTTTCCTCCAGGTCTGCTGCCTTATTTCTCTCAGCCCCTCAGGCATGTGCAGCCACTCAGGTTAATGCTTCACCCCATCATGTTTCTTTCCTATGAATATAAAGTTCCTAAAATTACACAACAGGGGTGACCTGCTCTGCCCCTCCTGGCCAGCTTGCATCCTTGTCGCCTGGCTTCACCCTCTGCAGGGCTTGCTGGCTAGTCGGCCACAGGCTATGGCTTTGAAAAATGTAGTTATTGCCCAGGCGCGCTGGCTCACACCTGTAATCCCAGCACTTTGGGAGGCTGAGGCAGGTGGATCACCTTAGGTCAAGAGTTCAAGACCAGCCTGACCAACTTGATGAAACCCCATTTCTACTAAGGATACAAAAATTAGCCAGGCGTGGTGGTGCACGCCTGTAATCCCAGCTACTCAGAAGGCTAAGGTGGGAGAATTGCTTGAACCTGGGAGGTGGAGGTTGCAGTTAGCCAAGATCGCACCACTGTACTCCAGACTAGGCGACAGAGCGAGGAAAAAAGAAAAATGTAGTTATTACCCTCATGGAAAACCACGCTAGATTCTGTAAAGAGCCAAATACTGTTGAATCAACTGTATGCCAATGGTTGTTGAATAGTTCACTGGGGTCAGATCTCTCCCCACTCCATCAAGTCCCTCTTCCTGCCTCTTCTGCTGCTTTCTGCTGACTTAGGCAGTTTCCAGGCGGCTTGAGTGACAGCCATGAGCCATTAATTCAGAACCATCTTGCCAGAGGTTCTTTGACAGAAGCTTGACCTCTGGTACCAGCAGGGACAGTTTAACCATATGGAAGGGACCTCAGATATGGTCCCATCCAGTGCCACCAGTTTACAGATGAAGAAACTGAGGCTTAGAGGGGCTGCATATCTGTCCCACAATCATGTGGTTAGTCAGGGGCACAGTCAGAACTAGAACCCAGGCTGCTGACTTCTGCCCTCCCGTGACCCCCTCTGGTGACCCATCCAACAGTGAGCAGTGTTAATTTTCCTGTCCAGAGAAAAGCTTGTTTTCTAAAGAGATGACCATGTCCCAAGCAGGTCTTCCAAAGGAATGAAACCCTCTCATTCCTTACAGCTAAGCCTAAGGACTGGGAGGGGGTGGAGGCTCTCAAAACATTAGATCCTGGGGAAAAGTAATCAAAGGGGTTCCCAGTAGTTACAGGTTGGGAACCACTGGTCTAATACAACTCCCTTATTTAAGAGATGAAGAAGCTGAGGTCCGGAGAGGTTAAGGGACTATGTTTAGGTCACACCGCTAGTTATGCAAAGTTGGGACCCTCACCCAAGCCTTCCAGGCATGCTGAAGGGGGCAAAAAGAATTCCATGCAGGATATTTGGCTGCAAACCCTCACTTTACACAATTTTATTGACCTAAACTCAGGAAATCCCTCACTGGTCATGGAGGTTGTGTGAGCCACAGATAACCTATACCCACAGATCATTTTAAAACCTATTCTAGGATTTCATTGAATCTAAGATATCATCAGTGGTAAGATACACTATTGTTTTTTGTACCACTAAGAAAAACTACTGCCAAGTACAATTATAAAATACCATCAGTCATAAGATACATCCCAATTTTAGAGATGTTAAAATGTGAGAGAAAAATGTGTGCATCACGGAATTGAAGAAATCTGCATGATAGCCACTCCCATTCTGTTTGCTGTAGCCCAGATGGTGTCCTTCCACCTGGCTCTTCCACCTGGTGGAGGTGCCAATGGAGATTAAATGGCACTTTGAAGAAATAGTATCTATTAAAAACACAGAGTAGAGGATCAGGCCCAGCCCAGTCTGTGGGATCTGGGGACAGAGTCCTGGATTTGCTCTCAGGAGACGTGGGGTTGAATCTCAATTCTAAAACTCATGGTGTCATCTTGGGCACAGTCTTATTCTCTTCAAGCCTCAATTTCCTCATCTGCAAAATGCAGAATATGTGCCCTGCCACCCTGCCCCATGCTCACAGAGCTGTTGCAAAGCTCAGAAGAGAAAATGGTAAATACATGTTCGTTTGCTCAACGGATGTCTGTGACTGCCCAGAACAGAGAACTGGGAAATGACAGGGTAGGTTATATGGAGTCTTCCTGGGGCAGATGGGGAGCTCCTTTCAGTGACAAGGCTCAGGGGGCATGGACAGAGCCCAGGGCACTTCTCTAGCTTTGACCACGCCCAGGACTCCTTGAGGAAGCGTCCCACACCCATTAGAGAAAAGAGACCCATCCTTAAATGGGGGCAGGGAGACTAGCGGGCAGAAGTCCACCTTCCCAGGAGCAGATGGCAGAGACCGTCAGAGGTCCCAGGGGTCCTGTCCCCAAATCCTGGGCAAACACCCTTATACTCCCCATCTGGCACCCTGAAGATGCTGTGCGTGTGTGCATACACACACATTATGCCCTTCTGGGTCCAACAGTCACAGAAAGAGTTACTTGGCTTCATTGCAAATAGAACCAGCCAAGCCGAGCCATCCCTGCTATATTTCCCAAATACTCCAGTTTCTAAGGAGGCATCCCCCTATCTGCAAATCAGGAGGGTCCTATCCCTCCCCTCTTCTCAGGACCAAAGGGGAATCAGACAATTAGCAAAAGTTTCTCCTCCTGCAGTCCCAGGCGGCTCCAGCCTGTCAAGAACCCTGACTCTTCAATCATGGAGGCAGTGTGACTGAGTGGGCAGGCCCTGGGCTCTGAGTTCTCCTCCTGTCTCTGCCCCTAACCCTGCCCCCAACTACAGGCAGGACCTTGGACAATTTACCTTTCCTCCGTGGGTCTCAGTTTCTTCCTCGTAGAGTAGGGATAAAAAGCCCAGCTGTGCTTCCCCAATGGGCAAACATAAGGATTAAACAAGGCGCGGTGCTCGAACGAGCCCCACCAGGGAAGTGTGGACAGAGGGAAGAAGTGCTCTGAAGGGATAGGAGCCAGGGGTGGCAGGAGTTGGGGAGGTGAAAAGTTGGAGAAGCAAAGGGACTCAGATACGTTGGTCATCCCTGACACTGCAGTCCTCTCCCCTGGCCTCATACGCAATAGGCCACCACGGTAAAAAGCACCGAATTCACGGTCGGACCTGGATTCAAAACCTGGCTCTGCAGGTTGCTTACCTTGGACAAGTCTCCTAACCTCTCTCAGCCTCGATTTCCTCATCTGTAAAATTGGGTAACCATACCATTCTCGCCTCCTTTGGAGGACTGAATGAGCCAGTGCAAGAGAAGTGCCTGGCACCCTGTGGGCACTGAACGGATAGCAGCTGCCGAGGCCCCCGCCACCCCCTGCTCTAACCCGGTGGTCTCCTGCAGGTCGGGGGAGCAGCTGTCCTGGCTGTGGGCATCTGGACCCTGGTGGAGAAGAGTGGCTACCTCAGCGTCCTGGCCTCCAGCACCTTTGCCGCCTCCGCCTACATCCTCATCTTTGCGGGCGTACTTGTCATGGTGACTGGCTTCCTGGGCTTCGGTGCCATCCTCCGGGAGCAGAAGGGCTGCCTCTCCACGGTCAGTGCCCGCCCTGTGCTCTGCAGGGAGGGGGAGCCCTGCACCACCCAGTCAGGTTTCCAGCAAGTGAGAGGGGCCCCAGCCCTGGAGTGGGAGGGGCTGAGGCTGTGGGAGTGCCCGAGAGGGGGTGGCTGCTCCTGGGTCTGGGGTTTGCCACGGTCTCCAGGTTCTTAGGACCCAAGCAAGCAGGCGTCTCAGTAGCTGCAGTGGCAGCTCCTTCTCCATATCTCCATCTCTGTCTCCTCCCACTCCCCTTCTTCCTCTTCCTCCTTCTATTTCTTCTCCTATTCTTCCTGGTCCTCTCCTTCTCCTTCTCCTATTCTGTACCCTTCCCCTCCTCCTTATCCCGTTTCCTTCTTATTCTCTTTTTCCTCCTACTTCCCCTTCTCCTCTCCCTCTCCCTCCTCCTCTTCCTCTTCCTCTTTCTAGGTTTTTTTATGGCAATTTTCAAAGATATGCAAAAATAAAGAGTGTTTTTCATGAAGCTCCATCTTCCCTTCACCCAGAGTTCAACAATTACCATCTCATAGCCGATCTTGGTTCCGTCCACTCTCTCACCTCATCCTGCCCACTTCCTAACCCCAGGGTGATTCTGAAACAGTCCCAGACAGCATGTCATCTGTTAGTGTTTCAGTGTGTATCTCTAAAACTTAAGGACCCTCTTCTAGAAAACATGATAACATTACCATTATCACACTTTAAAACAATTAACAGTCATTCCTTAATATCATGAAATAACCAAGCAGTTTCACATCTTCCCAGTTGACCCATAAACTGTTGTTGTTGTGTTTACATTTGAGTTAGAATCTAAATTAGGCTCGTGTGTTAAAATTGGTTGCTTGTCTCCTATGTCTCCTAAAGTGAAGGCCCCCAGAGTTTGGGTTTTGAGCTCTTTTCCAGCAGGTGGGACAGGTGTGCTGAGAGCCAACCATGCCACCACCCACCCCCACATGGGGCCTACCATGAGGATTTCCAGCAGGGTGATGCAGGTCGGTCAACTGAGGTCCTTGAGAGCCACGTAGCACATCCCAGGTCTGACCAACATAGCTGGATGAAGGCACGTGACGTGACTGAATAAAACCAGGCATGTAGTGCAGCCCGGGGATGTTCCCTCTGTGTGGCACTGACCAGCCATGAGGCTTATGGGGATCAGTGCAGTTGGGCCCAGAGAAAGAACCCCTCTCCTCTGCAGTGTCGGCAAGCCTGTTTGTGTCCTGTCCGGCTCTGCACCTGTTAGCAAGCAGGGCCTTCAGCCTAGCCTCAGGCTTCAGGCTGCGCCTCTGGCCCTCACGCCTGGAGGTCTGCCCATGAGCAGGCTGCCGAGCCACGTGCTCTCACCTGCCTCCTTCCTTCCGTCGGGTCATCTTGTTTAGAGAGGACAGGACTCACCTCTGGACAGCCCAAGAAGGAATACAGAAGCCGCCACCGAGCGCCTTTCTCTGACCCAGAGCCATCTGTCCTGCTTCTGTGGAGCCACTGAAGGCCAGTGGTCCCCTGCAGCACTGGGAAACGCCCTGCATTCCTCCCAGAGCCCAGTTAGAACACAAATGGCCACTATTCACTAGAGCCACCTCCCTCTATCCTCACTACAGCAACCTGCAAAGTCCCGGTAGTCTGAACTCTGTGCCGAGCAAGCGCTGTACTCAACATTCATGCGCATCAACTCACTCAGTCCTCGCCCTGCCCCAAAGAGCAGCAACTCTTACTCTGTGTATGGACGGGGAAGAAACGGAAAGCAGAGGCAGCTGAAGCAATTTGCCCAGAGTCACCTGGCAGTTGTGTTCTTTTAGGTGATGGTCAGTCAGGTGTGGCCACAAGAGGGGGCACAGGAGAGGCACAGGACAAGAGAGTTTACCAGACTCACAGGTCCTAGACCAAGCTTGTCCAGCCCGTAGCCCACGGGACGCATGCAGCCCAGGACAGCTTTGAATGCGGCCCAACACAAATCCGTAAACTTTCTCAAAACATTATGAGTTTTTTTTGTGATTTTTTTTTTTTTTTAGCTGATCAGCTGTCGTTACTGTGTTTTATGTGTGGCCCAGGGAAGCCAAAAGATCAGACACCCTGTCCTAGACAGATTCACTGCACACAACAACAGGAGGCGGGGGTCACACGGGCAGAGAGCCAAAGACTAGGGCTCCCCCAAGCAGGCAGGGAACAGAGAGTGGGTGAGACCCTTTCCTTGGGGGTCAGGGTAGAGCCATAAGAAAAGGCAAGAGGGGATTCCGTTGGTGCATTTGAATGTCACTAGGTCACAGTCAGGGGAGGGTAGCAAGGGGAACTTGTAGCAGAGCCAGCCCTATCACACTGGTGCACCTGGTCACCCCAGCAGGTGCGCACAGTCTGCATGTAGGGATGTGGAGGCAGAAGAAAAATGCGAAGTTTTAAAATGCATGATACACACTGCTGGTGAGTGGCATGCAGTCTGCCTCCAAGCCCACGCTCTGACCCACCACACTCTTCTGCAACCCAAGAGGTCATATTCACCCCCATTTTCCAGATGAAACTGGGCTGAGATGTGGAGCAAGTAATGGCTGCAGCTGGACTGTGCGTTGCTGTCTGTTGGAATCACCTCTAAGAGTCTGCTTCCCTGGGGAGGAGGACAAGCCTGATGGGAGGCAGAGGGACCAGAGGCCAAAGGGGGAGGATGTGTGCAGGGCACACCCGGCCCTCCATCTCTGGAGAGGTCTTCATGGAGCAGTGGCTTTTGGAGATCTGGCTGGTAACAAGGGAGGGTCCCCTCCAGCACCTAGCCCAGAACCCTAGGGCAAGAGACAGGGGTGTAGTGAGGGGACCCTAGAAGCCTCAGGCATCTCAGTGCCTCGTTGCTCCCATTATAGTAAGGAAAGAACGGCACACCTGGGTCAGAGCATATTCAGCTTAGAAGGGACCTTGAGGGTCACAGAGTCCAGTGCTCCATCCAAAGGTTACAGGCTGAAAGACACTGGGTGGGTGAGTGTGTGGGTCACCCAGGCATTAGTGGGAGACACTCAGAATTATTGGATTTTTTGGAGAATAGTGTAATCATAGGAGCGCTTCCCCTTGGCCATCTCAAAGGCCAGAAGGGAAGCCTAAGCTTTAGCACCTGATCACGCTGTGCTCTCCAAGCCACTGATCACAGCCTCCCATTCCACACTTCCTCTTACACCATCTGTTCATGAGATCTGTCCAGACATCCAGGCTGATACATGAAGAATGAATGTCTTCAGCCTCTGCGTCTCAACCTGGCTGTCACTTAGTCTGGATGGCCTGCCCAGAGGGAACCAAGCCCTGTGCCCAGAGCATGTGGGAGAGATGTGGAGAGTCAGTGAAGGTCAGGGCCTTGTGCTTGCCCAAAGCCTTGCTGGGCACCTCTTGCCCTACCCTTCTGCACTTCGGGGAGTCAACAGGCAGTGAGCCTTATCCCTCTGGGGCTTGAGGCAGAGAGGGGCACAGCAGCTGTTGGACAGGCTGGTGCAAGATTCCCTGCTTCTTCTCAGCTCCACTTTACCCTCTTCTGTAGGGAGTTGCCTGCGTTCACTCCCATCCCACACAGAACTGGTGATCTCTCTGGTCCAAGTCACTAAACAGACACATCAAGGAGGCAACAGCTTGAAACTGAGGTCAGAAAAAAGTGTGCATGCACACACACACATTCGTGCACACACATGCATATGCATGCACACACATTCATGCACACACATGCATATGCACGCACACATGCACTCAGCCACCAACGCAGGACTGTGGAGACAGGCATCTCTGCCAGGGCGCTAGCAAACAGCAAACTCCATGGCCTAGAATCTGCTTTCTTTGCTTTATCTGCCCCTCTATGAAAGAACCAATGACAACTGGCCCAAGGACAGAGCAGGAGGTAAAGCTGGGGATCCTGAGTAATCCACATCCTGGCCCAACAGCCCGTGAAGCATCGAGCACTTGATTGTTTAAACCAAGAAGGTGCCTGTACAACCTTTCTTGGGCTAACACAGGTAGGAATTTTAAAACCCAGGCTCCCATTTAGAGTCAAGTGGTGTGGTTAAGGCAGTGTAAAAGTGCTGTATGGCTCTTAGCAGTTCCTTCCTTGTTTCATTTCATTTTGTCCCCTCCATGTTTAACTTCCATTTGAAATCTTGAATCAGCTGACAGGTAAGGGAAGCTCCAAAGGAGAAGGGCAGTGAGTCTATCACTAGACCAAGTGGTCCCTGAGGAGGAGAGGGAAAGATGAAAGACCAGGCATCTGAATGATGTGCAACTACCTTGGATCGGGAGGAGCAGGGGAGGAGTTCCCAAAGAATGACCCAGAGGGGGACCATCCAGCTTCCACACAGGCACAATGTCTGTCCTGGCACAGCCCTTCCTCCTAGCTCATCTGCAGCCCCTCAAAGTCACTTTCCCAAGAAGGACGTGGCCATCGGGGACAGAAATAGCACATCTCTGCTGGTGCTGAAATGATGATCAGCTTGGCATTGGAAATCTGCCAGGCAGGAACAGGAATGGGGCTTAAATTATTCACACCAGATCTTTTTTAGCAAAGACTGCATGAGGGAGATAATTCAGGCCATCTGAGCCTATGGTCAATGACCAGAACAGAGGCCACCTAGATCAAAAGAAAGGGATATTTTTAGAGTTGTGAATGGGGGCTCTGAAAACTTCTATATTTTAAGCCAAATGAAGATCATGGTGGATGATTCAGACTAAACTGGGTCTTTATTGGGAGTTCTTTTCTATTTAGGGGATGGATAAAAAAGTAAGAAGTTCTAAAAACCAATTTCTAAAACAAGGGGATCCAGAATTGCCACACCTCCATCCAACAGGCCAAGACGTGGTCAACCAGGGCACTAAAGTCCACAATCAAAGGTGAAAATATATGGGCTCGGGTTCAAAAGCTGGTTTTCGAGTACCTTGCCTAGCTTGCTCTGGGACCTCGGGTAAGTCACTCAGCTTCTGCCTGCCTCCTTGTGTTGCCGTTTTATACAGGATGATGTGTCAGGATAACGAAGAAGTATTTTCAGGTCCTGGGAAGCAAGTCACCACATTATAAAAAGATGGTAAAAATGTGGCTCTAATGAACATTCACATCACTATTGCCATCATCATGACCAAGCTCCCTTAAGAAGGAACCTAAATAAATAAGAGTTATTCTGAGGGCCATGGCTCCCAGGGCCCTGCAGCCTGAGCTGGGCCACATCCTCTGAAGTAGCTGGCGCTGGTGGGAAGTTCAGGGTGAGGAGAGCCTGAGTCCCCATGCCTGGAAACTGGACTGTGTCCTCCCTGGCTCGTTTCTTACCTACACATTCTGTTATGTTGCTCCACCAGCCACCCAGCTCCAAGGTGGGCCTTGCCTCATCTGTTTGGTGGCTGTTTAACCTTTGAGTCAGCTGCCCCCACCATTCTATAGCCAGGACTTGGGGAACCCCGACCCCTCTCCAGCATGAGTCCTTTCCTCATCCAGCGTGGCTTATGCAGTGCAGGCAGGGGAATGGACCAAGGGACCTCAGAACCCTGAAGGCTCCTTGGGAAGCAGGATGCAAACATCCCGAAGAGCTGACCGCTCAAGAGACTCATAGGGTTTGTGTTGACATCCATCCTTCTCGGGATGCAGCGGGTGTACCTGATCACCACAATCCAGCAGCATTGTCTTGATGGGGTGGTTCTATGGCCAATTAGCTTCCACCACCACCTCCCTCCGATTTTCTGCAGTGGATGTTCCATATTGTATTGATGGGACTGCCTAATTCATCAACATCAACAAGCATTTCCAGCACATTCCTGGCATGTCCTGCTCTGCTGGGCACAAGGCAGGGTGAGAAAGGGAGGAGGGAAAAAGGGACTCTGACCCAGTTCTAGGCTTAGAGTCTAGTGAGGAACATGAAGCGCCTGTATTAAAAGTCAAAGGACCATGCGGGCAGTTTAAATTTGTATTGGATTTGGTCAGAGGCTCTGACCTCTCTGGGCTTTCCCTAACTTCCAGTCTGCCCTGTTCCCTGGAGCCTGGTGTCTCCTTCTTGTTCTTTGTCCTCCCCTCTGCTCTTTGTCCTACCCTTGCCCCTTGCACAGTTGCCTTCAGGCTGTACTATCTGTCCCACAGCCTGCAAGAAGACAGCCAATGGGAAAGTCTGGGTAATTCCAGGGCACTGGGAGGAAGTAGCAATTGGTCACTTTCCTCATGCCTGAATCCACTGAACACCAGCATCCCCTGAGTTCCTTGCGCCGTGTCTCCCTGTGGGGGGTCTGGCCCTCATTGCCCCAGCCAGCTGGCCAGGCCCTAATGCCCAGTCTGGGGGCTGCTCTCACTCAGCCTGTTCAGACTGGGCTCTCAGTAGTCCCAGCTTGAATCCTAGCAAATGCCTGTCTTTGGCTTGGAGTTCTGAAACTGTGTTCTCCTTCCATGACCCTCACCGCCCACTGGAACACACACAGTGTGATCTCCTTAGACCCCCAACATTTGGGCTGGGACACTGAAGGGCCTCAGCCACATTTTCTTGATGTGCCTCTAGAAGACTTGCTGCCTCCCCAAGACCCAGTTTTTTTCCCTCCCTGCCTCTTCCAGCATGCCCTCTCTCTGTCCACCGGCTCTCTGCACCCTAGCCCTGGCCCCCTTTTCTGCCCCCAGAACCACATGTCAGTATCAGACATTGGCCAGAGCACATTCTTGAGCCCTCACTGTAAAGCCACTTCCAGGTGGAATGGCTGAATCCCAACCTTTGGCGTGGTTGCAGCTGGACAACCCAGGCATTGAGCCCTGGGCTGGGGCCAGGAGGGGTGGAGGTTACCTCCATCCTTCTAACAGTGACACTTGGTTACAGGAATGGCTGAAGGCTCCCAAATCCACATCCTCTCTTTTCTGCACAAATGGGCCGGGCAGCTGCACCTCTGAGCCCACTGCAGTTAATGGTTAATTGCCAGAAAATAATTCCCCCTAGGCTGTTGCCGCTGAAACAGCTGGCTTCACTTTTCCTGTTTGGCAGGTGGTTCTGAGCTCCCTGACCCTCCCTCCGGCTTCCTCTGTAATCCTCTCACACACAGAGCCAGCTGGGAGCCTTGGGCTGGGCTCTCCTCCTTGCAACTTAACCTTGGCAGGGTCTTGGGTTTTCTTTGGCTGTTGATGCCCTGTTCTGAGAATAGGCTAGTACCTGCCTCTCATCCCAACCTGCCTGGGCTGCCTTGACTAGATATGGCTTGGCAGGAAGCTTCACAAACCCTATCTCTAATTATTCAGAATGGTTGGAGATACAGAAGAGGAATGCTTCAGTGAAGCTCCCTTCTTTGTGGCAGAATCAATCCAATGGAGAAATTTTGAAATTCCAGTTTTATAAAGTTCTTCAAACTTACCTCAAAGATGGCACCAGCTGATGCTGAGCTGCCCTGTCTCTTATGCACCAGTGAATGTGCCCCAAAATCTCTATCTGGGGCTCAGCTTGCCCGCAAGCAATGTTAAGTCCAACCCTCAATTTCTGGCAGGACATGGTGGCTCATGCCTATAATCCCAGCACTTTGGGAGGCCAAGCTGGGAGGATCGCTTGAGACCAGGAGTTTGTGACCAGCCTGAGCGATATGGTGAGACCCTATCTCTACAAATAAATAAATAAATAAATTTAATTAGCCAGGCATGGTGGTCCCAGCTACTTAGGAGGCTGAGGTGGGAGGATCGCTTGAGCACAGGAGTTCGAGGCTGCAGTGAGCCATGATCGTACCACTGTACTCCAGCCAGGGTGGCAAAGCAAGACCCTACCTATCTCAAAAAAAAAAATAAAAAGGACTCAATATCTAATTACTCACCTTAATGTCACAGTGAAATATTTCTGCATATTTCCTGCAAGGCCTCGTGTAAAAAAAAAAAAAAAAACCAAAAAAAAAAAAAAACAACAACAAAAAAAACATTGGTTTGGTTCAGAGAGTGCTATGCTGTTCTAGCTTCCCTTTGGATCTATAGTTTTAGAAAATATCCAGTTTTGCTTCTAGTTTAAACTGTTCCATTAAAGAATTAATAGGAAATAAAATCGCTTTGCTACATGGGGAAAGATGAATGTTTGGATCCCATTCTATGCTTAACACACTGCTCCAGCTTGGCATATTTTGAAATGGGATAGTTTTTATGGAGGACTCTGGGGCAGATGCTACAGGAGCTTTCTTTGGAACTCTCGTTACCTGTTTCCGTCAGACCACAGGGGATCGATTTTGGAAGGACCGGCAGCCCTGGACCTGCAGGAGCAGACCAGTCACAGAAACCAGAGTGGAGCTGGAGGTCACTGGGATAGGTTCAGGTCACACCAAGGGCACAGGGACCATGAAGGCAGAACCAGGTAAAGATCAGAGCCAGGAAGGCAAGCAGGGATCAGCGTGTACACAGTCCCAGGGAGCGAGACAAGCAGGGAGGCCCCAGAGTCAGGGAAGCTCAGAAACAAGGATGCTAACAGTGAGACCATGGCTCAGAAACTTCTGGCTCAGGGAGGGCTTCATGGAGGCTGTGCCTGAGCTGAGAGTGTTGGTGGCTGAGCAGCCAATAAGTAGAACACAAATGGGGTTGGGGTAGGGAATTCCAGGCAGGAGGAACAGCAAGAGCAAAAGGCACAGAGGCTGGAGGCTTCGTTGTGCACGGCTCTGTGTGCACACACAGGAGTGTTTCTCAGGCTTGTACAACAGTGCCTTACCTAGCTTCTGAGGTAAGAGCAGGCTGGGTTGAATAAAGTGAAGGGCAGAGGGGGCAGAAACAGGCATTAGAATCCATGGCCATGAACCCAGGATGAGCCAAGGGGTGGAGTAGCAGGGAGGAGCAGGTGAAAGTTGCTCTCGTGCCATTCTTGGCAAAGAGGAAGGCCGGCTGCGCAGGGGGGAGGTGGGGGGAGGGCCACCTAGATTATCTCTTGCCTGCCCCACTGGTGCCCAGGACAGCTGGCAGGGGACTGAACACAGGGCAGTGACGGATGCTTATGCGCCCAGGGAGGGCTTCCCTGGGCTTCCTTCTATTCTCTTCATCTTCACCTACTCATTCCTCACCTCTCCTGACACTCTGTCCTTTGCGGAGGAGCACTGACACCCCTGTGTTCACCTGAACCATACCTGCCCTAAAATGCTGAATCCACCCTAAGTGAGCCCAGTGAGCTCATCCGTCCATCCCTCCCCCATTTAGTGGGGACAGTACCATGCAGCAGGTCAGAGCACAGGTTCTGCAGCTGGAACTCCTGGGTTCTGTTCCTCGCTCACCACGTACTTGCTATGTGACCTTCGGCAAGCTACTTAGCGTCTCCAAGCTCCTGTCCTCATCTATAAAGTGAGGCTGATGCTCGTGCCCATGTGGCAATGTGATGAGCAATGCTTAGTACTCATCTCCAAGGGTGGACAGGAGAGACCATGCAATGTGCTTGCAAGGGGGGCTGGCACCTGGGAAAGCTTGTACATGTGGGCTGTTACTGTTACATGTGGGTACCATGTGCTAGGCTAGGCTTGGTGCTCCAGGGCTGTGCAGATGAGTAAGGCACTGCCTCTGCCAAGAAAGGGTTATTTTTTTTTTCTTTTGCTGGAAGGGATGCCTGTCTATTGCTCCCACTACAGAAAACCTGCCTGCCCTCTCCTCCTCTACTAAGTTTTGAGAAGCAAGGCCAGCCTGCCCTGAATTGGGATATTGCCTCCTAAGCCATGGGCCAGTGATTCTGGAGGCTCCCTGCAGAGAATTCTGGGCTCTATTGGTGGAGCGGGGGCCCTCTCTGGCACAGTGAGCTAGGAAAAGCAGGACACCATGAGGTCCTGTGAATTCTAACTACATGGAAATATGGGCTGAGAATTTCTTCTTACTGACTTTTGTATAATAATTCAAAAAGCAATACCAAACCCAACTTAAAGAAGGCAAAAGGTGTTTCCAGAACCTTCTTGATGCTTCCTAGAGTCAACCCCTAACACAAACCTTATGGCGTCACACCCCTCCCCAGCTCACTGAGGCAACTGGAGGAATCCACAGCTGCTTCAGAAAACAGATGATCCCCAAGGAAACACTGAGAGCTCTTGGGTTGTACCTGGCCTCATGGAATTCCCTCATGGAATTCCAGCCCCGGGGTCCCATGGAGATGTGAGCTGAAGCAATATAGGCTTCCCTGATCCTTCCTTTTGTCAAGGCAAGTAGCCTTCTGCCGCAGAGGTGCCCTCCCAGGCAGGTACAGTGCTGCACATGCTTCTGTCCATGTTCTGTTTCCGGCTCCTCGGGAGCTAGGTAACATTCCTTGGATCTTATTTTTGTGGCTCCCACAGTGCATAGGGACACATAAGCAAATCAAGTCCCAGCATCAGCCTGAGAACCTGAAGGTAAATGTGTGACCCAGGGTTCTGCAACCTCGGCACTGCTGGCATTTTGTGCCAGATAATTCTTCACTGCGGGAGACTGCCCTGCACCCAGTGGGATGCTTAGCATCCGGACCTCGACCCTCTAGATACTCCTTTTGCCAAATACCCACTGGTTGCAAAATTGTGCCAGGTTGAGAACCACTGGTGTAAATTTAACTAAGGTAACTGTGCTATGCTACTCTCAGATCAGAAAAAGATTAAGCTACCGCCCCCAGCATGGGGCTGGTTATGCTCCAGCCAGTTTCTGCTGTCTCATAGGTTTGCTTTATTAGAAAGCGCGCTCCTGCGTCTTTATCAGGGGATGTCTGCTAAGCGTATGTCTAGACCCAGCACCATACCAGGCACTGTGGAGGAGCCAGAAGCAACCTCACATGTGGTCCCTCTTTCTCCGAAGCTCACAGTCACGCTAGGGGACAGAGTGGTAACACCTGAAGCAAGAGCAGTGCTACGGAGCAATGGGTAAAGTTGTGTCACTCATCTGGTGATGACCTACACTGAGGAACCGCACGGCAGGCAAAGGGGAGGGACACAGAGGTGAAGCCCAGTCCAGCTGAGGAGAGAAGGGCAAAGCAGAGAGTGCAGGTGTCAGGAGACAGCAGATGATGCACTGCAGGCATTCAGACGGTGGGGAGTGGCAGTTGCTCCTGCCCAAGGATAGCCTGGTGGAGCCAAGACTGAGCCGAGCTGGGTGTGGAAGGACAGGTAGGCACCAGCATTCCAGGCAGGGGGACAGGCAGGGCAAAGGCCCGAAGGCTGGACGCTTGGCCTGTGTGAAGAGAACTGTGTGCAGCAACACCAGGAACACTTTTCAGCTTTGCACACAGAGCCAGCGTGTGCCACAGAGGCCCTGAGATGATTGCGCCGGACCCAGGGAGTCAGGAAAGGCTGGGTAAGGTGCAGGGTGGAGGGGCAGAGGTGACGGGTCTGTCAGAGCCCATGACCTCACCTGGCTGAAGTCCCAGCATCTTGATGAGGGACCCTTTGCCTGCCTCCTGGGCCTGTCACACACCTGTCCAGGTGAGTCATACACCCGCAGCCTCCCTGCTGTGGAAGCTGCTGCCTGGAGCCAGCACCTGTGCCCACCAGCACCCGGCTTCAGTCCCCTTGAAGCCCCAGGCCAGGCCCTCACTCCCCTCCCAGGCATCTTAACACACTGGAGCTCGAGAAGGCTATCCCCACACACCACCGCCACTGCCAAGCTCTCTCCCCTCCTCCTGACCACTCCGCAGGTCAGATAGCCTGTTTGATGCCTCTGAACCAGCCTGTGCAGGGGTAGCATGTACTAATTTAGCCAGCCACTAAACCAAGGGGTGAGGTTCAGTATCTCTACCTCCCCATCCTCCCTGTTCCCCACCCTGTCTTCAACAGTAACTGGGGCAGTGGCTTCCCCCGAGAAGTGGCGTGACACTGCCAGCTATCCAGGAGTATCCTACGGGCCTGACTCACAGCTCACAGTGGTGGTGGAGAGAAGGAAGGTGGAGAGATGCCAGGATGCGGCTCTCCTAGCTGCCAGCAGCCTGGGTGCTCCTGTCAGTTAGGGGCACTCCATCACCTCTTCCTCCCATGCCCCAGAGGTCTCTGGGAGCCACTGGCATCAATGCCTTCAGGTCCTGTGCAGCAGGAGGGATCCGGCCTCAGCACCGTAGCTGAGGATGGTGGAGGGAAGTTTGGAGCAGGCAGGAAGGGCACGCATGTCAGAGAGGAGCCGCAGGGCCCAGCAGCGCATGGCAGGGGAGAGCCCCTGAGTCAAGGAGACTCAGAAACAAGGATGCCTCACCCTGGGTGGGGTGAGGGTGAATGTGTAGCCATGCTCTGTCTGATGGGCCGGGCCGCTCCCAGGGGGATCACACTCTGGCATGGGCTGGCAACGCCTGCCTCTGGCTGACAAGGACCACACCCCCTCATGCTGTGGGACCTGGAGCTCGGGGAGGGCAGGAGGCGGGTTAGATCACTGGAAAGTACATTTCCCCCTGGTTGGGTCCTCCTTGTCCCTAAACTTTGCGTCCTACACGAGGGGACCAAAGAAGGCTGAAATCCAGCCCATGCAACTCTTGCTGAGCCACGTTTTTCTAATTTGCACCTAAGCACTAGCAGCCATCCAGCTAGAGCCAGCATGTGGTGAAGCCTGGACCCAACCCAAGTCCACTGACATTTCCCCCAGCTTTCCTCAGTGTTTGGGCCCTGCTTCTCAGAGGCTCCTCAAGCAGGGGGACCATCCACAGACACTCTTTTCAGCCTCCTGCCTCAGCTTACCCTGCATACCACTCAGTACCACACGCAGACCCAGGCCCCTGTCCTGAGGCCCCCTTCAACCACACTCCTCCCCAGGGAGTGGAAAGTCCGTAGGGCAGAGGGAATGTCCCCTTGTGGAATCTGCAACTCCCTCCCGCCACTTCCTGACCTCCTCCCAGGGACCCAGGAGAGTGAATCCTCTGTCCAGACAACCTGTGCCTGCAGGCAGCATCTGCAAGCATGTCCTGAGGCTGACTAGACCCCTGGCATATGTGCCCCTAGCCTGCACCACACCCAGCCCTCTCCACACACCTCCCATCCCGCAAGGGGCATCTGACCCTGGGGGAGGGGCAGACAGAGCTGGAGGTTTTTCCTGATGCAGCGAAGAGCCTGGGGTAGGAAAGGAAGGGGCAGGGACCTTGCATTTGTGCTCTTGGCCTCAGGCCCCACAAATGATGGGGCTAGGCCTGACACTGTTATTCTGAGACTGGAAACTCTGTGTCCCTGATGCTGGGAGCCTATAGGACACAGTAAAATTGCAATGAGGAGGTGGGTAATGCACTTCATTTGAAAGGAAACCTTGCTCTTGGACCACAGTTCTTTTCCTGTGAAAAGAAACGGCCCCTCTCCCGTATTCCTTAATCCCTGCCCATGCCAGGCACCCTGCTGAGTCGTGCAGGAGATGGTTGGGCAAGGCCCATGGGCCCATGGATTAGCATTGCCTCTGAAATGCTCTGTGTATCCTGGGCACCGCCCCCCCTCCGCTGCCACCCGCCACCGTATCCCTCCTGCCCACACTCCTTTCCCTGCTGGGTGAGCCCTAGATTCTCAGTCTCACCCACAGGCTGGGCCTTCCCTAGAATCCAGCCATCCCGGTGACCACGGGTAGCTGCCCTGCTGTGGCCAGGTGGGCGGGCAGTGCCTGGGGGCAGCCTGGGTGGCAGGTGCTCATGAGTCTGGCTGAGCTTCCCCACAGTGGGGCCAATTTCCATCAGTAGTGCTCCCCCTCTCTCCCCCTCTCTCCTCTATTCTCTCTCCTTGTCCCTGCCTGTGAGCTCCGTGGCTGCCTGTAGCCAGCTTCATCCCCCTCTCCGTGCTCCTCCAGGGTGGGGAGAGAGGGAGGCCCAACATGCCTTCTAGGCCTGTTGGCTCCTGCAAGCAGAGTTGGGCGAGCAGAGTCTCAGGAGCCCTCCTGACTGTGCAAGCCAGGTGGGAGTGAGAAGGAAGCAGGGCCCATGTCCTTCTACAGGTCACACTGAGTGCAGGGCTGGGAAGCCAGCAGCAGCAGCAGGGCTGTGAGGTGGGAGGAGCACTAGTTAGGGGAATGAGAACCCCTGCAGGGCCATGTAGAACAGGAAATGGGCATCAGGGCTGAAAGACAACACAGGAATCACCTTCCCCTGGACCTCTGATTTGCTTTTTCCTGAGCCTTGGTTGTCACAGTCCATGATGGTCCCTGCATTCCAACTACAAGGGCACTCTCCACTCCCTGAACACAAATGCCCCATGCTTCCTGCAGGCTCCAGGCTTTTCACTTGTTCTCCCCTCTTCCTGAAATGTGCCTCCCTCCTTCACTTAGCAAATGCCTATTCAGTCCTTAAAGATGTTACTTAGGTGTCACCACCTCCAGGAAGCCTTCTCTGACTGCCCACCCTACCAGGAGCCTCCCACCATTTCTAGAGCTTACCCTATAGTTGTATTTGTAACACAGCATTGCAGTCACTCATCTGTCTTCCCACCATCAATAACTTTGAGAGCAATAGTTGTCTTACTTACGCTACCCGGCATCTGGCATATGGCATGTATTTAATACATATTGGATGGGTACATGCGGTACTGAATTGTCAGCAGACCAAAGAGGGAAGGAGTAAGTGGGGAACTTGGTGCCAGCAGCCAGTGAGGCTGGTACATCCAGGAGGAAGATGGCATGGATGATAGGGGTCCCAGCAGGTATCTCTACCACCCCCACCACTGTGGGGAAACATCTGTCATAGCAGCATCCCGATCCCAGTGGTGACCGTCCTCTCTCTTTGCTGCTAGTATTTCTGCCTGTTGCTCGTCATCTTCCTGGTTGAGCTGGTGGCGGGAGTCCTGGCCCATGTGTATTACCAGAGGGTAAGTGACGTTTCCTCCTCCTGCATCCTCTGTCAGTGTCCTGAAGAAGCAATGTGGGTAGGGAGGTTTGCACTGTGATGAGGGAAGCTGAGGAAGGCACAAGGGTGGTCCTGTTTCCCAGGCCCTGGCAATCCCCCTACACATCTGCATCCCAGCTGCTGGTCCTGGCTCCAGCAATTCTGTGCTGCATCTGTGGATGCTAATGTCTTCCACATGGGAGCTGGGGACGGGGGCTTCCCAAGGGACATTGGGTCATCCCTCTCCCCTTCCAAGAATGGTCTAGAGGATGAATCCATCTGTCAGAGACATCCAAGAAGAAAGGCCTGGGCCAGGGTCACATGCCAGACCCCGAAACAGAATCGGGCCTTGCCTGCCTGGATTGAGCAAGGATGGAGTGAGTCCTAGAGTCAGTCCTATCCACTCCCACCCTTGAGCCCTCTGAATCGGGGATTCAAGGTCATGACCATGGTGATGTTTGGCTGGTAGAGACAGTGCGACCCTGCTGGTTGTTTCAAGCCAGTGCTGCTATGATGCCCACAGGGTAACAATTATAAATATTTTCAATATCACCTCATGATCACAGTTAAGATCAACAGACATTTCAAAGCACCCTGTGTCTGGCCTCACCACCACCTCCCACCAGCTTCTGGATGTGACCCTTTACCTGAGCCATCTCCCCAGCCTCTCTCAGCTCTGCCCATCACACCTCTGCCCTAAGTTGGGGCTCAGTTTTTGTGTCTTCCTCTCCATAGCAGTCTTCTACACTGTCTCTGGCTGATGGTCCCTTACCCTGTTGAGAAACCTCCGCATCACACCATCCACAGTCCGCAGTGTTCTAGAATTAGCTGGGGGGAGTTGGAAGTGGGCCCGGTGCCAGGGCAGGGGTGGGGCTGGTCCCGCTGATGGGGCCTTCGCTCCTACCCTCCTCAGCTGAGTGATGAACTGAAGCAGCACTTGAACCGGACTCTGGCTGAGAACTACGGGCAGCCCGGAGCCACGCAGATCACCGCCTCAGTGGACCGACTCCAGCAGGATGTAAGCCATGCCCCATATGGCCTTGAAGGCCAAGCCCACAAGGATTCAAATCCCAACTGTTCTTTCCTTTCTGGGTGACCCTAGGCAAGTTACTTACCCTCTCTGAGCTTCAAATGTCACATCCTTAAAATGAAGCCTCTTTAGGGCACATGAGCATTAAACCTGGCCACATCTCTAGATGTCCCCACTGCCATGAAAACTACCTGTTGAAGCCTGGTTCCTCTCCTTCCCCAACCACCTCCTCCAGGCCCCACCCCTGCTGCCTTCCCATTCTGGGGCTTCTGTGGCCAGGAAGCCGGCTGTGCCAGGAGAACTCCATCTCCTGCCAGGATCTGGGCCAGGAAGCTCCCCTCCAGGCTGCTTATATCCGTGGGGCTGCCTTCCTCCTTCCCCGGGGAGCTGGCTGCTGTGGCTCCGTAAGAGTGAGCTGTAACCAGCAGAGGTATTTCAATTAAGCTGCCGCAAGAACCCTCCAGTGTGAGCCATCAGACAGAATGCTGGGGGACAGAAAGGTTTTCTCCTAAGAAGAGATGCAGCAAATCCCTCCAGGGACACCCACTGGCCTGACCAGACATAAGGGATGGGCAAATGGACCTCAGAGCTGTCCTGTTCAATACGGTAGTCACCACCCACATGTGGCTATTTCCAGCTCAATTAAATACGACATTCAGTTCCTCAGTCACACCAACCACATTTCTAGTGCTCATTAGCCCATGTGTCTAGCGAGCTCCGATCAGACAGCACAGATGTAGGGTGCTGCCTTCATTGCAGAACGTTCTCCTGGACAGCACTGCTCTAGGATCCGGATGTGTCCGTGTCAGAAAATTCAAGGCAGCGCCACCTGCCCACTCTGGTCCCCCTTCTCTCTGCCACCCCACTCCCCACCCCCACCCCCTGGACCTGGCTTGGTCTTGGCTCCGGAACGTCAGGCAAGTAGAGGTAGTAGATGTGGGGAGCTGTGAGCCCCAGCGGCGTCATGGATTAACTGGAAGGCCCCTCCCCATCTCTCCAACACTCAGGCCCAGCTCCCAGTGGGTGCTTCAGGGAGGAGTCTCTTCTCTGAAATAGTGGCCCGGGACACGCATGTACACACAAGTGCACACCCGCAGACACACTCGCACCCCATGGGCTTAGCTCAGGACCAGGAGGAGGCAGCACACACTGCTGGCCAGCCCTGTGCAAAACTAAGTGTGCACTCCTCTCACTGGGCCTCACCTGTGAGGAAATGTGCTAGACAAAGAGGAACAGGACAGGATCCCTGCCCTCGGGGAAGCTGGACACACAGCAGGCGATGTGCATGCAGTGCAAGGCTGGGCCACCCTCAGAAGAGAGAGCAGCGCAGGTTGGGAGGGTTCCATGGGGCAGAGGCGGGATTTGCTTAAGTGAAGAGGGTGGGAGTGGCAGGTCAGGGCCAGGGGCAGATGAGGAAAGGCACAACTGACAGCGAAGGCTGTGTCGCTGACGAAGACCTGCAGGGTGTCTGTGCATGTGGACACGGCCCTCACACAGGCCGGAAACACTTAGAACCCCAGGCCACGTCTCAGGCAGGAGACAGCCCTGAGAAAGCAGTGGCTGCAGAGCCAGGGCCAGCACCCGGCCCTCCAGCAGCAGCACGTGGATGTAAATGACAGAGACACACAAAGCTGTATTCACACAAGCGTGATGGTGGAAGCAGGTGTCTCTCCTTCACCACTGACGGCGCCGGGCTCTCTTCTAAGTGCTTTATATGAATCACCTCTTTCAGTCCTCCCAACAGCATGGCATGGAGGTACTTTTGTTGTCCGCATTTTACAAATGACACAGCCATCAGGTGGCACCAGCACAGACCGGCAGAGTCACGTGGAATGTGCAGTTCCCGCGTGACTCCTGCGCGCTGTGCCACTCCCTGCTCTGTGTGCTGTCATTCTCTCCTCAACTCCTGGGGCCCCTGTTCATCCCTGTGGATTGTTCCTGGCCCGGGACAGAGCATTAACCCCTTCCTCCTCTGTGCCACACACAAGCTTCTATCATCTTCTACTACGCGACAGTGGATGCTAAGCTACCCAAGGGTAGGCCCCATGCCTTACTCAGGTTTCTTCGCTCCAGGCACATAGTAGCTGCCTAGCAAACTCTTGTTAGCTGAACTAAACATACCTCCACCCCACCCACCTCCAGACATACACCAGCGACAGCCTCACAGCAGCCCTGTTCTCTGTCCTGTGTAGGAACTTTGAATCTCAGTGCCGCAACTGGGAAAGGCAAGAAGCAACCCATGTCCACTGTCTTGGAATCATTTTATATCTGGGCTGGCGCTTCCCTGCCCTGGGGTGGTACAGATGACCCCAGGTCTTAGCACTCATGACAGCCCCTCTGGTTGACACTGGTCTCCCAGTGCCATGGGCGGGTCTGGGGCTCTGAGACTTCAAAGCCTGAATGGGGGCCTGGGAGCCTCTGACCAGGCTAGATCTCTGTCCCCACGTCCTGACCCCTGGGTGACCAGGAAACTCCCCTGCCTTGTGGTTTTGTCCACCCTGGGCTCTGCCACCCAGTGGTACACAGCCTCACTCTCTGGGGACCCACCTCGCAGACCCGGCCTGCCCCCAAGACACCCAGCATAATCTCCTTAAAGGACTTGGGTGGCTAAAAAGCTGGCAAGCAGGTATCCTGCAGGCCATTCAGCAATGAGTCTGAGAAGGGCCCTGGCGTGACCAGCTCTCTGCTCAAAGCATGGGAAGGGAAAACACATTATACAAATACTAACTAACCATGGTTCGGGTAGACAAATAGGGGTTGGGTTAGTATTTGAATAATGTGTCCTGCAGCCTGGGACCCTACGCAGGCCTCTCACCTCCAGCCTCTGCCTCTGCCTCCAGTTCAAGTGCTGCGGAAGCAACAGCTCAGCCGACTGGCAGCACAGCACGTACATCCTGTCGCGGGAGGCCGAGGGCCGCCAGGTGCCCGACAGCTGCTGCAAGACAGTGGTGGCGCACTGCGGCCAGCGGGCCCACCCCTCCAACATCTATAAGGTGGAGGTGAGCACCCAAGCTCAAGCTGGGGGTGAGGAGAGGGCCCTGGCCTGGCCGTTCAGGAGCCCCAGAAAGGCTGGGTCAGGTAGGTGGGTGTGGGAAAAGCAGGACACATGTGCTCCTTGGCCACGAGCCCACAGTGTCTGGGGCTTTCCAGAGTCTCTACAAAGCCCTGGGACAAGCAGCTCATACCGGAGAGTCTAGGACACCATGGCATGCCCCTGGGGCCACTCAAGTAGCCTGCGAGCAATTCAGGGTTGGGTCCAGCCTGTGAGTCCTCTGGCCTGTCCTCAGCCTCTGCTGCAGTGACAGCCTGCCCTCGGTCCCCACCCATGCCTGCTCCTGGGCCATGGCCGCATCACCTGCCCTTCTCTTACAGGGAGGCTGCCTCACCAAGCTGGAGCAGTTCCTGGCCGACCACCTGCTGCTTATGGGGGCGGTGGGCATCGGGGTGGCCTGCCTGCAGGTGAGTTGCAGTGCGGGGACTGGCGGGGGTGGAAGGGCTCTGAACCCCTCTCCCGTTGACACAGGTCTTCAGTAACCACCTGGGCTGAAATAACTGACCCTTTGCACACCCGCACCCTACCCTGCTCTCTTCTCTCCCCTTCCCTCTGCAACCAAGGCTGAATCCCACGGTCAGTCTCTCCCCCAGAGAACATGAAGGAAAATAGCTGGAGACAACATGAACTTGTCAGGAACAGGGACCTGGGCGGAGTGTGAGTGTGGGCTCAGGTATGTGCATGCACCCCATGTGTGTGCACGTGGGGGTGAGCGTGCAAGCCATCTGTGGTACGTGTGTCTGCATGCTTCTGAGTCCATGTGGTTGGGGTTGTATGCACGTATATGTGTTTAGGGGTGCTTGTGCATGTGTGAGTGTGCATGTATCTGCATTCATTCCTTTGTGTGTGCATGTGTGTTTGTGTGTGTGTATAGTCAGTCCTCCATGTCCGTGGGTTCTGCATCCGTGAATTCAACCAACTGTAGATGAAAAATATTCCAAAAAATGGATGATTGCATCTGTACTGAACAACCTTGTCATCATTCCCTGGGTAATGCGATATACCGACTGTTTACATAGCATTTACACTGTATGAGGTAGTATAAGTAGTCTAGAGATGAGTTAAGGTATTATATAGGGGAGAATGTGCATAGGTTATATGCAAATATTGCACCATTTTATATCAGGAATTGAGCATCCATGGATTTTGGTGTCCAGGGCAGTGACTGTGTGTGTGTGTGTGTGTGTATGTGTGTGTGTGTGTGTGCCCTCATCCAGCTGTCTCCCTGAGGATGAGCAATGCCTTTAGCTCCCATTTCTCCCTGTACCCTCTCCTCTAGCTGCCACCCAGGAAGTCAGGGTGACTCTCTCAGGTTACTCTAGTCAAGGGTCCGAAGGAGGGGAGCCAGGAAGGCCTCCTCAGCGGCAAGGGCCCCTGCAGTCCCCAGCTCACGAACACGCCTGCTTCCGCTCAGCAGGAGCTGAGTGTGGGCTGTCCTTCTAGGAGTCTTGCTGTCCTGCGCAGCCCTTCCCACTCCAGGGCTAAGCACCATCTAGAGAAGGGGAGGAGCAGAGGCTTTGGCCTCAGAAGGCCCGGGTCCAGTCCTGGCTTTGCTCCTAGGTAACCTTGAGCTACCTAACTTCCCTGTCCATTGACTTCTTCATCTGCAAAATGTGGACCATTTCCCCAGCTCTTAAGGTCTAAGAATGAGGCCATGCCTGCAACCCACTTACGAAGTACCTGGCACATAGGAAGGCCTCCAGAATTGGAAGCTGTCTTTCTCCAGTTTTCTGTAGACTTCAGAGGATTTCTGATGCTTCCTCTCATTGGGTCCACACAACAACCTGAGACCCAGGCCAGACAAGGAGTAGTGTTCTTCGCTTTTTTTTTTTTTTTTTTTTTTTTTGCGACAGTCTCACTCTGTCGCTCAGGCTGGAGTGCAGTGGTGCCACCTCAGCTCACTGCAACCTCCGCCTCCCATGTTCAAGCAATTCTCCTGTCTCAGCCTCCCAAGTAGCTGGGATTACAGGTGCCCACCACCACGCCGCCTAGTTTTGTATTTTTAGTAGAGGCTGAGGTTTCACCATGTTGTCCAGGTTGGTCTCGAACTCTTGACCTCAGGTGATCTGCCCACCCCAGTCTCCCAAAGTGCTGGAATTACAGGCATGAGCCATGGCACCCAGCTGTTCTCCACATTTTACAGATCAGAAAGTTGAGACCCAGAGAGGTGACTTACCCAGGGCCTCACACCCTGAACCAGCACCCAGGTCTCCTGGCTTTGGTTCTTTGCTTTCCCGAACTCCCTACCATGACACAGAGATCTGTGGGAAAGAGAAGCAGGGGACAGTGGCCTTGGCTGGCTTGGAGAAACTTCCAGTGCAGGGTCCTTGGAAACCATGGTGCCACCTACCTACATCATCTGTGGGCCTGGAAGGTCTAGCTGCAGCCTAACACACCGGGAGGAGGGTCCGTCGCCTCTGGAGGGACACCCATCTTGGTTCTGCCACCTACAGCTGTGTGACCTAGGGCCAGTTCTTTCATCTCTGAGCCTCAGTTACTCATTTGTAAAATGGGGCTAGTTATACCTTATCTGCTTGCCTGGTGGTGGGAATTAGCAATATCCATGTAAGTCACTTGGCTCATGGCTGAGCAGATAGCAGGTGTTCAATAAATGATACCCATCATTTTTATGATTTCTGCATTAGTACGTTGTCTCTCAAAAAAAAAAGCTCTAGTTGTTCCTTGGCCAGACCAGCCTGCTCCCCATCATTCTCACTCTTTTGCAGGGCCAGGGAGCCCAGGTGGCATGAGCATTGCCCCTCTATTGCACTTCCCCAGGGCAGGCCTTCTGTCCTGTGTGCTGAACCCCAGGGGAATAGTCAGTGGGAACAGGAGAAGGTATGCTCAGCAGCACAGAGCAGTTGAACTTTCCAGAAACCTGTTACTCCAGGTGTTGAGGGGGCCTGCTCTGTATGGACACAGACCAGGCCTGGGCCACTCTGTCCATTTCTTCTTCACCTCTCTGGCCTTGAGAGCCTGTAGAAGCTGCAGACGAGGGCAGTGAGGCTGAGGGCAGGGAGCAGGACTGCGGATGCCCAGAGCCGACGGTCAAGGTAAACCGCACAGCTGCATAAGTCTGATATTGAAGAGGTCAGGTTGTTGAGCAGTGGACCTGCAGGCCTGCCACTCCTCCTGCCCGCTCACAACCCCCACCACGCAGTCTGTTCCTTCGCCGTTACTATGGAATGGCTTTTGGTGGCTCTCAACCTCTTGCCCAGTTTTCTCTGCTGTGGCCCACTGAGCCAGCCCAGGAGCGGCCAAGCCTCGGGTTAGGGCTCCCTCTGCCAGCTGACGCTGGGCACTACACTGCTCAAGTCCCAGGTGGGTCCTAAGCTTTGAGAAAGGGCTCATACCAGTCTCTTCCCCAGGGTCATAGTTTACCTCCTAGAGAGCAGACAGCAGGCATTTATCTCCCCTACATACCCAGCCTGGCACTTCCAAGACCCCCAAGGCTCAGGAAATATCAGTCCAACATGGTGTCATAATGTTCCCCAGCCCCCAGCTACTGCAAGAAATCTTGCTTGGGAGTTACAGGGCCTGATTTCTAAACATAGCCCCACCTCTTGCTGTGTGACCTCAGGGAAATCTCATTCCCTCTCTGAGCCCTTAGTGTCCTTTCCTGTAAAATGGACAGATTGGATATTTGTGAGCCCTTTTTAAGTAGCAGCATCCTCTTTTCAATGGAAATATCACATAGGAGCCCAGTACATAAACCATAGGAGGTGGAGCTGGTTCAGGCAGGGACAAGCCTAGCATGACGGCCTCCCCTCACTGCCCTTGGTGGCCCTGAGCTACACTAAGGGTTTCCAATACAGCTTGAAAGCTGTGGGTCTAGCCCATTTCTATGGAACCTTCTGGATCTAGTGTTCTATGATTTTCCAGTAAGGTTCCCATCGCAGGAACCAGTGACCTTGAGACTGCAACACCTGGAGTGTTAAAGCAGATGGTTTGTGAACACTGAAAACTAAGCAGAATATTTAATGAAGGGAGCACACCTTGATTTCAGGCAGGTATTTGGCAATGCATTCCTTGTTACCTTGTGGACGTGTGGACCAGGCACTTGTATGCTCAGGAGAAATCAGGGCAGGCTGGATGGCCACGCTGTGAGAGAGAGATGAGAATTCACATCAGCTTGGCGAAAAGTCTCCAGGAGCGGGCTGTGGCCTTCAGCCTCAGACCTGTCTCTTCATTTTTCTTGGTGATCTCAACGAAGACCCAGGAAGCATGCTAAACTATTTACCTAGCATTTCTAGTCTGTTGTATGATAAAGCCAGCATTGAAAAAAGAGCTCATTGGATATGAAGATGTGCTGAAACGAAGGGTAAAACCTTTAATAGAGTTAAAGTCCTTGCACTTGAGCTTTGTTTTGTTTTGCACTTAAGCCTGTAACAGAGAGAGGGCATCTGTCTGAGTTACATGATAGGGTGCTGCCCACAAAGATGTGGCCTGGAACTGCACTGGTAGAAATCATGGAGAGAGTCAGTGTGTGGGAGGTGCCAGCTCAGGCCACCCTCCAGGTGGGACCAGACCTCCGCAGAGCCCCAGGGCAGTGGTCCTCAACCTTGGCTGCACATTGGGATCACCTGACAAGCTTTAAAACTACCCCAGGCCTGTAATCCCAGCACTTTGGGAGGCCGAGGCAGGTGGATCATGAACTTAAGAGATCAAGACCATTCTGGCCAACATGGTGAAACCCCGTCTCTACTAAAAATACAAAAATTAGCTGGGCGTGGAGGCGCGCACCTGTAATCCCAGCTACTCAGGAGGCTAAGGCAGGAGAAACGCTTGAACCCAGGAGGCGGAGGTTGCAGTGAGCCTAGATCGTGCCATTGCACTCCAGGGCGACAGAGTGAGACTCTGTCTCAAAGAAAAAAAAAAATACCCCAGGCCTGGGCTCCCCGTAGCAAAATGAAACAAAATGGTCAGGGGCTGGCACCTGGGCATCAGTATATTCGTGAAGCTCTCTAGTGATGCCACTATGCAGCCAGATGCAGAGGGAGTGGCAAGGGGAGTGTGGGGCCCGGAAGTCAGATGTGAGAGAGGTCAGGAGATGGGGAGCAGATGCAGCACCCTCGTGGTCTTGAAATGCCCAAGGCAGTCATGTGGGGAAAGGAGGGACTGTTCCTGGGAGGTTCCAGAGGACAGAAGGGGAACAGTAGGTGGAATTATTTTCAAGGAGACACATTCAAGAACTTTTTAACAATTTGAATTGCTAAACAGTGGCCCTTGCAGAGTACTAAACTCTCTGCGGCTGCAGGTTGGGGCAGAGGCTGGGGGCTGGCAGGGATGCTGAAGGGAGAATCCCCTGCACTTGATTGGCAGAGGCCCCTCCATGCTGAAGTTCTGCATTCCGGGAGTGCACCTATCCCCTCAGCAGGGGCCCCCCAGGCTTCTCACCCACCTCAGTCATGGAACAGCACACCAGAGGCAGTTTCAGACCTGGACAGGATCATCACAGTGCTGAGGTACCACCCGATCAGACTCTTCCACCTGGAAAGGCCTTACAGACTACCTGGACCAGTGCCACCAGCCCTGGCTGCACGCTAGAGTAGAGTTTTTTAAATACCACTGTGGCCAGGCGCAGTGGCTCACGCCTGTAATCCCAGCACTTTGGGAGGCAGAGGCAGGTGGATCACAAGGTCAGGAGATTGAGTTCAGCCTGGCTAACAAGGTGAAACCCTGTCTGTACTAAAAATACAAAAAATTAGCTGGGCGTGGTGGTACCCGCCTGTAATCCCAGCTACTCGGGAGGCTGAGGCAGGAGAATTGCTTGAACCTGGGAGGTGGAGGTTACAGTGAGCCAAGATTGTGCCACTACACTTCAACCCCGGGCGACAGAGCAAGACTCCATCTAAAAAAAAACAAAAAACAAAAAACAAACAAAAAAAAACACATTGCTCTGGCACCCCCTCCACAGACTGGCTCGGATTGTCTGGACTGGGCTGAGGTCTGTGCACAGGTATTTTTAAGCCTCCCAGCTGGGTCAAACATACATTCGGGGTTCAGAGTCCCCAGGCTCATCTTATTCATGCACATCTGAAGACATCAAGCCTCACCAGAAAGTCACCTGCTGAAGGTGACACAGCCGCTGTGGCAGAGCTGGCCAGGCCTCCAGCTCACAGGCCTGCTTCCTCTGCACCAGCTTGCCCTCTTGTGGGTGGAATCTGGAGGCACTCCAATTTGAGGTAACTTTAGAAGCTAATTTCTAGAATATTCTGGCCGGGGAACATTTCACTAAAAATGTCACAGTAGCCCAGCCCTTTTCCTGCAGCCCTCCTCACATCAGCATCCTGGGAGCCTCCGCCCAGGGGGCCGGCAGAGGAGGCTGTGTTTACTTTGGAACAGAGCTGCTGTGTGCCAGGTGCTGTGCCCAGTGCCAGGGCCCCATTGCAGGCAGAGTGCCGTCCCTTCTCCCAGGGAGATTTTACTTGAAGGAAGGGGACAGGTAAGTGTATGGCAGTCACAGTGCAGTGCTAGGTGCTGTGTTAGCAGGAGTCCTTGGGTTTAAGAAGCAAACATCAGTGGCCCTAACCAGTCACAGGAGGTCAGGGAAGGCTTCCTGGAGGAAGTGATATCTCATTAAGTCCTGAAGGAGCCCGACAGGCAGTGACAGAGGGGAAAGAGCCAGGGTGAGGGAATAGCGTGTGCAAAGCCCTGGCTTGCAGGTGGGGAGCGGGGGTCTTTATCCTGCCTGGCCTCTCAAAGGATTAGGGTGTTGGAAGGACTGGGTACTGTGCTGTTGGTTCTTGTTATTCTAGTTTTTAAAGAATCTCGCCAAGGAAGACCCTAGACCAGTGTACAGACCGGATGTTTTCCTATTGGCAGAGGGGGATTTGAGGCTCGGCTCAGAGAGGGAGGTAACTTTACCCAAGATCACACAGGCCATTGGTGCAGCCTCAAGTAGAACCTAGCCCACCTCCAACATGCTCACCTTGCAAGACGGAAACATGTCTCAGAGCATGGAAAACACAAGACAGTCAAGACTGGGATCTGCAGGTCATTAAAAGGGAAACCAATCATTTTGGAATGACTTCTCAGAAGCTCTCTGGCCCTTCCTTCATGCTGTCTGCTGACAGCCAGGTGCTGACTCAGAAGCCTCAGAGGAAGCTGAAGGCAGGACGGCCTCCCTGTTAAAAATGTCCCATGTGTGGCCAAGTGTCACACACAGGCAGCTGCCAGAAGATAGCACCAGGCACCATGTGGCTGGGCCTCCAAGCCGGGCCCAACCCCATCTGCCACCATCCAGCACCTGCGGTTAGCTGGCCTTGTGTTGTCTCTGTGTGCCCCCTGCTGGCTGCTGGAGCCATCCGTGCTGGTTTCTCAGTGTCCTCTGTCAGGAGGGAGATGGCAATGCCTATTCAGGAACCAGACTGGGTGGCATCCTGTACCCCTCCACATGCTTCAGCGTGGTGTTCACGTGTGTGTGTGTGTGTGTGTGTGTGTGTGTGTGCGCGCGCAAGTGTGTGTGTGTGCATGTGGACGCAGTGATGAGGGTCTGGCCCACACACCTCTGCCCCTTACTGTGCCTGTCCTGGGAGGCTCGCTGGGAACACCCAGCTCATGCAGGAGCCTGTCCGCTGGGGAGCGTGGCCCCTCCAATCCTCCCCCAGCAGGAGACATACATTGCAGGCGCTGCAGACATGGTTTCCAGCACAAACCTGTGCCGGCCAAACAGCTCCCTTCTGGCCTGCCTCTTAGCACAGATAAGATCCAGAAAATCCCACAGGAAAATCATCAAACCATGAGGTAGGGACACCTGCATGGGTGGAACGGCATGACGGCCACCTGCGTAAAGCTAGCGGGAGATGAGATAACCTCCTAAGCCGCCTTTCAGCCTGAGGCCTCAGGTGGATTAACACCAGGTCTGCAGGCTGAAAGCAGTGTTCACGCTCCACACTGTCCTCCAGGTTGGGAGGGATGGAGAGGAGGAAGGAAGGGAAGAGGATGGGCCCCTTCCACACTACCTCCCCCAGCTAGCTGTCAGAGACGGTACAGGACACACGCATCTCCACCAGCCTGCTCTCCTCCCACTGGATAGAGCTCCACCTGCGTCCAGGTTTGCACCGGCAAGGTCAGGGCAGCAGCAGCTGCTAGGAAAGTCAGGACACTGTTTCAATACTTAGGAGAGCCACCTTCAACCCAGGTATCACGGGACAGTCATGGGGCTGCTTTAGCCCAGTGCCCCCTCCTGTGTGCAGAGAGCCGAGATCCAACAACATGTCATCATCATTATCAGGATCATAATCACATTACCCTCAATGCATCCTTGGGTGGGAGGGAGGAGAGGAAGAGGAGGAAGAAGGCAGAGGAGGGCCCATGAAGAGCAAGGAGGGAGAATAAAGCTCCTCTGCATTCTGGAAGTGGGAGAAGTGAGAAGGGGGTGTGCAGGGTGATCCTCCCAGGCCTGTGTCTGCTTTGGACCAGATGCTCCAGCCCCTTGTTCAGCTGTGGATACCGACAGAAGGGCTGGCAGACAGGACGCCTGGGGCCTGGGCTTGGTGCTGCATTCTACACTGATTGACAGGGTGAGCTCACCAGCTCTTATTCTATGCTGACTGACAGGGTGACAGCTCAGGGGGCTCTTCCCAGAGTCTCAGTTTCCCCCATGGCTCCTGTACACCAGCCAGAGCATCGAAGATGGACCTGAGTTTTGCTCTGGAGTCTAAGGACAGCAAAACACAGGCAGACTCTTTCCTAGAGAGACAGTCCACTTCAGACAGCTCTGATGAGGGAGTGGAAACATTACTCTTAGGGCCTAATTAAATCAGGCCATCTCTGGAGAAGATCTAGGACCACAGATCTAGGACCACAGACCAGCAGCATCAACTGGGAGCTTGCTAGGAATGCAGACTCTCAGGCCGCCACTAGGCCTGCAGAATTGTAATAAGGAGGTCCCCAGATGATTCATGCCCATTAAAGTGTGCAAAGCCCTGCTCTTGGATAGTAGATGGCAGAATGTGGTTCCCTCAGGCACACCACCATCACCTGGGAGCTTGTCAGAAATGCAGAACCTCAGGCCCCACCCTGACATTTTGAGCAGGAATCTGCCCTTTGCCCAGGCCCCAGGGGATTCGAGTGAGCAGCACTGCTCCAGGGCCCTGGGGGCCGGCAGCTTCCAGGAGTTCTGATTTCTCTTTGCTCCTCTGCTCTCTCCACCTGGCAGATCTGCGGGATGGTTCTCACCTGCTGCTTGCACCAGAGGCTCCAGCGGCATTTTTACTAATGGCCAACCACCTCCTCTTCCAACTGCCCCTCAGGACAACAGGTGGCCACATGCCATCTGCAAGGCCTGCAGAGTTAGCACCAGCTCCACTAGGGCCATAGATGCCCCCTCCTTTGTGCCTAGCTCCTGCGAATCCACCGAGTGCCTGAGACCATAGCTTCTACTGTGCCCACCCAGGCAGGGACCCTCGGTCCCCTCTCCTCCATTTCTGAGCCCCCATGGCCAGATCCTGGACAGGGAAATGATCCTTTCAGGAGACAACCAGAGCCCCTCACCAGGCACGGGGGTACCCGTGGACTACGGGAGGGTGGTGGTTGGGTTCTCTGCTCCCTCCCAGCTCCTGAACCTGGAACAATCGGCAGAAAACCCAGGAACCCCTGCACTCCTGCATTCAGCATGGGATTCCCCCACCCATGCCCAGAAGCCCTGACCTTGCTGTTTCTGGAAAAAGCATGGGGTGGGGCATGGAGGGCTGGCATTTCCCCCAGAAGACCTTGCCCTTTGACCTTCCCACTCTCCACACTGCCTCACCTGGAAAGCCATGTCCTGCTGGCCTCATCCCTTCCTGCAGGGCCTGGGAGTGGGGAGGCCTGGGTAGGGCAGCCACAGGCTGGGTAGAGCCGCCCTGGCAGGAAGCAGGGGGTAAGGTGGCCATACCAGCACATGCTGCACTAGGAGCAGAGTCCTGCACCTGCCTAGCTGCCTTCCTGGGAGAAACCTCCCTGGGAGACCATGGCCCCAAGCCCTGGCCTCTAGTGATATGCCCCTCGGGGATCTCCTGTTCCGGGGCCTGATTCTCAGGAACACCAGGTTTTCACACTATCTTCAGCTCCTAATGTTGATGGGTGTCAAACATCTCCTGGAGTGGACCAACTCGCAACCCTGCAAAGTCGGAGCCGCTGAGAAGGGGCAGCTCTGAATAGAGAGGCATCTGCCTGAACCTCACTTTTCCTGGGGCCCTCTCCTTGACCCTGTAGCCACCACCACACTGCTTCCAGGGGGTCCCGCTCTGCTTCCCTTCCCACCTGTCCTAGAGTGGACAGAGCTTTTTCCTGCATCACTAAGTTCAGCAGGGAATTTGCGGAATTTTCAGGAAGAACTTTCCCCAGTAATAAGGGAGAACAGAAAGAAAATCCTAGAAAATACAGAGTATCCATGCTGGCAGCTTTTTGTACAACACCCATAGGGACCCCCCCAAATGGCTATTACAAGGGGGCAGCCCATTCACTACACAAGAACCCCACACCTGGCTTCCACTCTCCCCAGCTCCTGCACTGGGACCCTCTTACTTCCCCCCATGAAGGGGGGCACCTTGTTGTGCTAAGGCCGAGGCTGAGCGAGGTCCCAGCTCACCTCCCTGCTTGATCCAGATTGCACTGTGATGAGCACATTGCTGACCTAGGCCGGTCCTGGGGCAGGCGTGCTCTCTCTCCCATACATAGGAGTGGCATCAAGGCCACCCAGTGCTGACCACAACAGAGCCCTGAACTGTTCAGAAACTGCATCCTCAGCACAGGAAGTACCCACATGGACAGAGGGAAGCCCAGCCTCGGGGCCGGTTGCCTCCTCTTCTCTGGGTGTTCTCCAGTGGCTTCTTGTAGCCTAGGCTGGTTTATCTCCCCTGCCTAAAAGGCCCTGGAGTTGCCAATGCAAATTCATTAAAAGGAAGACCAGATATCCCAGACTGCACGGAGGCTGAGAGAAATGGTATAGTGCGTGATTAGCGTTGCTGCCCTCCAACCTCCTGGGATTCATGCAGATAATCAAAAACTGACTATGACTCCCAGGTTCTCTGAAGAATGAGATCACAACTGACAACTCTTACGACAGAGGGAGAGTGGTGAGAGAGAGAAAGAGGGTACTGGGCTAGAGCCATGTTCTTCCTGCCAAGGTGCCAGGGGGAGGCGGCAGTGGGCAGGGTGCTGGGGCCTTACCTGTCTGCCCTGGTGGGGATGAAAGACAGGTGACAGGCAGGTGCCCTGTGCACAGCCTTATCATTGAAGGCAGGCCCAGGACAGCCTGCCCCATCTGCCCCAGCCCCATGGGATGGTTGGTCCAGCCTGACTGGGGCAGGATTAGCTGCAATTCCTGCCCTGTGTGTCGTCCAGCCAGACTGCCTCTTGCAAGATGGCTTGTCCAAGCTGCAGACAGTGGTAGAACAACCCAGGGCTTGGAAATCTGACCTCCTTGTCCATGCCAACAGCCTGGGAGATGAGACAGGGTTAGAGGAAACAGAGGCCCAGGATACGGCAGGTTCTGCCTGGGAGTGTACAATGGCTGGAGTCTAGAGCCAACGATGTGGTCCCCAGCGGGGTGTGCCCCTCCTGCTGACGAGGGTACAGATCCATACCCAGGTCAGTTCCTCCCGGGCCCCTGTTTGGAGGCTGCTACAGCCTTGAGTTCCTTGGAGAGAGAGGACACGCCTGTGGAATGTCACTTTCAGTCCCGTGCAGGCAAAAGGCCCCTGCACACCAGGGCCCTAGGAAAGCAGCATCAGGTGCTGGGATCCCACCCAGCTGACACGGGCACGTCCTTGCCCTGCACACTCCATCTTGCCCTTCCCTAAGCTCGCAGGGGCAGACACCAAGAGAAGGGCGCGTCCCCGAGTCCCCTGGGTGACCTGTGTCAGGACAGCAGGCAAGAATGAAACGTGGCCTTGGCTGACGGGTTGGAATATTTGTGACCGTTCTTGTCTTTCTCCCTCCTGCTTCCCCAGCACCCTAGCCCCATCTCCAGGAGCCCCTCAGGCAGAGTAAGTGGGGAATGTGTCCAGGGATTTTTTTGTGTTTACCAAGGTCCTGCTGTGCACTTAGAATCTGTCACCATAAATACTTATCTCACAGTTACCCCAGCAAGAGGGTGTTATTTCCCCCATTTTATAAAAGGAAATTAAGGCTGGGCAAAGTTAAGACTTGCTTGTCAGTGGTCACGGCTGTTGTCTTGCCACCCCCAGCTGGGGAGAAGGAAGGAAAACTGGGCTGGGAACCCCTCCCCTCAGTGTCCCCCAGTTCTCCATCTCCGTAATGAGCCATCAGGCTGTCATTAAGGAACAGAGTGTCACTCAGGGGGCACTGTCACAAAGCAGCACCCATGGCACATGGGCCGGGGGTGCAGAAGCCTGGCTTATTTCAGGCTGACAGCTGGACCCTCTGGGTGCAGGGGCTCAGGCAGTGGCCAGGAGCCCAAAGGGCTAAGGCCCGTGACGACCACCCAGCCCGTCACCCCAGGTACAAACACTGACCCCAAAGCAAGAGCAGGGACTGTCCCTCAGCCCTCAGGGCCTTCATGCAGGGTGCAGAATCTCATGTCCACATGGAGGTCACCCCTCAGGTCACACCCACTCCCAGAGCAACCCTGGGCAGGGAGGGGCACCCTGGGGTTGTGTTGACCACCTCCCCTTCAGGTGAGGCCCTTTTCTGCCTTCTTTCTAGCCCCCTGCATGGGGCACCTGCTATTGCTGGGGCTCTGGGGTGGACCCTGTGTGATTTCTGTCAGGGAGCTTGTGCTGTGCATGGCCAGAGGTGTTTACATCCAGAAGGGCCCAGCACGGCCCTGTGGGGTGTGGGGGGAATATGGTAGATCATTGTGATGTGCCTCGGGGCCCTCTTGCCCTGGAGCCAGCTTTGTTTCAGAATCTGCTACTTGGGCTCTCTTCAGGGTTTTGAGGCTGGAGAAGTGAGTTGGGACAGTCACTGTCATCACCACCCACCCTGTCACCCACCTGGAAAACATTCTTAATATACTGGCCATGCCGGGCCGGGCTCACATCCACTGAGGGTATAGTGACCAAGCGTCTAAACCAGTCGTTCTCAAACTTCGGTGAGTATCACAATCACCTGGAAGGGCTTTTACAAACAGATTGCTGGCCCCACCCCCAGAATTTCTCATCAGGAGTGAGCAAGACCAATCATTTGCATTTCTAACAAGTTCCCAGGAGCTGCAGCTGCTGGCCCTGGAGCCACACTTTGAGAACCACTGCTTTAGACCAAACACCAAAGGAAGATGCAGCCACCCTCCTTTACATGTCACAACGCTCAGGGTCCATGAGTACCTCAGGCTGTCCAGCTGAGCTCCACCTGCAGCAGCCGAGATTCCTGACTCGCTCCACCATTGGGGGCTAGGAGTGAAGCGTGTCACCATGGTCAGCTCATGGCCAGCCAGGAAAGCCTCTCTGCTGTGCGTCTGTGCAGTTCTTGTTCTTCCCTGGAGGACTCTTGGATCGCCTGTGATCTTGGCCAGGAGACCAGGTGCCTGGGTCCCTTCCTGGAAGGGGACAAGTTACACACCCCAGCCCCATTTTCCCACCAACTTCTACATGCCTTGGGAGAACCTGCTACATGTTGGCTGCCCCCTTCCCCTATTTCAGCAGTGCCCAGTCCTGCTTATAAACCTGAGGCCTGCTCCCCATACCCTGCCCTGTGCAAGTGCTAGCCGTTATTCCAGGCAGCCCAATGTTGTTGAGGCCAGATGGATTCCTGGAAGCAGCTGGCCCATGGATGTGAGTCATCACAGTATTCTAGAAACAGAGAAGATGTCTTAACCTAATGCATATAGAGAAATTGTTCTCATTGTAAACATACCCCTGTCCTTAGCTGATCTCGGTGGAAGCCCAGCTTCATGTGCTAGGGGGCATGATAATGATAATAAAGGAATTGTATCTAGGACTACCTTCTGTTGAATTTTTTTCTCCTCTGCAAGGAACCCCCAGGCCATCAGTTCGTTAAATGTACCATGACCCACTGCTACATCGTGAAGCTGCTGTGTTAGCCACGGCTCCCCTATGAGTAAACCATTGGCCACATTGGATAGGGTCCTGCTTACCCTTTTTTTGTCAGCCCTCATCACTGATGTGTTTGAACTGACTTCTCCTGCTCACAAGTGTCATTAGCTCCTGGCTGCAAAGGACAGCCAGGCTCAAACACATGTACTTAAATTGTATTCCTCTTCAGGCTTCCTCCCTTCAGTCAGTCCATGTTTTCCTACCATTTACCATGACACACAACCAGCATCTGTTCATGAACCTGCAGTGAGCTCTTACCACTGCAGGTGCCACCCTCTGCTTGGCTGCAGCAGATGCAGAGTGTGGCGAAAAGTCAGGAGCAAGGGGGCTCTGTCTGTTGAGACACACACTCCTACTGCAAGCCTCACCCCCAGACCAACTCACTCTACTGTGACAGGGTTTCTCCACCGTGGACCAGCTGATTTGTCCTCATCCCCAAACCCCCAAACCTGGAGTTGGACATGTTTTCATTGCAAATGCAGAAAGATGAATCTTTGCTGAGGGGACCAGTAGTTGCCCAGTCCAGAGCTAAAAGGAAGTACATGTTTTTGTCTTCTATAATATAAAACGGTCATATTATTTCATTCACTGTTCTGTCTAGAAAACTTGCTTGAGAGGTGGTGTATTCATTTGTATTCACACTGCTAAAAAGAACTACCTGAGAGTGGGTAATTTATAAAGAGAAGAGGTTTAATTGACTCACAGTTTCACAGGCTTAACAGGAAGCATGGCTGGGAGGCCTCAGGAAACTTATAATCATGGCAGAAGGCAAAGGCAAAGGGGAAGCAGGCACCTTCTTCACATGGCGGCAGGAGAGAGAGAGTGAGGGGATAGGTGCCACACACTTTTAAACAACCAGATCTCATGAGAACTCACCTTCACGAGAACAACAAGGGGGAAGTCCGCCCCCATGATCCAATCACCTCCCACCAGGCCCCTCCCCCAACATTGAGAATTACAATTTGACATGAGATTTGGAGGACACAGAACCAAACCATATCAGGCAGTGAGGAGCCTGAAGAGTACTCAGGTAGTCTGGGCTCAGGGGGATCCCCAGACAGAGGGCTGGGGGTGGTCAGGGGGGTGGCTGAGAGCCGACCCACACAGCTGCTGTGAACCCAACAGGGCCCTGCCACTTGCGGTGTAAGCACATTGATCTACCCGGGGAGGTCCCCAGGCAGGGACCCACTTTGCAGGGGAGCTCCAGTTACTCTCCTGTGTCTGCAGGGCCTCTTTGGTCAAGGTCCAGTTGTCCACTGAAAGGTCATAGCAGCGGCCTTCTGACTGTTTAGATGTTGAGCAGGGGAATGGAGCCAGCCTAGGGCATGCTCACAGTCATCTGTCCCACTGGAGTGAGTTGCCTGCTCCCCTCCACCATCACTATGAGTGTGTGTGTGTGTGTGTGCGTGCAAATCATCCAACACGAATGTACCAAGAAGGGACAGGTGCCCTCCAGGCCCTTTCCTGCTGCAAATAGGCAGTGCTGTTACTGGCTTACAACTGCTGCCTACACAGCCCCAACAGCCAACAAGAGCCTTGTCAGCCAGGCAGGCAGCATGATGCCATTGCTGAAGCTGTGCCTTTGGTGGCTGCTGGCTGGCCTGCCAGCTGCCACTACTTCCCAGCAAGTGCTGATGCCTCATGTCAGCCCCAAAGACCAAGTTGTCATTGCTGCCTCTGGGTGGGGACGCTGGTTCCCACTGCCTCTCCACGGCTGAAGAGAGAGAGGCCACCCATGGGAAGGAGAGGACATGAGGCAAAGAGCCATTTTCTTCTTAAAAGCAAATGCATGACAAGCCCCTATTTCCTTTTCCCTCTGGCTTCAGTCTCTAGCTGAAACCCTGTCTGGCAGTGGCTTGAGTAGAAAGGGGACGATCCTGCCGGGCACCTGGTGGGGGCCTTTGCATCAGGCCAGAGGACAAGAGGGAAAGAGTGAAGCGGGAATCCAGCCCTTTCCATCAGCAAGGAACGTCACTGCAGTAAGGACATAACAACATCACTGCAGTAAGGACATAATAAAGCCAGCCAGAGGCAAGAACATTAATGTTCCCATGATGGGGATGAGGAGCAACTTCTGCTGGGCTTTTAAAACACACTGTAGTTCACGAAGCCCAAATTCTACTTTAGAGAACCCTGAGTTAGGGGCCAGAGGTCAAATTCAACATCCTCTCCCCAAGTTGCCCGTTGGTAAATAAGAAGGTTGGGTCATTTTAGGAACTGGGGTCTCGCCAGAGAAAAGAAATATATTGAGAATATACAGATGCTCCTCAACATATGATGGGGCTACATCTTGGTAAATACATCGTAAGTTTAAAATATTGTAACTAAGTTAGGCGTGGTGGCTCACGTCTCTAATCCCAACACTTTGGGAAGCTGAGGTGGGAGGATTGCTTGAGTCCAGGAGTTCTAGCCTGGGCAACATAGGGAGACCCCGCCTCTACAAAAAAATTAACAAAATTGGCCAGGCATGGTGGCACATACCTGTGGTCCCAACTGCTATGGAGGCTGAGGTAGGAGGATTGCTTGAGCCCAGGAGTTTAAGGCTGCAGTGAGCCGTGGTTGCACCACTGTACTCCAGTCTGGATGACAGAGCAAGACCCTGTCAACCAAAAGAAAATAAAAAAAGAAAAAGAAAGAAAGAAAGAAAAAGAGGAAAGAAAAGAAAGAAAAGAAAATATCAAGAAAGAAAAGTCAAAAATGCATGTTAAATACACCTAACCTACCAAACATCATAGCTTAGCCTGGCCTACCTTAAACGTGCTCAGAACAATTACATTAGCCTACGTTTCAGCAAAGTCATCTAACACAAAGCCTATTTTATAACAAAGTGTTGAATGTCTCATGTAATCTATTAAATACTAGTTTGAAAGTGAAAAACAGAAATGGTTTTTGTATGGGTACTGAAAGTACGGTTTCTACTGAATGTATATGGCTTTCACACCATCATAAAGTTGAAAAATCATAATTTGAACCACCATAAATAGGGTACCATCTGTCTTGGGATTCCAGAAATTTGCCCACTGGTTGGACTGGCCCTGCTCTGGATGTTGGACATGGGTAAGTTCTAGAACTCGGTAACCAGAAGAAAAATTTCTAAGCAACAGGTACTAACCACAGGCCACTGTGCAGCCTTCCTCTACCAGTTCACCTCTCTCCTCTCACAGGGCCAAGGGAAACTAGGCAGTGTCCAGGTCTGTCCCCGCTGGCTCTCGGCTATCTGATAGTCTCTGGAGCCACAAAGGGGAAGTCCCGAATAGCAGCATCAATCAGGAGAGCTTGGCTCAAGTGTGCCCTGTGGAGTGTTGTTACTCTTTCTGTTACTTTGAGGAGACAATAGGCTGTCTCATGGCTGTCATTAAACTCAGCAAAAGCAAGATGGCTAAATCCATAGCCTCCCAATTGATGAATGCTTTAAGAAGAGACCATCCCAGTGCCAATATCTTTGAGTCCAAAATGACATTTATTTAATCTGGCTTCCCCCTTGCTTCTGTGGAATATTGAGTGCTGCTGCTGAGCTAACCCAGAGCAAACTGAGGCATGGGGAAGCTTGTTCCCTGAGCTCCTGCAGGCAGCAGCTCATCCACCTCGATACACCAACTCCCCTTCCCTGACCACCCCCTTCCCACACCACTCTCCTGTATCCCCGGCTTTCAGCCTGGAGGATGCTCTTCCTTGGGGACCTGATTTTAATTTTTTAGGGACTCATGTCCGACCGATTTCTTGCCAAGCTCCTATCCTGGTCTAGGAACAAGCTGGATGCCTCTATACGCATGCTTTTATTTAATCCCCACAGCAACTCTGTAAAATAGGCATTATTCTCATTTTGCAGATGACAAAACCAAGACAAGTTCAATGACTGCCCAAGGTTCACATGGACACCAAAGGCAGAGTGGGAATTTAACCCAGGTTCTCCAACTCCCAAACCAGTGCCCTTTCCATCCGTGCCACAGTTCATGTCTAATGGTGAAAGTTCAAGGGTGGCGATGGCTGATAAGATAGTTTTTGTCTGGAGGAACCTCGATAATGTTTTGCAAGTTATGAAGCTCAATACATACAAAAGAAGAGGTTTAATTATACCATGCTGGTCTCTGCCCTCTCCTGCACAGGAGCACTGAGCCCAGAAAATCCATTCATCCATCCATTTGGTACAAACAATAAGTCATCTTCCTGTTTATGCTGGATGAATAGCAAAAATGCTGCCTCTCCCACCAATAAATCTAGTTAACCACAAAGGCTGTGCATCTCTCAGATCTGCTGGCTTTGTCTCCACCCCACTGCCCTTCCCTGTGGCTCGATCCTCTCTCACCTAAATCACTGCAGTGCCTGTGCCTGATCTCCCTGCAGCCTCCCCTGTCCCTCTGACCACTCTTCACACTGTAGCTGCGGCCAACTTTCTAAAGGCCAGATCTGAGCCCATCACATTTGGGCTGAAAACCTTTCCATGGCTCCCACTGCTCTCAGCTTAAACTTCAAGCTCCTTGACCAGGTTTTCAAGGTTGTGATCCGGCAGTGTCTCCAGATAGTCCCACTTCACCCTCTGTGCTTCAACTCTGTGGACCATGTCCATCCACAGGACACATCTCCTTCCACTCCTTGCCAGGTTAACTAACACAGCCTGTCTTCAGCTCTTAGCATCAACATCACCTCCCCTGGAGGGCCTCCTTCTCCTCAGGTTGGGTCACTGCCTCTCCCACACAGCCAGCCAGCATCCTGTGAATATAACCATCAGCATTGACCTGCAATCATGTTCACTCTTCTGGGGCCCCCACTGGACGGTTGGCCCTGCAAGCACAGGGACTGTGTCTGCATCTTCCTTGACTGTTGTCTAGGTGCTTGGCATGAGTTACTTGAGTATTCAGTAAGTCTGAGCCAATAGACATTTGTGTGTGCCGGCACCAGTGTTAGCCACTTGAAGGGCTGGCAGGGTTCTGCCACAGCTCGTAAGCCACCCTTTCTCAATTGTGCTTTGCTGAGCACCAGTGGGGAGGCAGTTCCCCCACCACATCACACAACAGTGAGGGGGCTCCCAGAGTCATCCCAGCCACTCCTATGGACTGAAGAGCCCAGATCCATCCCAGAAGGCTCTAGCACAGTCACCAGATGTCCCCAGGGAAGGAAGATGACCCTCTCATATACAGCCAGGGCAGCCTGCCTTCCACGGCTCCGCTTGTGTGACTGGGGCCCAGTGCTGAGAGAGAGGCCGATGTTTTCCACTGCCCTCTGAGCCACAAGCACACAGGTGGGTCCACAGACCTGGTGGCAGGAGCCAAAGCAAGAACAAGCAGAGACAGGGTGGCTTCCACCAAAATTCCCATGACTTGGCTGGTCTTCCACAGATGATGGGGGTCACCTGCCCCTCTAACCAGTCCACATCCTGCAGCCACTGAGTCTGTCTCTGTAAATCTCCTGGGGAGGCTCTCAGGGACCCTGCTCCAGTGGGACCTGTGTCAGAGGGTCCGTTCAGACACAGAGTGGTCTCTGCAGGCTTTGGGACATGGCAGCTGCAGGATGGGGCCCTGGAGGCTGATGCCTTGGGACAATTTCATGTGGACCTGGCCACCCCCTTGAGGACAGGAGGTAGAGCTCCACACACAGAGGGGTATCAAGATGCCCACTTCCAACTGCTGTCAGACCCACGTGCACACTCGTTCTTTATGCCTGCCTCCTCTCCGGGGACATAGGGTTTAGCAATGACCCAGGACAAGGGGAATTCTCAGCTGCTCTCATCTACCATGTGTCACTGTGACTGTGACAGCCAAGGAAACCCCATACACCAGGACCCAACCAAGGCCACTGCGAGACTTCTACTGCAGTAGGGCAGTGGGATGCCTCTCAGGCCCCGCCTCCTCAGAGTGCCCGTTTGGAGCAGGGACCCATCCTGGACTACTGCCTCACTGCAGCAGAGGGGCAGGCCGGACTCTGAGGGTCTGCGGGACAAAGAATGGACCCCAGGCACCTGGCACCCAGCTCCCATCCTGTGCCATGTCCCTGCTAGTTAGCACCTCCACCTATATAGGGGCCAGAGAGGAAGGGACACTCACTTCCATCCACCTGAACTGCTCTTTGGCCACCAAAACCTGGAGGGATGGCCATCTAGTTTCAAGTCAAAACAGAACATCTACAAGAGGTTCTAGGGCAGGGCAGCAACCTCCCCAGAGAGCCCAAGATGCAGGCCCATGTTGGAAGGAGAGAGGGTGACACCGCTCCAGCTGGGGGCTGTGGGGAGGAGATTTGCACCCTGACACCCACTGCCAGCCGCCCGGAGGCAGTTCTCACCCCCTGCCTGCTCACCCCTTCTGTAAGATGGCTGCAAAGAAAGGCTGAGTCCACATCAGACATCCCACTGTAATCATCTACAAACTCAAAGGGACTTTCTGAGACAAGTTTGTAAATTGTTTGCATCAGACCTGATTGAACTAACTCTGATGTTGGCAAGGGAAGCAGACAGTGAGGGAATTCACTCAGGGGAATTCTGCCCCAATGAGATCATAGTCAGGAGACACTGAGGAAAGACACTTAGCCACCTTCACTGGCATCACAGGATGTGGCCCTCTGGGAGGTGTGGGGACCGTTCTGCAGGACAGGCAAGGGGCTTGGAGGAACATCTACTCTAGGCATGGAGACGTCCACCCAATGTAGACTTAGCCAAATGATGAAACTGCCAAGCACCGGGTGAGCCAAGAAGGCAGTTTGAGGACCTGTGAACAAGGCTCTGCAAACAGACAGATGAGCTCGGGGGTGGCCGGGGGAGCAGACACTGCAGCAAAGGCTCCAGGGCCAGAGGATGCCCCTAAAGCACTCCAGAAACAAGACTTTCAGGGAGGCCACACGTCTCCCAATGCACTGGACTGTTGCTGTTGATATTAACAAAAACTAAAAATTACATAAACAAACCTACCCACTCCACCCACATCAGAAACACATGATGCTCCAGGTCCCACTGGGTGACTTCAGCACTTGTTTGGTGAGCATCTGTCTACAGGAGTGTGTTTGCTCTGGAATTTGCACTTTGGGGTTCCCGGGGAGGACTCCTTACCAGGAAGACCGGCCAGAGGACTAGGGAAGGGCAGTTTGGCTCAAATGTGCCCCTCTCTCATATTCCATCAGCACCATGGCTCCTGTCTCAGAGAAGGTGTCTTTACCCCATCCAGCACCCTAAGACCAGCCTACTCCCCTACTGCGGGACAAAGAATGGACCCCAGGCACCTGGCACCCAGCTCCCATCCTGTGCCATGTCCCTGCTAGTTAGCACCTCCACCTATATAGGGGCCAGAGAGGAAGGGACACTCACTTCCATCCACCTGAACTGCTCTTTGGCCACCAAAACCTGGAGGGATGGCCATCTAGTTTCAAGTCAAAACAGAACATCTACAAGAGGTTCTAGGGCAGGGCAGGTTCTAGTGGGGAGTAGTGTTCAGTGATATGAATCCTGAACACATCAAAAGTTATATCCTCCTGGTCCCAATTTATATGTTACTTAAAGATGAAGAGAGGAGTGACTAGGAGCTGGGTGGCCATGACTCAGCTCTGGGAGCAGACAGGCAGGTGGAGGCTGGAGAAGAGACCTCGTCTGGCTGGGAAACCAGGGTATGGAGTCAAACTGTAGGAAGAAGGGCTGCCACCCACCAATGCCCCAGCCAGTGACATGCACTGGATCCTGGCTAGTGGATAACCTTTGCATGCTGAGTCCCATAGATTCTTGACTTTTTCATAACTGCAAAACATTACACTAGACCAGCCTCAGTTCTGAGGGGTGCATCCTGCCATTGAATACCTGACCCTGCCTGTTCATCTCACACGTCCGGTTGTGTGCATGCCATGACTCCAGCTCTTTCTTCCTGGGGCTATGGTAGTCTAGGGCCAGTCTGATCTCTCTTGGGCTTTCTGTATTTCTTCTCTTTGAGATCACAGAGGATGTGATTGCCACCCGCCCACTGCTGATGTCGATGAACGCTGGGAAGGAGATAGAGATCGTAGGACCAAACTGGACATCTTTCCCTCCCTCTCAGCAAGGTAACCTGTGGCTGGGTGAAGCTGGCAGGAACAATCAGGGGCGCCACTTCCACTTGCCCACTGGGGTCGTCTGTCGCTGTCTGAGTAGCAAAACTTAAGGACGGCTTCCCCACCCAGAAGCAAGGGGAGAAAGTGAGCAGCATCCACACTAGAGAGAAGTTTGAGAGTTTCTAGCAGGGATGTCTGTGAAAGGAACTGGGGTGTGCAGAGCCTGTCTCGAGAAGGCCCGCATGTGGTGGAAGGGGCGGCCTCCCATGCAGTGGAGGGCAGGAGGAAGGAAGAAGGAAAAACCCAACAACTGCTCCTCAGTGAAAAGCACAGGGACCTGCCAGCTCTGCTGCATTTCTGGCAAAGCACTTCACCAGCCCCCAGGGGACCCCCACTGCTCTGGCATCTGAGCTCTGTTAGCAAACACCATCACCCTGTGATGAGTTGCCTCTAGCCTCCTTCCCACTCCTCTCTCCACCTGCCTCTCCCAGGCTCCTGTCCGCAGATGCCAGGACTGGCAGGACCCCTGTGTCCTCTCCACGCATTCTGAGCGAAGGCTGGTGAGTCTCATCTGAGAGCCTTGTGGGGGTTGCATAGTGATTTGTCCTGACTGAGACTGAATGGGGGTCCTGTATTCCCACTGGTCCCCCACACTTAGGGAAAAAAGAAATTAAGCCATTAAAGAAATCAACACAGTAAAAAGTTATCAATCAGACAGCCAACCCTTAACTTACCTCAGAGGTAGTATTCCTGAACAATTAATCACAGTAAAATAAAGTTAAGAAGTTACACTGTAAGGTATAAAAAGCCTGGCGAGGTGCTCCAGGGATCTCGCCCAATAGCAGGCAGACCCCACCCTGCCAACTCCCCCACAGTGGCCACGGACAGCAGTAGCCTCCGCAAGGGTAGTCTCTCCACAGGCAGAAGCACTGTGCTGCCTACCCCACTGGGGGAACAAAATGCCAGTGTGAGGAAGGGCAGGAGACAGACACCCATCAGTGGTGGGGCGGGGGGGGTTCCTCCAGAGCACACCCCAGCCCACCCCATCATCTCTGGCAAATATGCAGACACAGACGCAGGCATCCAGGTGCCCCGTGCCCAAGGTCTCCATGTGCCGACAACTCCTCCCCGCCCCTCCACCACTGAGAAGGCTGAGGCTGAGGCAGGGGTGGGTGGGCGCAGGGGTCATATCTGGAGAATGCAGGCTGGCAACACAAAGCTCAAATCCTCTGCCTCCACAGAGCATCCAGTAGAGGAGCGGGGAGTGGGGAGGGGCTTGTGGGGACACTCCGGCCAGCCCACACACACGTCCTACTTCTTACCAGTCCAGTGGATGTGCTGGGTGATGGTTATGGAGAAGGCCAAGCCCAGGATCTGAAAGACACATGGAAGGACCTTCTACAGGAGCTTCAGCACTTCAGCACTCTGGGCCTGACCTCCACCCAAGTTGGGGTGTCACAGGGCTCCTAGTGCAAGTGGGAGTAGCCACTGGTGTGGTGGGAAAATGTCCATGGAATGGAGAAAATGGTGAGCAGAGGTCACCCTGGGTGTGGCAGGAAGGGAGAGGGAGGAACAGGGCAGGAGGACGCCCAGTACAGGAAGGAGGCAAGGCCTGTGGTAGCACAGCCAAAGCTCAGAGCCAGAGAGCTTAGCTGGTGGCATTCAGGAAAATTCCCTTTCAAAACCACAGAGTTGTCTCAGTGGACATGGCCAAGCTATCATCTAGTCTGTGGCAGGAGAATCTAGGGCGAGGCAGGGTGACTCAGGGGACCAGGCCCCAGCCAATGTCAGCACCAACCAGCCAGAAGTCGCCAACCACCCCAGTGTGGTCCAGGCCTGATCAGTGCCCTTTTCCGAGCAGGGGCAGGCCTAGGGGCCAGCCTGAGTATCAAGCCTCCCCTGCCTGCTTTCCCAGTTGAGGGCATTTCAAACTAACTTTAATTCAGGGCTCCAAATAAACCCACATCGAAATTTGAGAAGATGAACTCCCATCCTCGCATTTGCTTATGGCCTCCTCAAGGGCCAGGATTTGGGTCTGTTGTACTTGTGGTTAAATCCCCAGACTGGGGCCTCACCCTTGGCAGTTCCTTTGGGTTGTCCTCCTAGGATGATCCTGTCTGGGCCCTGCCCTGATTTTGCAGGAGGGAGAAGGTGCAGGCCCCTGGCATAGGGAGGAGCCCTGAGCCAATGGGCATCTCAGGTCTCCCTCATCACCACTGGCCCATTCAACACATGCACAGCAGGTAAACTGAGGCCAGTCAGGCTATGGCTGTATAGTGAGCCCGCACTTCAGACTCCTTATTTATTAATTCTTGTAATTAGCCCAGTATCCCTAGGGCATTTTTTTCTTGTTTTGTTTGAACCATATTGAGTTGTAGTTTTAATATATGTTTCTGCCATAGGTATATTTCATGCAGACATCCCATTTCTCTGGGGGTGGGGCCCACGATTTCCCCTTCAAGCTACCCTCCCTCCTGAGCTTCTACCCGCACTTGCACGCTGCTTAGGACCCATGGACAGCCACTGCCCATAGCTGTTCATAGCTGCCACCAGTCTCCCATCGGTGTAGGGGTGGCCCCTCCCCAGGGGTGACCTCTTGTGCTGGGGCTGGGCCCAGAGCAGAACATTAGGAACGCTCCTAGGCTTCTGTGTAGACTCGCTGTCCACCCTCTCTAAAAACACGAGCATTTCCAAGACCTGGGTTCATATCTTACCCATTTTTTTTCCCCACTGTAAGGTCTAGAATATGCCTGGAATGCCAGACAAATATTTGCTTGAGGAATGAATAAATAAGTGACGGGGACAGGTGGGGGTTCCTGAGCAGACCACAGCCCGGGTACAGGGCCACACCCAGACCCACAAACCCACAGAGAAAGCCCTCTGTGTACCCTATTTTCCCCACTCCCAGAAACCCCAGGGCCCCCAAATTACTCCCCTTTCAGTCACCCTTGGCTCCTCACTGACCTGGGATAGGTCGCCTGCCCTACCTGCCCCAGCCCCCATCACAGCCCATCATATCCCCTGGCTATTTTGGTCACCACTGCCTCATGCCTGTCTGTGGAGACAACCAGTCTCCTGGGGTTGGGTGTCACTGGTGGCCCCCACCCCGACCCCTTGGCCCCTCTGCCACCCTCATCCCCTCTTTGCTTCCAGGAGATTTTCAAATGCTAGGGCTCAGCACCCCACGATGCTTTCTGTGGGCCAGGGCCAGGCCCAATATTTAATAACATTTAATAAATTAGTGAATGGGAAGACTTTTTTTTTAAGGCTTTAATTTCACAGCCTGACATGCCTGCTAGTAATGAACCTGCCAAGAACTTCGTCTCGGGGAGCAGGGACAACATGTCAGTTCCAGGAGTGCCCCTGCTTTGACTTTCAGTGCCCCTTGCCCCCAGGGACCCCACAGCTCCTTCATTCTCACAGCCATAGAGGCGGGGCCAGGGAGGAGGGAGAACTGGATGGTGCTTCCACTTCCGCATGGAGAGACATGAAGGGGCAGAGGCATCTTGGTCAAAGCTACCCAGTAGGCAGAAGGGCCGCAGCTCCCTGGAACCACAGAGAGGCAGGCGGCCACACAGGGTCTCCCAGGATCTGAGTGTTCACCCTCCAACAACTTATTCCATTTCTTTCTTTTTTTTTTTTTTTTTTTGCATAACTTTACTCAAGAATTCTTTCTTATTAACTGAAGAATCTACTTCCCTGTGGCTAACACACATCAGTCCTAGTTTTGCTCAAGAAATCTACCAAGAGCAAGTAAAACAGGCCTTTAAATATTTGAAGGTATGCATGGAACAATTCAGCTTCCTCTGCTGAAAGCTGCCTGTCCACAGTTTCCCCAGAGAAACATGTCCAAGGTCACAGAGCTCCTCATGGTACAGCCATGCCTGCTCCCAGCACCCAGAGCCCCCTTCCCTGTCCTTCCTCATTGGTGCTGTGCTGCTGTGGATGGTGCCTGCAGCCCCAGGCTAAATGCGCTAGGCTAAAGAGACCAGGCTGAAGCAGGGCAGCCATGAGTCAGGAGCTGGTAGTGGAGAGAGGTGAGGAGGTCCTGCCACTGCCCCAGCTGCTCCAGCCCCAGCCTGCACACCAGGGGGCCACTCTGCTGGCCTCCCAGAGCCCATCCACCCAGGACCAGCAGCAGCGTCTGGCCAGACAGGCTCTACTCCCTCCACCATCCTCCTGGGAGGCAGCCCACTTTTCCGATTTGCAGGCATGCTTTCTTTTGGCAGGGAGTTGCTGCCATCTGTGCTCTGGACCATAAAACAAGTTTTCGTCAATAAATTAAGATAGTGACTGAGATGAGAAGTCATTCTGCAACACAGAAGGGGCCAATGCGAATCTAAAGCAAGACTGGGTTCCCACCCATTTCCCTGAGTTCCCTGTGCGCCATTCGACCCAGGCTTCTAAGAGAAGGAGAGACTCGGAAGGTCACCTGCCTCCCTCTGGCCCCATTACATCCTTGAGGTGGGTAAGCCAAGGGTCACAGCGACAGGTAAGCCAGGCTTTCAGCAATGCTCTGAGCCAAAATAATGACCCCAATCGCTGTGTTAGACGAGCTAAGTCACTCAGACACTGCCTGCCCAATGACTAACACTATAAAACCTCCCTGCAAATCAAAATGCTCTTCCCCTGGAGCCTCCCCGCTCTTCAGCACGAACCTTGGTTCTCGCAAATGCGCCTTCCACACCTCTGCCTCCAGACCCTGCTCACAGCACGTCTTCCTACCCAAAAAGCCTTCCTTGTCTTCTCTGCCCTGTTCTCAATCCAATCCAGGGCCTTCAAGGCCAGCTGAAGCCCCACCCCCTCCTCCAGGCCTGCCGACCCCCTATTGCTCTGCAGTGGCTGCAACTGTCTGTACCCCTCATCAGCCTTAGAGCATTCTCCCGCCCTGTGAGCACTGACCTTTTGCCGGGTGCCTGCTCTGGCTACAAATGGCTGCATGAGGGCAGGAGCCTCTGTTCAGACTTCTCTGTGCAGTGTCCTAGCATCAAGCATGATGCTGGGCACAGAGGGAATCTCGTTCATAAACAGCCAGATATGGGCTGTGTGAGCCATGAAGGAGGGAAGCAGCAAGCAAGACACGTTTTCAGCCCAGCAACAGAAGTGCCGCCCCACCTTGGTGCGATGATACATGACCTCCTTCAGCCTGGCTTGTACAGGCCAGAGCAGATGGCAGGAGAGGGGCCATCTGTCCGTCCACCGCCACACACAGAAAGGTGAGCCTCTCTGCATATGCTTATGAGTTAACAAACAAGTAGGCCTTTAGACGAAGCAGTGTCATGAGGCCAAACATCACGGCACCCTGACCACATGCTGCTAACGGGCCTCGTCATCCTGGGCATCATTCACTCCTCTAAGCCTTGGTTTTTCCATCTATAAAACAAAAAGTTGAAACTAATAATATCCAAAGCCCTTTCCAGCCCTAAGAGCCTATGACTGCTCTTCTATTTAGTCCTCCTTCTAGCTGTATGAGATAGGTAAGACAACTGCTATTAGTTTATTTTACAGATGAGCAGGCTGAGGCCTCTGAGGCTAAGTGACTTGCCCGCAGAGCTAGGAGCTGGAACCAGGCACTTCTGCCTCCATAAGAGAGGCCCCACTTCTCTCAGGGAAGGGTGCAGGAAAGAAATGATGTCCACTAAGTGCTATGTGAGCTGGGCCTGAGAAGTGCTGTTATTTGCCCCTCACCCCCTTGTGAGATGACATCATGATCTCCTGGTACAGGAACCCAAGGCTCAGAGATGTGACTTGCTCAGGGACCCCGGGGTCAAAGTCTGATGCCATTTCACCACCCTACCTTGGGAGCTGACCATTTAAATACACATAAACAGAGACGGAGAAGATGGCAAAGTTTCAGGCCACATTGACATTAAATCACAACTACTAATTATACTCCAACCTGGATATAAATCAGAATCATTACTTCTGAGTTCAGGCACTTCCCATATGTGGAGTGAACAGAGTCATGTGAGGCCTTTGGTCAAGTGTAGGCTGGGGTAGGCTCAGGGTGGGCAACTTTAAAGCTGATCTCAGGCTGGGCATGGTGACTCACACCTGTAAGCTCAACTTAGGGAGGCTGAGGCAGGAGAATCACTTGAGTTCAGGTGTTTGAAACCAGCCTGGGCAACATAGTGAGACCCCATCTCTAAAAAGAAAAAATTTTTTAATTTACTAGGTGTGGTGACACGTGCCTGCAGTCCCAGCTACATAAGAGGCTGAGGTGGAAGGATCCCTTAAGCCTGGGAGGTCAAGGCTGCAATGAGCCATGATTATGCCAATGCACTCCAGCCTGGGTGGCAGAGTGAGACCCTGTCTCAAAAAAATAAATAAAATCAAAGTAGATCCCAACAGGCCCTCCCTCCACTCCTCCAACCCTTCATGAGAAAGATAAGCACTCCCACCACCAAGACCTGGAGGTGGGAAATGATGTTGTATTATAAAGATCGAACAGGGGGGTTAGGAGAGCACCTATGTTAAATTGTGAGCTGGCAAGAGGAGCTAAGAACAAAGTTCAATGAACAGAACAGAAACAGATTGACAACAGCAAAAAGAAACACTTACTGTACATTTTCATATAAGATCTGAGGAATAAATTTGTTCTTGCTCTTGCTTATTCAACAGAAACAACCAGGCCAGGTGCATTGTGGCTCATGCCTGTAATGCCAGCACTTTGGGAGGACGAGGAGGGCAGATCACCGGAGGTCAGGAGTTTGAGACCAACCTGGCCAACATGATGAAACCCCATCTCTACTGAAAATACAAAAATTAGCCAGGTGTGGTGATGCATGCCTGTCATCCCAGCTACTCAGGAGGCTGTCTTTTAGGCAATGCAGAATAGTCATGACTTATGTAGTCCCCCTGAAAGATTTAACCTGGCCTCCAAAGTCAAGATCAGGGGTGCTGCTGGGGAGCTTCTCTGACCTCCTGAAGGAATTAGTATCCAACTCAAGAAATGCCAATCAGCCAGTGAGGCCACATTTAACCACTTCCATCCCTCCCAGCCCTAGCCAAGGCACTCCCAAAATCAAAAATTACACTAGAGGCAACTCTCACTGCAGCCCGGCATCAGCTATTTACAACCCACTCGCCTCCTGCGGGGAACCAGACACCTCCCATCACAGCGCATGCCAGCCACCAGGCCTATGGCCTTGCCCTCAGGGACTCTGTCACACTGCCCACAGTATGGGCACAGGACCCCTGTGCCACCAAAAAAAAAGGAAAACCCATTGGTGATTCCATGAAACTAACACAGGCCCCCATGCTGTCCTCCCTATACCAGCTTACAAAGGCCACAAACCTTTGGGGTGGCACAGGGACAATCTCAGGTATATGGCGGCAAAGGCTTGAGAAGGAAGAAAGTGCTAGAGAAAAGTTTAACAGAGCTGGGTTGGGCTCCTTTTTCAGTTGCCCTGGTCAGCTTCTCCCATTACTTGATGTGGGCTGTGGGTAGGGCCAGTCAGCTGCTGGGGAGATTCAAGTCCAGGTCAGTCCGGGGTCCCCGTCTCCTTAGACCACCTCTGCAAAGGGTTGGCATGCCACAGTCAGATGAGGTCCATGCACAGCTCACTCCAGGCTCACCTAACACAGCCTCTTTATAAAAAGCCCGAAGCTGGCGGGACAGACAGAGCCCGGCCTGATGGCCCAAGGCTGACTGTCCCTGCACCATCAGCCCTCCAGCCCAGCCACGTGCCTTGCTCCTCATTGTCTGTCCTGGCTGTGCACCGCTATTTTGGCCTCTGGGGGACAAAGCAGAGCTGAAGACTTGTAGCAGGGAATCCCCAGGATGGGGAGGCTGGCGCCAGAGCAGCTCTCCTGGTGGTGGGACAGCTGCTGCCCTCCCTCCAGCCTCTCCCCTGCCCCTTGGAAACCAATAAATACATTTCACTCAACAGTCAACACACATGGTGCATGATGCATGTGTATCATACATAATGCACTGCACCTCTTCACCATGCTGGCATCTACTCCTCTGCTCCCCCTGCCGGCTTCCTCAGCCCCTTCTTCTACCCCGATGGTTCTCTCCTTGCCTCCTCAGGCCAGCACTTCCCATGATCTGAGATGTCTGTCCTTCCTCTTCAATTTTTTCTCCAGCAGTGAGTTCCTCCTCCTAACTCAGGCTTCCAGGAAGGATATCCTCGGCTTCTCAGACCTGAACCTGCCTCGAATACTCATGAGGACCCAGGAGCTACTCCTCACCTCCCACTTCTCTTCTATCCTGTCAGATAACCAAGGCACGGCCAACTGATCCTCCACCATCCGAGGAACCCGATCGTGTGAGACCACCACACCCGTTTTCAGAATATTCTCCTTTCCCCTTCTTTGTATTTATACTGATGGAAATTTGCTGGTCATTCTAACTTAGTTCTGTGCCTCAGTTTTCCCATCTGTAAGATGAGGCGGAGGATAAAGATACAAGATATTTTCTGTGCACATCTTAACATGAATTTCTTGTTAGTTACCACATCTGAGGGTGTCTGTGTGTGTTTACTGTACTATCCACGTGAGAGGATTGTACAGACACAAATCTAAGCAAGGGAGTAGCAAGCCCATTCAAGCATTAAGAGACTGATTGGTGGTTTATTCATTCTGTCTGCAAACATCTACTGATCCTCTCTTCTGTGCAGACCATGATCACAACAAAGATGAATAAGACACTACACTACAGCCAGGGAAATAGCCACAAAAACAATTAAACTTTAATCCAGCCATGAGTACAATGATAAGGAGGGACAAATCCCTTCTAGGGTTAGGGAAGTCAGGAAAAGCCTGTTAGCAGAATGTGTGCCTCTCTACCAGGCCCAGGGAGAAGGTGCAGAGACAGCATTCCAGGTAGGGAGCAGTGGCTCACACCTATAATCCCAGAAGTTTGGGAGGCTGTGGTGGAAGAATCAAGACCAGCCTGGTCAACACAGACTCCTATCTCTACCAAAAAAAATAAAAATTTTTTTAATTAGCTGGGCATGGTGGCACAGGTCTGTAGTCTCAGCTACTCAGGAGGGATGAGGTGAGAGGATCATCTGAGCCCCAGGAGGTCGATCCAGGCTGCAGTGAGCCATGATCATGCCAGTGTACTCCAGCCTGGGCAACAGAGTAAGATCCTGTCTCAAAAAACAAAACAAAACAAAACAAAACGAGGGAGCATCCCAGGTAAAAGAAACAGCTTGAACAAAGGTATGTAGTGAAACGGCAGGTGGTCTTGAGTGGTGGGAACACAGTCATCCTTGAGGAAGTACCAGGAAAAAGAATGATAAAGAGAGGCCAGTTTGTGAAAAACACCCAAAACCAAGGCTAGGAGTCTGGTCTTGAACCAGGAATGAAATCCTTAGACCTGTGCTGTCCAGTATGGTAGCCACCAGGTACATGCAGCCACTCAGCACTGGAAATGTGGCTAGTCTAAATTGAGATGTGCTGTCAGTGTAAATACACACCGAATTTCGAAGACTTAGGAAAAAAGAACATAGACTATCTCATTAAAATCTATATTGATTACATGCTAAAATGACCATATTTTGGATATATTGGATTAAATAAAATATATCACTAATTTCTTCTGTTGCTTTTTACTTTTAAAATCACTTATGTGATTTCCATATTTTTCTTTTCTTTTTGCCACACTCAGTGTCCTGTGATTCCAAAGAAATGAGTCCCAGTTCTTTTCAGGCAGGAGCTATCCTAGAATGGATTCTGGCATAAGCATCAAAATCAATCATAACATTATCATTTTACAGCCCCTTCGTTCTGTATCTGGTAGCTCTTAAACTATTATCATGAAGATAATCATTATTGTGCCTCTCTCAGCAGATGGTATTTCCTTATGCTACAATGGTACTACAAATATTAGCTCATAATACCCATGTATGTTAGAACCATTCTAACACCTTCTCAAGAACTCTTCCATTTAACTCTTAATCACAGTGAATTTATTAATATCTCCAATGTTACATAAGGAAATGAAGTTGGAAAGACCACATGGCATTTTTTTTCAACATTGAAACCCTAGTTGAGATCAAGCCGAAACTTGAACCTATGTTGTCTGACTATAGGGCTTTTGTTATTTATCAGTATGTTTTATTGTTTTCATACATTAAAATTGCACAACTGGGAGTTCAAAATTTTTGTTAGTACTACCAATTTTAAGATACCTCATCATGATACTTTGTCTTTATGTAAACCTTAAAGGGCAGATGTTTTCTTGATACTGACAGAACAAGGGAGTCTGACAGTAACCAGCCCCTCCTGTGTGGTCAACATTTTTGTTACTTTAGTATACATCATGTCAATTGTTTGTCTTTATAACAAACTTTGGAGTCATGTAGTAATATTTTTAGAAATTAGAAAATCCAGGCACAAAGGTTAATTGGCAATTATCTTTTGCAAAGCCTGTGGCGCTCATCTGAAAAGATGACGATCACTTCTTATTTAGTGGAAAGACAATAAATAGTTGATAAATAATAGTCTTCCATCAGGGAGTTTTGTAATGAGAAACCCTGACTCCTCAGTTCCCTAGTGGATGACTGCAATTCACTCTCGGTCTTTGCTATTGTGTTACCTGCTTATCCATTTTGTTACCTTTTAATGCATTACATAAACGCGTATTCTTTAATAATGGTGCTTTCCTCACATCTATGCCATCCATGTTCATCAAGATCTTCTTTCAGTTTCTTTGATAACTAAAACTGTACATATGTACTGGGTATGGCGTAATATTTCTACTGCACAGCGTTGCTTTACACAATGTGGTAAAAACTATGGAGTCTCCCAGGAAAATGCACACACACCGTACCCCTGTCTCATAAGGCAGTTTATAATTTCAAAGTGCATGGAGCCCGTCCTGCACACTGCTCTCCCACACCCCGCTCCAGCGCCTCTCCCTGAGTTACAGACCTCACTGTGGGCCCCCGGGGAACCAGCGCAGAGGTTTAAGTGGTGTGGGGTCAACTCCAAGGGTCAGGAGTTGGCAACTGGTTTGTTCACCGTATAATTGGTGCCCCCGACACAGCATCTCCCCGAACCAATAATAGAAGCTTCTGACTCCTTCGCCCATCCTTCTGACTTCTTCTTGCTTCTCCCATAGAAGCAGGTATGGGAACCGCTGAGCAGCACACCCTCCCCCAGCAGGAAATTTGGGACACGCAGGAGCCTCAGTGAATCCGACCATTGTCTCATCTCACCAGGCAGATGCCTCCGTGAATCTGACCATTGTCTCACCTCACCAGGCAGGTGCCTCCTCCATCCTACCTGCGATCAACTTTATTACTACAATTATTAATATAAAGCCAGCAGCCATGTCCCAATATCAACCCCCTTTATTTGTTTGACGGGCACTCATTACTCCGGGAGGGTTGGCAGCTGCGGAAAAGCTGGGCGAGGCTTCCCAGAACCAGGGCCCCTGCCTTCCAGAACTGCCCCTGCCTTCCAGCCCTACACCCTGACCTGCTTTCCTGCTTCTCTCAGCACAACCAACACTGTCTTCACCTCTGCAGGCAGCTCCTCTGTGGCCCGCTTAGTTCCTACCTGCCTTTAAAAATTAAATTAAAAAGCAGGCGTGGTGAGGCAGGAGGATAACCAAAGGCCAGGAGTTCGTGACCAGCCTGGGCAACATAACGAGACCACGTCTCTAAAAAAGTTTTATTTAAAAAAATTAAATAGAGAAGTCAGACGCAAAAGGACACATATTGTATGAGTCCACTTATGTGAGGTGCCTGGAACAGTCAGATTCATAGCAGCAGAAGCAGTGGCCGCCAGGGATGGGGAAGCAAGGCGGGAGTTGGGCAGCTTGTGTTTCATGGGTGGAGTTTCAGGTTGGGATGATGGAAAAGTCCTGGAAATGGCTGGTGGTGACAGCTGCACAGCAGTGTGATGTGCTAACACCACTGAACTGTGTGCTTCAAAATGGTTTCCATGGTAAATTTTAGCTTAGGTTTATTTTACCACAATAAAGAGCTAGGAAAAGCTGGTAGAAAGAAAAGAAAAGGAAAGGAAAGGAGAGGAGAGGAGAGAAGAGAAGAGAAGAAAGGAATGAAGGAAGGAAGGGAGCCAGGGAGGAAGAGAGGGAAGGAGGGTGGAAAGAGGCTAAAAACCGTTAAGTGTTATAAAGGGAGCATGGGCCCAGAAGCCCAGCAATAGTCCCTCCTGGAATCCATTGGCTTGCCTCAAGAGTGTCTGAGCCTTCTCTTTTAGGGTTACCAGATAAATACAAGATGCACAGTTAATATGCATTGGAGAAAATATTAATTTATTATTAGAGAATACATAATTTCTCTAGCATAAGCATGTCCTGTGCCATGTTTAGTTAAGGGCATACTTATGCTAAAAAATTATTTCTTCTTATCTGAAATTCAGAATTAACTAGGCATTTTATATTTTTATTTGCTAAATCTGGCTACCCTATTCTCTTCGTAATATTCTTCAACTCTCCCAGCTTTGCCCTCCTTCCCTGTCCGCTCTTCTAGGGGAGTCGGATCGAGTTGTAAGGAGAACATGCCCACTGTCTTGATGGCTGCAGTGTGTGGTCCCCACAGGTGGTGAGGAAGAGATGGGTTTCCACCCATGCTGTACACGGAATGTTTGTGTCCTCCCCAAATTCCTATGTTGAAGCCCTAACCACCAATGTAATGGTATTTGGAGATGTGCCTTTGGTAGGTAATTAGGGTTATATGAGGCCATGGGGTGGGGCCCTCATGATGGATCTGGTAAGAAAAGAGAACACTGTCTCTCTCTACCCACCAAGTGAGGACACAAAGAGAATGTGGCTGCGTGCAAACCAGGAGGAGAGCCCTCACCAGGAACCAATCTAACTGACACCTTGAACTTGGACTTCCAAACCTCCAGTACTGTGAAAAATAAATGTATGTTTTTAAAGTCATCTAGTCTACACTATTTTGGTTTGACTAATACAACCTGAAAATACATTTTCCCCTCACCCTACCTGAGCAATACCTAAGTTGCTTAAGGCACCCAGGGCACATCAAAGGAGAAATGTCCCATGCACAAGGCACAGCCATGCCCAGGAGAAGCAGCCCGGCACAGAAGGGAGCACACAGGCTCGGGGCTCTGCCACTCATTCTTCCTGTGACCCTGGGCAAGTCACTGAGGGGGGGCTTCAGCTGACCTGTTTATAGCGGGCTTAATAGTGCTTGCCTTGCCTCCTGTGGAAGGCTGCAGAGACCGGATGTTAAAGCACTTTGTTATCTGTAGGGTTTATTTGAATGAGAAAGGAAATATGCATATGCTCCAGGATGTCTGTGTATCCAAAGGCACACACTCACACACACTCACACACACTCTCTCACACACACTCACACACACACTCACTCACACGCACACATGCTCACACACACTCACATGCTCACACACACACCCCCACACATGCTCACACACACTATACTCACACACTCACAACTTGCACACACTCATACACACACACACACACACATTCACACACTCTCTTTCACACACACACTCCATCACATACCAAGCCTGGTTGCATGTTCTCAAAGATGTGTTGCTAGGCACCAAGGTACTACTCCCAGTTCTAGAACCAGACCAGACAGTTCACCCTCCAGACACTTCACCCTCAACTGTATAAAAGTTCTCTACCTAATCTACTACTGACAGACTCATCTCAGACCTAATTTTAAAGATTTCCTAGGAACTGAATTGCAAAAACTTTTACCCTCACCCTAGAGCTGCAATGGGAATCCTTGACCTCAGCCTAGACAAAGAAAAGCTGCAGGTCATTCTCATGTGTGGACAAGGAGGCCCTGCCTGCCTTTGCTGGCCAGCTGGGCTGAGTGGGCCTAGGGAAGGAGGGCTGCAGGGTTGGTCCCAGGCAGTCTTGATGAGGCTTGCCTGCATCCTCCAACCTCCTAGATTCCCAGGATCCGTGAGCATGGACTTTAGGAACTCTGGTGGAGGGGTGAAGAGCATGCAGTAGGGTGTCCTGAGCCCTGATCTATAGGAAGAAAATTGTAATGATTTCCTAGGAGACTGAGGGCTTAGTTTAAGAGTTTAAGATGTTCCCTTGTATCACAGTTCAAGGAACAGACTCCCCTCTCTCCTGGAAACCACTTTCCTCAACGGCATTAAACTTCTCCAAGGTGCATTGCTTTTTGGGAAGTCTTCCAAGGACAGTTGGATTAAAGAGGAAGGAAATGTCTCACTCTCTAAACTGTTAGACAGATGTAGCCAGACAGAAGATACAGCCAGCTTCTGTTGCTGTTTATAAGGTATTTGAAAGAAGCTTGGGTCCAGAACTCTGCCCAGAATGCTCTGTGCTGTGCAGGCAAAGACAAGCACTTTCCCTTGTGGGATCCTTGGGCTGAAGTCATCACTGGTTCTAGAGCCAGTTTTACTGAACACCCATGAATGTCTGTGTTCCGAGTGAGTTGGTCACTCACATCACCCTGACCTGCCCTGAGTTAGAACTTACATGATCCTACTTCTCCAGGAAGCTTCTGTGACAGCCAGGGACCTCCCCATTCTCTGAAACGTACAGCATTTGAAGCTTCACTAGACTGCTTAGTCCCTGTGGTTGTTCTCTGAGAGAACACAGCGATTACAAGGAAGGCCTTTGGTACTAGACTGCCTGGACTGGAGTCCTTATTCTGCTTAGTAGCTGTGTGATCCTAGGCATGTTATTTGTGCCTCAGTTTCTACTCTATAATAATTTAGGGACAATAACTGCATCTGTCTCTGTGGTGAGGATTCAGTGAGTTAATATATTTCAAGTGCTTAAAATGATGCCTGTGTCCATAGATGGATGAATGGATAAACAAACTGTGGTATGTACAAACAGTAGAATATTACTAAGCCAGGAAAAGGAATGCAGAACTGATGCATGGCACCATGTGGTTAAACCTCAAAAGCATTATGTGAAGTGAAAGAAGCCAGACACAGGTCACATATTATGTAATTCAATTTATATGAAATATCCAGAATAGGTAAATCTATGGAAACAGAAAGCAGATTGGTGGTTTCCAGGGGCCGAGTGGAGGGGAGAATGGGAAGTGGCTACTTCATGGGTACAAGTTTTCATTTTGGGATGATGAAAATGTTTTGGAACTACAGAGAGGGAGTGGTGGCACAACATTGTGAATGTACTAAATGCCACTGATTGTTCACTTTAAAATGGTCAATTTTATGTGCGTTTCACCTGGGGCATAAGAAGTGCTGTGCAAGTGCTAGTTGTCGTCCTGCATGCATTCCTTGACTTCCTCGATGGAAGGACCAGGGCTATGTTTCATACTTTCATATCCTCCTTGGTGTGGATATTTACTGGCTATGAGGTGGAATCAGAGGAAGTGAGAGCCTGAAAGACTTCAGTGATCGCAGAGCTGATGCTCCACCGATAGAGGAGATGGGGCGGGGATGCCACTGGGATTTTCTGTGTGCTCCAGGGAAACCTTTCCTTTCCTCAGGTCCAGGATGAGGAGACACAGCAATGTCCCTGTCACCACAGTTATTGAGTGCTTGCCCCGTGCCTTCAACAAGCCAGGGAAACAGACACATAACCAGATGATGCGAGTGCGATGCGTGTTTTGATAGGCACCGCGGAGGGCAGCCAGGTGCCTGGGAGCACTCACAGAGGAGCTCGTCTAGTTAAGACTACTTTCAGCTGTGCCCAAGAGAAACCCGACCACAGGGCTCAAGCACCGGGGTTCATATTCTCCACATAACAGGAGAAAGGAGGTCGGTAGGCCAGGGCGGACGTGGTGGCTCCATGATGCCTTCAGGAACCCAGGACTTCCTTCTACTCTGCCTGAGCACGTGGGTTTCAGCCTAAGAGTTGTAATATGTGTCCCCATTCGCGGGTGCTGCATCGGAGTCCCAGGCAGGAAGTAGGCAAGCACATAGAAAAAGGGTAAAAGGCAGAAATGAGGCCAATCTCCTCCTTTTTAAAAGGAGATTCCTAAGAATCTCTGCCCAGCTGCTTCCTCTTACATCTTATTGACCGGCACTGGATCACACGAGTGCTTCTAGCTGCATGGGAGTCTTGGGATTCTAACAGGAGGAAGGAGAGGGCAGGCAGAGGGCAGCTGTGCAGCTTCTGCTGGAGACACCAAACCGTTGGTGGAGGGATTGGGGTGCTCAGAGAAGGCTTCCTGGAGGGTGTGACGGCAGAGATGAACTTAAAGGCCAAGTGGGGGTTACCCTGGGGAAGCAGGGCAGGGTTACAAGCATTCCAGGGACAGGAGGCAGCATCAGTGTTTTAATGAAAAGATGGCAGTTCCTATAACAAACTATAAACAATCAAATAAAGGCTTAAACACAATGGAAGTTTATTTCTCAATAACGGAAAGTCCAAATCCATGATGCTTTAAGTCAGGGACCCAGGTTCCTCCCATCGATGCCTCCCAATCTGCCATTGCTAACCTGGGGCTTCCACGATGGCCATGCTCCTTGGAAGTGAGAAGAGCAGACAGAGGACATGTGGGAGGTTTGAGGGACAGGCCTGGAAGCAGCAGGTGTCACTCCAGTGCAGAGTCCATTGGCCTGCGCCGGCTCCAATGGCTACCTCTCACTGCAGGGGCAGCAGGGAAATACAGGCTGGCTGTCTACCCAGGAGGAAGAGTAGCCAGTTTCTGCTACAGTGATAAGGTTAGAAAATGTTCAGTCGGGTGTGGAGTGATTATTTCTCCTTTGTACACAGCAGGTGGAGAGGGGAAGGTGCCCTAGATATTGGACAAGAAAACTAAAGTCATTGGAAGTTTGTCTTTTGCTCTAAACTTAAGGCCTTGGCTCTCTCATTTGTAAATCAGGCTCTTGGTGAATTTGGTTAGCATGAATTCATTCTCCAGCACCAACTTACTCCAAAGTGAGCTAGACTTGATGAGCTTCTGCCAGACTAAGCACGAGATCTTCAGCTCATGAGTCTATCACGTGCAGTCTTCTGAGTCCCAGCTGCATCCCCCAGCTCACCTTCTTCATTTCTTGGTATGAAAATAAATCTGATTAGAGAGTCCACTGAAAACAACGTCCTCCACAGTAGCAGCTTCAATTGGAAGAGATCTTTGTACACATCTAGTCTGATCCCTGCCCCATTAGAGGTCCCATAAGTGATGATCTAAGCCAGCAGTGAGCTTATCACCTCAAAATTTATTCTCTTTGGGATAGATCTAATTGTGAAAATTTGTTTTTCTTTATATACTGAGCTGAAATTTTTCAGTTTGTAAGTTCATTTCTCTAGAGCTACACAGGGTAAATGTACTTCAGCCACAGGAAAACCTTTTGAAACATTACACTTGCAGGAATTATACACAAAATGTAAACATTCCTTACAATGAATTTCTCCTTTTCTTAACCATGTAAGGACTGTTCAATTTAAGAGAAGAATATGACTGAGTGACTTTTGTATTGTAGGCAGAGGAATGAGGCTGACTGGAACAAGAGCTGAGCTTGTCTTTTAATCTTCTATTACACAGTGACTATCAGGAGCTGTGAAGGTTCTGAAATTTGACCTTATTTGCAAAGTTAACAAGTGAGTCTGCCATAGTTTCAGGATGCTGGCAGAAGATGTGAGATTCCTGGGTTAGAGATAAAGGGTGGTTAATTACTCATAGCAATAGCAGTAGCCTGAGCACCATCATTTTCTTGTGCTGGTTCCCCAAGTCCCAATTCATGGGAGACAAGCAGAGCCAGGTGACAACTCCATATACAGGGTGTGTTACAGGAGAGGAGCCCTGAGTTTAGGAAACCCCAATCTTTTATTATGGGCCATAAGTAAACCTGCTGAGCTTTGCCTAGGGGAAAACATGATCTTTATTGTACCCAACAGCAAACAAACCAGTCATTTCCTCCGGAGGGAGACACTACCTCTGTTTTCCAAGGCTGATCTCATGGAAACATCCTTGAAAAGATTATCTAGAGCAAGGACAGCCAGCTCTGCTGCTTGTAATATGTGCAGAAACAAGAGGCCCCTGGAGAATGTCTCCCATTAGCATTCACGTTTGACTTCATTTCAACCCTTTCATAAAATATGCAAATCACCTCAACTTGTGCACTTACTTTTCTAAACCTCCCACCAAACCAAAATTCCATGCTAAAAGATACAGGAGCTATTACAGAAAAAGGAAAAGGGAAGGTGGGAGCTACATTATCTCATTATTTCCCTACTCAATTTTATTTACAAGTTTCTCTATTCTTTTCATTCACATCCAAGAGAGTGCTTTTCCTCTACATAATGCAGATTAGAAGAAACTGATTGGTAGCAATGCATGAATTCAACTGAAACTTTATATCGATTATATAAAAACTGGAAGCTTTGGTGGAGGGATCATGACAGACGAGAGGCAGGACTAGATTGCAGCTCCAAACAGAGCAGCATGCAAAAGCTTGCATTGTGAATTTTAGCTCCAGATTGACTGCAAGAACAAACTAGCAATCCTGAGAGGACCCACAGACCCTCTGAAAGAAGCAGACTGCTCCTGTAGGACCCAGGAGACCCTCAAATACTGTGAGTGCCCCAATGTGGAAGTGGGAAAGGGAGAGCCTCCTCTCCGGAACACACACCCCTCACTGGAGAAGTTTCCGACTTTACCTGGAGGTGAGTCAAGTTAGAGAGCTGAGCCAAGCAAAATACAGGGGTAGAGGAAGCAGCAGAAAGGCCCTGGGAGCTCGCTGGATACCCAAGCAGCCCATTCCTGCCCAGTACCACAGGGATCCATCAGGAGGGTGGCAGAGGATCAGGAGATAAAACTCCATAGGAAGGAGGACTTCTCTAGCTGAACTTTGTTACAATTTGAATGGGGCAAGAAGCCTCCTGGCCAGAACTCGGGGAAGGGCATGAATCCGGCTTGCAGACTTCACAGACGGGGGAAGAACTAAAGCCCTTTTCTTTGGCAGCTGGGAGGTGGAAATCCTGAGGCAACTTTTCAAGCCCGACTTGCCCTCCACCTGGAAACAGACTCGGGGCTGTTAGTGGTGGGGCATGGTGGGAGTGAGACCAACCCTTCAGTTTGTTCTAGGGCGCCTGCCCACCACTGGTCCCTTGCCACACTACTACAGCTGATGCTTTCTGGAAAATGCCACCTCTTGGCAGAAGGCCAACCATCACAAAAATAGAGTATTAAACCCCCAAAGCTAAGGTCCTTCACAGAGTCCATTGCACCCTCCGCCACCTCCACTGAAACAGGCTCTGGTATCCACGGCTGAGAAACCCATACACGGTTCACATCACAGGACTCTGTGCAGACAACCCCCAGTACCAGCCCGGAGCTGGGTAGACTCACTGAGTGGCTAGACCCAGAAGAGAGGAAACAATCACTGCAGTTCGGCTCACAGGAAGCCACATCCACAGGAAAAGAGGGAGAGTACTACATCAAGGAAACACCCTGTGGGGCAGAAAAGTCTGAACAATAACCGTCAGCCCTAGACTTTCCCTCTGACAGAGCCTACCCAAATGAGAAGGAACCAGAAAACCAACCCTGGTAATATGACAAAACAAGGCTCATCAACACCCCCAGAAATTCCCACTAGTTCACCAGCAATGGATCCAAACCAAGAAGAAATCCCTGATTTACCTGAAAAAGAATTCAGGAAGTTAGTTATTAAGCTAATCAGGGAGAGACCAGAGAAAGGCAAAGGCCAATGCAAGGAAATCCAAAAAATGATACAAGAAGTGAAGGGAGAAATATTCAAGGAAATAGATAGCTTAAAGAAAAAATAAAAAAAATTCAGGAAACTTTGGACACACTTTTAGAAATGCAAAATGCTCTGGAACATCTCAGCAATAGAATTGAACAAGTAGAAGAAAGAAATTCAGAGCTCGAAGACAAGGTATTTAAATTAACCCAATCCGGGGAGGAGCCAAGATGGACGAATAGGAACAGCTCCAGTCTACAGCTCCCAGCGTGAGCGACGCAGAAGATGGGTGATTTCTGCATTTCCATCTGAGGTACCGGGTTCATCTCACTAGGGAGTGCCAGACAGTGGGCACAGGCCAGTGGGTGCGCGCACCGTGCGCGAGCCGAAGCAGGGCGAGGCATTGCCTCACCTGGGAAGCGCAAGGGGTCAGGGAGTTCCCTTTCCGAGTCAAAGAAAGGGGTGACGGACGCACCTGGAAAACCGGGTCACTCCCACCCGAATATTGCGCTTTTCAGACCGGCTTAAAAAACGGCGCACCACGAGACTATATCCCACACCTGACTCAGAGGGTCCTACGCCCACGGAATCTCGCTGATTGCTAGCACAGCAGTCTGAGATCAAACTGCAAGGCGGCAGCGAGGCTGGGGGAGGGGCGCCCGCCATTGCCCAGGCTTGCTTAGGTAAACAAAGCAGCTGGGAAGCTCGAACTGGGTGGAGCCCACCACAGCTCAAGGAGGCTTGCCTGCCTCTGTAGGCTCCACCTCTGGGGGCAGGGCACAGACAAACAAAAAGACAGCAGTAACTCTGCAGACTTAAATGTCCCTGTCTGAGAGCTTTGAAGAGAGCAGTGGTTCTCCCAGCACGCAGCTGGAGATCTGAGAACGGGCAGACTGCCTCCTCAAGTGGTTCCCTGACCCCTGACCCCCGAGCAGCCTAACTGGGAGGCACCCCCCAGCAGGGGCACACTGACACCTCACACGGCAGGGTATTCCAACAGACCTGCAGCTGAGGGTCCTGTCTGTTAGAAGGAAAACTAACAAACAGAAAGGACATCCACACCGAAAACCCATCTGTACATCACCATCATCAAAGACCAAAAGTAGATAAAACCACAAAGATGGGGAAAAAACAGAACAGAAAAACTGGAAACTCTAAAACGCAGAGCACCTCTCCTCCTCCAAAGGAATGCAGTTCCTCACCAGCAACGGAACAAAGCTGGATGGAGAATGATTTTGACGAGCTGAGAGAAGAAGGCTTCAGACGATCAAATTACTCTGAGCTACGGGAGGACATTCAAACCAAAGGCAAAGAAGTTGAAAACTTTGAAAAAAATTTAGACGAATGTATAACTAGAATAACCAATACAGAGAAGTGCTTAAAGGAGCTGATGGAGCTGAAAACCAAGGCTCGAGAACTACGTGAAGAATGCAGAAGCCTCAGGAGCCGATGCAATCAACTGGAAGAAAGGGTATCAGCAATGGAAGATGAAATGAATGAAATGAAGCGAGAAGGGAAGTCTAGAGAAAAAAGAATAAAAAGAAATGAGCAAAGCCTCCAAGAAATATGGGACTATGTGAAAAGACCAAATCTACGTCTGATTGGTGTACCTGAAAGTGATGCGGAGAATGGAACCAAGTTGGAAAACACTCTGCAGGATATTATCCAGGAGAACTTCCCCAATCTAGCAAGGCAGGCCAACATTCAGATTCAGGAAATACAGAGAACGCCACAAAGATACTCCTCGAGAAGAGCAACTCCAAGACACATAATTGTCAGATTCACCAAAGTTGAAATGAAGGAAAAAATGTTAAGGGCAGCCAGAGACAAAGGTCGGGTTACCCTCAAAGGGAAGCCCATCAGACTAACAGCGGATTTCTCGGCAGAAACCCTACAAGCCAGAAGAGAGTGGGGGCCAATATTCAACATTCTTAAAGAAACGAATTTTCAACCCAGAATTTCATATCCAGCCAAACTAAGCTTCATAAGTGAAGGAGGAATAAAATACTTTACAGACAAGCAAATGCTGAGAGATTCTGTCACCACCAGGCCTGCCCTAAAAGAGCTCCTTAAGGAAGCGCTAAACATGGAAAGGAACAACCGGTACCAGCCGCTGCAAAATCATGCCAAAATGTAAAGACCATCAAGACTAGGAAGAAACTGCATCAACTAATGAGCAAAATCACCAGCTAACATCATAATGACAGGATCAAATTCACACATAACAATATTGACTTTCAATGTAAATGGACTAAATTCTCCAATTAAAAGACACAGACTGGCAAGTTGGATAAAGAGTCAAGACCCATCAGTGTGCTATATTCAGGAAACCCATCTCACATGCAGAGACACACATAGGCTCAAAATAAAAGGATGGAGGAAGATCTACCAAGCAAATGGAAAACAAAAAAAGGCAGGGGTTGCAATCCTAGTCTCTGATAAAACAGACTTTAAACCAACAAAGATCAAAAGAGATAAAGAAGGCCATTACATAATGGTAAAGGGATCAATTCAACAAGAGGAGATAACTATCCTAAATATATATGCACCCAATACAGGAGCACCCAGATTCATAAAGCAAGTCCTGAGTGACCTA